>NC_053032.1:11434318-11737348 GCF_016746235.2 Drosophila teissieri
GCACTATCTTGTCTCACATTGGTGCGTTGTCTTTTTCTTTGACTCGTTTTTGAGCTCCAATATTCGATGTTTTTTCCAAGCCAATTAAAAAGTTCTTTAATTTATGTTTTGCCTCACATTTCTGTGTTTCGTTTATCGGTGTACATACTTAATTTTTCCATGTCTATTTAACTAATCCTCTAAGTTAGCGTTAAGCTCGATTTAAGGCCCTAAGTTCGATTTAAGCTGGATAAGGAAACCCCCAAATTTGCGCTTTGCTCTAAAATGAAAGTTTAAGCTGCTAAACTGGAAAAGTTCTGCCAAACATTTTCCCCGCAAAGGGGGAAACGCAACTTGCATGCCGGGGGCTATAAAAATAGAGAGCACACGCCCACTCAGGCACACACAACCACACACATACAGGAGCACTCTTGCCGTTTCGGGGAAAATCGAGGAAAACTGAGGAAAAGCCTGGGACAAAAAGAGCGAAAGGCGAATGGCGAGGAATGTTTTGTAGCGGAAACATTTCGTTGCGCTTATCTCGGGGGCACTTGACTCGGCGCTCGACAACAGGCAGCGAATGGAAAGGAAAATCTGAAAAAGGGTGGCGGAAAAGCGCTGTCGGTGTCGGTGGGTGGTGGTCGAGTGCACAAGAAGGTGCCGCGGAAGCGGCGAAAGTAAAAATAAATTGTTTACAGAGAGAAAAGGCGAAAAGAGCCACCGCCAGCGAGACAAGTGCGCACTCCTGGACGCTGCCGCATACTTTCACTTGGTTTTCACTGGCCTTTAAATGCAATCAGCATAAATTATATGCCAGTGCAAGGCAGGAAGGTTGCACACAGCTGACCCGAAAACACATTTTCCAACAGGGAAGGAACACCGAGGCAGTTGGCGAAAAAAATGAGAAATGGGGGAAATGCGGGAAATGCGGAAAAAGGCCGAGTGAGCAGCCATTCCTTTTTGGCAGCCACCACAAAACATCAAGAAGTTGGCCAAGCAGCTGCACTTGCCTGATGATGTCGAGATGGTTGGGGGTTTTTCTGGCCCAAAGAGGGGGTGTCATTTCCCTCGGGGGGGTGGGCCCTCGGCTTCCTTCTGCTCTTCATGTTTTGAAAGATGCCGGCGACGTTGTCAAGTGCGATGCTGGCAAATTTATTATCCTAATTAGAAAGTTTCTTGTTGGCACTTGCTGCAGTTCTGCCCCCCTACGTTCCTCCTCGTGCACTCGAAGAAAACCTGCAGATGGATCAATCCCCGCAGGGATACTCTGCCTAACATATGTTGAGGTTACTGCGCTCAACAAACAAATTCAAAGAGGCTAATTTTATGTAGCAGACTATATGAATAATAAAATGGTTCTCTTAACAATCCGTTTAAAAACGTCTTACTTGATGTAACCGACAGTAAAATAGTGGTTTTATAAACATGCTCTTAACGTTTCTAGCCACCTAACTTAGAACTTTGTAGTATAGGTAGTAAAGTTGTTCCAAAATGTTCCTCCAAGTGTACCCAGATTTCTCTTGGTTTATTTTCTTGTAGTCTTTCGGTGGCAGTGCAACATGCGGCGCTTGGTGATTTAAATTTTTTATTGCTGCACATTAGCGCGCAAGTTTCTGGCAAGCATGTTGCACTTACACCGCCCACCGCTTACCGCCCATTCCGCCCCGCCCACACAACTCCTTCTGTCATTTTCAATTTTCCAACAAACTAGCATATAATAATTATTGATTTCAACTTTGGCCCCAGGCTCACTCCCAGTACGAGTGTGCCTGTGGCCCATGGAGTGTGGCATAAAATTAGGCGCACCAAACTTACTCACTCCCCCACTCACCCACCCACTGACGAGCCACCCACCTGCACCCACAAGCTGCACGACCCACCTGATCTGGCGTGCAACCACAGCGATAACCAGTTGGGCAAACTTATGTCTGCATCCCGTAAATTAAATGCCCAAATGCAGCAGAGTGATAAAAGAAATCGAAACTGCAACCGAGACCGTGGCAAGTGAAAGTCTCAAGGGAAATGGAGAAAGTGGGCGGGTGAATGGTGCACTGGGTGGACGCCATGTGGGTCCTGTTGGGGGCGCAGTTGCACTATCAGTATTCCACCACAGTTGTGCCATGGAAAACCCACCACGTTGGCTGCTAGTTCACAATGGTCGAAGTGAATGCCACCAGGCGTCATGCGTTGGAATTTCCCGTCGAAAGAGTCGCTTGGAAAATTCCCACACACCATCGCGTTGAACAAGAACGCATGCGCTGAACTTTCGCCCCCCCTTTCGTACCCCTTTGTTGTTTTTACATCCACTTCCATGGCGGTGGGCGGTGAGTTGTGGGTGGTGGGCGGTCAAGTGGGTGGGCGAGGCAGAGGAGCAGCTGATGGCGTGAAGCGCGCGTAAAGCCACAAATAGTTGTGCTTAACCTGTGATTGAGGAAACTGAACAGATCAGAATTCAATATACTATATATAAAATTTATTAAACTCATTGATGTGTTATTGGCTTAATCTTGTCTAGTTAAATACAGGTTAAAATTAAAGCTTTCTAAAAATATATAAATACTATTAGTGAATGTTGATGTTTGGATACACTATATTCATGACAACTATCTTTTACAATATAATAGAGTTAAACCGTTTTTGGGAAGATTTGAGATGTCAATTTACAGAAATATTCATGGGATAAATAAACGGTGCCCCAAAGGATACGGGGAATTGGCTAAAAATATAATTGATAGTAATTTAAGAACAATAGTTATTCCTGTAGCGCTCTCGCTGATTTAAGTCCACAAAACCCAGTAAATAATTTTAAAAATTTGTGAAGAATATTTGAAGTTTGGGCAAGTGCTCGCTCTGTGTCCACAACTCTTTTCAAACAGTTTGCAACAACATCGATCTGCGTCACATTAGCCACTTTTGGCTTTTTGCCCTCCTGTCGTCCCGTTGTTGTCCGAATGGAGTCCTCTTCCCAGTTCGAGTTTTCCCTGGCAGCGACGTCATTTCATTCAGTGCCTCTTTTAGTTTCGCCGATTTTTGTGCAGCGTCATGGTCCTTACTACAGCCAGCAACAACAACGAATGCACTGCCACTTGCAGCAGCAGTGTCAGCCATCCGTCGCTTCAGTTAGCAGCTTTTCCGCATCCAGCACGCGCAGCACCGCCCACTGACCCTCCCACTGTCCACCGCCCACCACCCACCGAGGCGCCCGCTTTGCTGGAAGGCAAAGACAAACACGTTGACTTTGCCACAGAGACTCGCCTTGAAGGTGGCAAACACAAACAGCAACACACACGCACACACACACACACAGAGGAAAAACGCGCTGACCCTAAGGTGGGCGATGGGCGGTGGGTGGTGGTAGGTAGAAAGTGGGCGGTGGGCGGCAGCAGCAGCTGTCAATGTTATCGCTGCTGGCTGCGGCGTCGGCTGAGGCAGCGGCAGTGGCAGCGGTGTTGGCCACGCGCTTAACTTTATTTTTAGTTCGGCACTGGAAGCGCCATGGGAAAGTCGGCAACAACAACAACCCCGACTGGCCGCCGTGTAACATTGTTATTGGAAATGTGTTGTAGGCTCCCACAGAAACAACAACGACTGCAGCCGAGAGAGAAAGAGAGTAGGCGCAAGGGAAAGCGAACGGCAGCGTAAAGCGAAAATTCCATTGAGATTTTTTATGAAATCGAAACGAAATTAGTTTTCGATGAACTTTAAAGGCGAGTAAACAGCCGCAGCGGTTCCGCTCGCAAAATTCGCACGTGTGTCGCAAAGGAAAAAAAATAGAAAAAATATTCTACTACCCATAATACAAGCAAAATTACGTTTGCTGGAAAATCGGAAAATCCCCGCTAACGAAATACGAGTGAAAAGCGCAAAAAGCCCCCGAGTAAGTGAAATCGAAAGCGAAGCGCAGCGGGCGGAAAGCGAAAGCCAAACTCTGTGAAATGTGAATGTCGAGTTAAAAATAACCTTGGTGGGAAATTGTACAAGCCAAAGGAGGAAAAATAGGCCCGAGGAAAAGCCTGACATGTGGCTGTCGGGCGAAGAAAGCGGAGAGTGTGAAGAGAGAGCGGTGCCAGTTAAACAACATAAAGTGTACTTAATTGGCCCTGAAGCATAAATAATTGAGAGCTTGGCATTGAGCAGCAGCCAAGGCTAATTGGTCAGCTCCCGAAGCTGCAAAAAAACCAATAACTACGCCAAAGTGTGAATAAAGTTGAAATAAAGTGCAAATAAATCGCAAGCAAAGTGAAAGTGTTAAAAAGCAAAAAGGTAACCACGACCTTGAAACCTCTTTAAATCTGTCTAATTGAGCGAAAGCGTACCCAACAACCAAGGCGAAAAAAGGCAAACAAATTTGCTCTCGAATCAGTCAATCGACTAACAATACACTGCGCAAATTGTGGCGCCCAACTGACGCTTTTGCATTTGGCCAACCACCCGAGCCACGAGCCACTCAGGGAACCACTAAACCGCCCTTCCACCCACCTAGCCACCCACCATCCACCCACCTATCCACCCATCCACCTACGACCCCGAGCCCAAGGCACTCGCTTGGAGGGCCTACAACCCCACCCTACACCCGCCTACCCATCCACCAACACACTTGCAGGAGAAAAAGCGGAGGCAGCAGCAACTTAATATTATTGTTTTATTTTTGTTTTTTTTATTTGCCATTTTTGTGTTGGTTAGCAGGTAGAAGAAAAACGCTCGATTTGTTTACTGTACTGCCACGCAATCTGTGTGTGTGGTGTGGGTGGCTTTGGGTGGTTGGGTGGTTGGGTGGGGCTCACTGGTGCCACCTGAGCCCTGCCGTATGTGTGTGTGTGAGTGGGGTGGCTGGCTAACATGCCCAGCAATTTGTACCACAAATTAGGCAACGGCCGAAACAAACAAAATTTCACTAGCAAGTCAATCTGTAAATAAGAAAAGCAAAACCGAAAATACAAGAAAATAAATCCTTCGCAAATTACTGAAATATGGAAATATAACTTCAAAACGAGTACCACAAAAACTGAAATAAAATTCTAAAAACTCAATTGAGCAAAGCTGACTTTTGAGGTGAGTGTCAGTTGCAGTTAGTCAAGCTTCTCTTGAAGTGCACCCACAACAGCTACAACAACCACAAGAAAACCAAACAACAACTGCCACACACACTCACATCAACGAACCACATCGAAACCACAAAGAAAATGCTTAGACAGCCAAAAAGTTGAATATTTAAATGCAAAATGCAAATAGATTAGCACCCAGTATACAGAAATGCTTATAGAAGAAAAAACAATCAGTAACAAAAGCAACTGGAATTTGTCGACAAAGAATGCCAAATAGCCACTTTTGGGTAGATGCCAATTATTAAATTTTCCTTGGCTGGTTCGAATCCAAATAAATAAATTTTAATTGCAGTACACAACTAGCAATTTTATTAAAATTCTGGTCAAAACTTAACCTTAAACTCAACTCAGTTGAAAAACTTTATTAGGAAAGGCTCTAATGTATTATAAAAGATAAAGCTCTATTAATAAATGCATTAGCTTTATTCTGATTTCTGTCAGAATCTTGCAACGCAGTAAGAAGATATATGCACCCATATAGAGTATCCTTGATCAGTATCAATAGTCGAGTCTATCCGTAGTCTCTCAGTCTAAAAGCTATGACTATATAATTACTTCAAGGATATTAAGCATTGGTTTGCACATGATTTAGCTCCCTTTTCTGTTTTTAATGGTCTTTCACAAGAAACAAAATTATAACTATTTGCGATAGACAAGAAAACTCTTTGATCCCTACTTGGTAGCCTTGCAACTTTTATAGATTCAATTAAAGCAGGCAGGTGACTCCCCCCAGCCACTTTCATCCTAAATCCATTTCACTTAGCCAAACTTAAGTGCGCTTTATAGAGACTTTATAGTTACATGTCACAGCTTCCGTGTTAGCCGCAAAATGTGAATGTGTGTGCATTGTCGCCCCAAAAACTTCCACTTCTTGCACCCCCCCTTTCAAAAAGCCCGCTCAAAACTGTGCAGTAAATTTGTGAAATGAATTACGTTTTCGATTAAACACACAAAATCAATAGCTCCTCGATGGGCAGTCAAAGGGAAGGGGTCGAAAACTAAAATGGCAACCGCAACATCAACGCGAAATGTGTCGCATATGGGCGACCACGCTGTGAATAAGTAAATATAGACCGCACTCCTGCGTGGGTGAGCTTGTGTGTGTGTGCGCCGTATGTAAGTCTGTGTGTGTGTGTGTGTGTGTGTGTAACAGGACATATGAAACGCGTGTTTGTTTGGCTATTTTAAAATGCTACCAGCCGAGGATCTTTGGGGAACGGGGCTGAATTTAATTAAATCGTTGACCAACACCAGTTGACGTTGATGTGGCCCGTTTGTTGTTCTTGTTGCTGTTCTTGTTGCTGTTGCTATTGCTGTTGTTCTAGTTGTTGTTGTTGTTCGTCCTGCCAGTTGTTTGTTTGCATGTGCAACTGTGCGTATGAGTGACATTAATGCGAACATTGAGGCTGGCCCACGCGTACAGTGCGTGCGTGTGTACGATTTTGTTTGTTTGTCCTGGTGTTTGTGGTTGTATGTGCGTGTGTTTGTGTTTGTGAGCGCCCGTTTGCGTTCATTTGTGCGCTATTTATGCGCCTGCGTGTGTCTGTGTGTGTGAGAGTATGTTTCGGAGCGTTGGTTTAAAAATAGCACAAGCTACGGCTGCTTTCTCCCATTTCTCCCGCTCTGCCGCCTATGATGATGATGATGATGATGATTTTAGTGTCCTTTTGCCAGCCCAACGCCCGTTACACCTACTCTCCCCGCACCCCCCTCGCCCCCTCGCTCGCACTCCTTACACCGCCTGTCAGCCAAACTGGCTTAAATTTATGGCCAAAAATATAAAACAGGAAGCACACACACGTACACACGCACACACTAATGTGAAATTTGTTTGATTTTTCGTTTTCTTTGTTTGTTGCACAATGCGATGATTGTGCGCAGCCTTTCTCCACAACAACTACAATGAAAACAACCACGAACAGCAGCAGCAGCAGCAACAACAGCAAAAACACTAACAACAATAAGAAAGGTCGCCAAGGGACAGAAATGACCGTGTTTTTGTGTACATTATTGATTTTTGCTTTCTTTTCTTGGTCTTTTGCGCCCCCCACATCCCCCCCCTTTCGAGCCCCACCCCCAGCACCACCCCCTCTGCCCCCTTGAAGCAGATTGTGCGTGTGGTTTCTCAAATAATTTACTTTACTCTGGCTTTGTTTTACTTTCGTGCCTTCTTTTGTTTACATTGTTATCGTTGGGTCTTGCTGCCTTTATGTAATTTTTTCACTCGTTTTTATTTTTATTTTTCTTATTTTTATTTCACTTGTTTTTGTTTTGTTTGCCGTCGCTACAGCTGCTGTTTTCGTTGTTGTTGCCCATTATGCGCAAAATAAACGTTTTGTGTCGTGACCAAAGTCAAATGAAAGTATGCCAGGGGTATGGCCCACAAAACCATAACTGTATGGGTGAGCGACTACGACTACGTCTGTGTGTGTGTGAGTGTGTGTGTGTCGGAAAACTAGTTCTTTTTCGCACCCAAGGCGATTGTCTGAGTGAGTGCTGGCATGCTGTGTGTGTAAGTGTGCATTTGTTTTAAAGAAAATGGTTGAAAATGCGTTTGCAACAACTTTTATTGCCTACTTTCAAGGGCGGCAGACAAACTGCTCTTTTTATTGAGTACAAATGCAGCAGTAATGTAAGTTGGAAAGCTTTTAGCCGCTTATAAGCACTGGAAATCATCAGATCTAAGTTATATACACTAGGCCTAGCACAGTAGTTATAGCTATTTAAGTATATCATTAATTATATTTAATTGAAATCCCCCTACGACTTATACAAATGCCTAATAGAGTAAGTTAGTAAGCTAGTTAGTCTAACTCACAGTTACCACTCGAACTCACCTTTAAAATATTGTTTTCATATATTTTTCTCCACTCTTCTCTCTCTCTGGTCTACCCTGAAAATGAAACTCCAACCAACTTGCCCGCCACAAAACCAAAATAAACCGAAAAACCGAAAAATACCCAAAAATACCCTATAAATAATATCAATGAAACCCAAAATAAACATCGAATACCAGGTAATTTTGGCGGCGTTCAAGGTGCCCAAACCGTACTCTCGCCCGGCGATCTACAGATTCATGCAAATGTAAGCGAAAAAATGATTACAACCAGGCCCAAAGGCATTTAATGCGAATTTGAATATGAATTTGAATGTGTGTGTCTCTTCGATGTTATTGTTTCTTTTGAGTTTCCCAAACACGTCACAAGCGAAAGCAAGGAATGTGCGATTTTCTTAGTTGTTAACTTTGTTTCCTTTGTTCGAGCACTATCGTCCCTCACTCACACTTTCTCCCACACACTCTCCACAACTTTCTCCTACCTAGA
Source organism: Drosophila teissieri (assembly GCF_016746235.2). Lineage (NCBI taxonomy): Eukaryota > Metazoa > Arthropoda > Insecta > Diptera > Drosophilidae > Drosophila > Drosophila teissieri. The sequence continues at coordinate 11,442,726 of NC_053032.1, forward strand.
ATTGTCTATGATAGCCAATAAGCTGGTTATGCGTTAAGCGTTTGTTTCTCGCTACCGATTCTGATCTCTCGATCGTCACTTGATTTCCTCAACCACTTCACACGAAACTATCTCTCTTTTTTCTGGCTGTGAACACACGTTACCGTTGCTGGACAACATTTTTTAAAAACACTTATGAGATCCTTATATATTTGTTACTTTCTGCTTTCTTATGTATCTTCTACGTTTTTAACCCTACCTGTAAATGTGAACTGATACGAAAACAAAAAGAGTTTTGACAACACAAGAAATCTTGGTGAATAATTTGCATGGATATCGTAACGCTGTTTCCCGTTTCCTCCCTACTTCAACCAGAACTCACACTACCTTGAACACACACCCCAACATTCAGAACAGTCTACACTGTCCCCATGGGCCAACAATTCCCCGAGTTTCCGATTCCCCCGATTCCGAAGACTTAGCTTGTAACTTAATGCTCTTGCGACTTTTAGCCACAACAGATAAGTATTTCTATGCCTTGTACTGCTCCTTGTAGTGCTCCTTTAAAACCGGGCACTTACCCCCTGATTCATCTTCCCCCGGCCCCTGGCACTTTTAGACCCAGCAGTCGCGGGCACTCGTAGTTCTAGTCGTAGGTCTACTTATGATACTCGTACTACCCAATCTTAGCTTACTCATGCAGTTCTTGTCGAAATTGTATGGTAATGTCGCGGATTTTTCGAAAATCTTCTATAATATCTATAGTTTTTATTAAATTCTAAATTATTTGACCCTGTAACACAGGGTAATACACATTTGTGAATCAATCAATACCCAATGCATTTTAGCTCTCTAAAGCATTATACATATATGAGCCATGTTATTTTACCACAGGTTTGTTTATTTAATAGAAGTCACAAGCATAGTAGTAAAAGCTAGTACATACACTCATTACGAAACCTATTAAAAATTCTAGTTCAAAATTCAATCTAACGAATTCAGCATTATATGTTTATTTCATGAAGTTTTCGAAAAATCAGGACTTTACTCCATTTTCCCCATTATCTCAAACTCACAAGGCTGGATCCGAGCTGATCCCCGAAACTAAGTCTTATATCATACGTATTTATTTGCTTTGAACTTTTGCTTTCTCAACCGATCGATTACCATTATGATTGTGTGCATTTGTTGAAACATCTGAAAAGGACAACAAACTATGGCAGGCAAGCGGCGCAGTCCCCCTCCAGGAATAACCAATCCACAGAGCCCCTGAGACCCCAATATACCCCCTAAATCATCCCAGAGCCCCCTGAACCACCCAAAAATCCCGCAGAGCAACCCCTAGTAGCGTTTATAGCCACACCCAATCAACATCTACCACCCCTACAGGCGGGCGCCTCCAGGTGCGCACCTCATTGGATCCGTGGCGCCAGCAGCGCAGCCTCAACGAACGGGATCTGCTCAGCAGCGGCGGCGGTGGTGGTGGCGTCGGTGGTGCTGACTTCCGCCACCTGTCGCACGCCACCCAGCGGCTGTACGCCTCCGCCGATCAGCGGGATCGCTACGAGCTGCAGCTGCAGCACCGCGAGCGCCTCGAGCAGTATCCTCTCACGCGCACCGCGCGCCTGGACGTCCAGCAGCGCAACTCGCTGAACCGCAGCAACCACGAGCGGCAGTTTTCTGGCGGCGGAGCAGGCGGAGGGCCAGGAGGAGCGGGTGGCGGTGGTGGTGGTGGTGCTGCTGGCGTCTACCGACGTGCCCCGCCCTTGGCAGCCGCCGGCGGCGGTGGCAGCAGCAGCAGCAGCACCACTAGCAGCAGCTACTATCCCCAGTCGAAGCCGCAGATTGTGATTGGTCCGGGATCGGGCTACGATCGGGGATTGGGATCCATGGCTTCCATGGCATCGGCATCGACAGCGGCGGCGACAGCGGCGGATGCCCAAGGTCAGGCGGCGCGGGGCAACCAGCGTGGTGGTCTGCTGGGCGCCACGAGAGGCGGCGGTGGCAGCAGTTCCGTCAGTTCCACGGAGGCTGCCTACTGGGACGAACCGGCCACCAGTTCCTCCTCATCGGCAGCCCAAGACTCGCGGCGATTCACCGAGCGTAGAATAAAGAAGACGGTGCGCTTCGATGCCCACGACGAAGAGGCCTCCATACTGGCCAGCAGTTCACTGCCACCGGTCACGGCAATCCTGCCCTCCACGGCCGTGGATGTGGGTGCAGCCACCATTCTGAGCAGTGGAAAGAGCCTAGATGCCGGCGGAGTTGGTGGAGTTGGCGGAGCTGACTGGTCGCGATGGGAGGCCGAGCGACAGGGTAGCCAGGACTCGGCCACCAAGGATTCGGGCATCGATACCAGCAGCACGTTCACCAGCAGCGAGGACTCCAACCGAGGAGATGGGCCCAAGGTACACACAGATCGCAGCAGGAGAAAAAAGATGAAAATTTAACCAAGATGGGCAAGAATGCATTGTGTCTGTGTAGAGTCCTTTCTCTCTCTCTCTCTCTCTCTCTTTGCCTCTTTCTCCCTCTTTGGACCCCACAATCCGTTTGTCTGTGTGGGGAATAACCCCATGAAATCCAAAAAAAAAAAGAAAGATAATCCCACCAACTTTCTCTGTTTGTTGTTCTTGTCATGTCCAGAAAGCAACCATAAACCCCAGACCATAATCAAGCAATGATATCGTTTTTGGTTATCACTCCCAGCTCGCAACTAACTTCCAGCTATTGTGACAAACATCTTGACAATTGCAGCATACAACCTCACTTCAAAAACTAGAACCCAGCGATATTCGAAACCCTTGCATGCCCCAAAATAATCAGACTCTTTCCAAACCTCTAAGTGTTGTGCTTGCATGAATCTCCACCCAAGAAACCCGAAAAACCCTTTAGCACGCCCTGCATGATTGCTAAATGTCGTTATTCCACACCGTTTTTTAGCATTCGAAATTTATATGATCCGTGCCTCAAGTTGAGGGAACTCTTGAATCGTGTGTGTTCTCAAAACATGTAGGAATACCAATACAACTACTATGTATCTATATCTATGCGCCATGCCAACTATCTGTGATTGCGTAGAACATGTTTCTAGACTGTAAGGAAAACAAAACAAAACTTGAATGTGAACAACTGTACAAACTGTTACTTTCTACTGTTATACATATGTTTTCGTTGAACAACTCTAATTGTAAGTTACGTTTAGGGTATAAGCTGTATGTCTAAGGCGTTTTAAGCAGTGCAAAAAGCTAACTAAAAACAATTCTACTTCCCGCATACGATGGCTCCCCACCGACACCACATCCAACTACTTACAACCAAAATCTATGCACGATCATCCGCAATCCGAACTGTAAACTGTAAACTGTAAACCACCAATCCCACCAAAATAATAATAACCAATCACCAAACCAAATCAAACCAAACCAAACCAAACCAAACCAATTACCATCCCAACCACCACACCCACGTAAATCGTAAAACGAAAATCGATCGCTGCGCATATAGAATCCGGTGAATTGGCAAACATCCGCGGACAATACTCGCCTGATCGGGCACATGATATTGCGTAAATACTATGATGGGGAGGATATATTAGGCTTAAAGGTCAACGGCGGTCAGCCCCTCGCAACGGGAGGATCGGGAGCGGGAGCGGGAGCGGGAACGGGAGCGGGAGCAGCGGTAGGAGCAGGAGGTCCATGCGGGGCCATTGTGGAGAAGGTAAAGCGCGGATCGGTGGCCGATCTCGAGGGAAGGATTCGACCAGGTAATATGCATCCCACTTCATCCAGCCATCGCATCTCACTCTTACTTTTCTCTCTCTATTTCTATCTGTCTGTGCTCAAACATCTCCATGCCATTCATCCAACGCTCATCCATCGATCCACGGAGCAGGCGACGAGATCCTCGAGTGGAATGGCCGCGGGCTGCACAACAAAAGTGCCGACGAGGTCTACGACATCATCGACGAGAGTCGCCTGGACGCCCAGGTGGAACTGATCGTCAGCCGGCCGATCGGCAGCGGCGGCGGCAGTGGCGGGAGCAGCAGCAACGTCAGTCCCATCAGCGGAGCCTCCGGCGGATCCGCCAACAGCGTCTCCGCTCGCCGCTCCTCCGCCAACTTCCCGCACAGCGGGTTGGCGAGCAGCATGGCCGGCAGTGCGGTGGTCAGCAGCGGGGGAAGATATCTGCAGCGCAAAGGTACTATATCGTGTCCATAAAATAAGTATGGTTTCTAGCGAGGGCGGTTCCCATAGGAGTTGTGTGTCTGTGGAAGAGCGTGAACAAGTATGACTGAGTAGTTTCGTACCATAATTTCCAGATGCATCCTCAAAGGAAAGCTCTCACACTACCACTTTAAAGTCATTTTAATCATTTATTACGGAATTAATACACTAGATATACTATCAATTCAATTCTAGTTCTGTAATGACTAATTATATAGTGCTTCCAACAATAAAACAAATAAATAATATTACCTTGCCTAAACTGGGCAACTTTTACTCGCTATTCAAAGCGCTATATGATAACCACATTTTTGAAAGAAACATAAAATCCGTAATAGTTCATTCAAATATGTAAAGCCACTCAAATATCCAATAATTTTACTTCCTGAGTGTCAAGTGGGCGTTGTGTTGCAAACTGATGGGTGTACCACAAAGACCTAAGTCACATCCATTAATGTAACTACAAGGTTATGACAAATCACCCAACGATACCACACAGTACATGATAACTCGACTTAACCGCAACTCAAATTGATATAAACTCCAAGCTTATTCCCAACCATAACCTTGGCTTCACCGACTTACAGCTCCCGCGGTCGAGGCCATTGAAATCCATCGGGACAAGCCGAGCGTGCTAATCACCTCGCCCGGCTCGCCGGACATCCACACCAGTGTTTCCGGACCGGGACCGGGATCGGTATCAGGATCAGGACTCCGGCAACGTGGCGGCGTCGGGCAGACGCAGCGCCTGGGACCAAGCCACAGCACCCACAGCCACAGCAGCAGCGGGAGTGGCAGCGGCAGCGGCAGCAGCACCAGCAGCGTCCACGCCCCCGCCTCCGCCCACGGCCCCGCCCACGCGTTGTCGTCCGCTTCCGGTTCCGCCCCTGGCGGCCTGCACGGCACAACGACGGCGGGCCACCATCACCACCCGCACCCGCACCACTACCACCCGCACCAGCATCCGCTTCCGCATCCGCATCAGCACCAGGGTCCGCCCGCCGCCCACCTGCAAGGCCACGGGGTGGGCGGTGGCAGCGGCACCGGCACCACCACACAGCCCATCCCCATCGAGGGGCGGCTGCAGCTGAAGCTGGGCTACGACCAGAACACCCTGCAGCTGATCGTGACCCTGGTCTGCGCCACCGGACTCTCCCTGCGCCAGAGCGGAGCGGGCCGCAATCCATATGCAAAAGTGAGTGAAATCAGAAAAATCGGATTATTTATGAATAAACTATGACTACTTCTTGTGCAAGGTGTTCCTTCTGCCCGATCGAGGCCACAAATCCAAGCGGCGGACGAAGACGGTGGGCACCACATGCGAACCCCGATGGGGCCAGACCTTTGTCTACTCGGGTCTGAGACGCTGCGACCTCCACGGCCGACTGCTCGAGGTGAGTTGTGCCACATCAGAGCACCCCCATGTGATTAATCCACCGACATGAATCCCCTCGAAAGGTAACGCTGTGGGACTATGTGCGGTACGGGGCCAACGACTTCATAGGCGAGGTGGTCATCGATCTGGCGCACCACATCCTGGACGACGAGGCCGAGTGGTATCAGTTGCAGCCCCACCAGGACACCTCCTATCTCGTATGTGTGGGCCGCGGCTCTTTAAGTTCGTTCATTTGGTTTCCATTTTGCGTTCGTTCGTTTCCGTTTCCTGGTTGTTATGGAGGTGTTGGTGAACACTTGAAAAGAAGAGAAAAGAAATGAAAACGACGGAAACACACAGAGTTCAGGTTCAGTTCCACGAACGAAGTTTCGGCGAGTAAAAAACTTAACACAAATCTGGCTAAAAGTCAAATGGAAAATGTTATCGTTTGATTATAATTATTTATTTTTGTTTATTGGTTTGTAAAGCTCGATGTTTAGGTGGCTCTAGTCTTCACTTTCTTAGGTCTCAATCGTTCATTTTCTCATAGCTTATGATCAGCTTATGATAAGATTTAAAGTAAATTGTTGAAAGTGAAGGCCAGAACCGACCTGGTAATGTCCTTTACCCACCCTGCTCAGCCCCCCGCAGCAGCTGCCCGGTTTGAACAAAATTATTAACTCCGCATTGTCATAATCCGTTTATTTTTTCGTTGGTTTTTTGTAGTGCACCCGCCAATACATCACCACCCAAAAAACACCACCCACCATTGCCAACTACAACAACAATAACATCATCAAATACAACAACACGTGCGATATCCATACAACATTGCGACGCAAAATTTATGACAACCACCATGAAACAACAACCCACCAACTAAACAACCAACAACCAAAAACCAACAACGAAAACAGTTACGTGACGAGGGCAGCGATGTGGACGGCCTGATACTGACACCGACAGATCATTTATCACCGCCGAGCACCATGTCGCGCCTTAGTGACTCGGACACCACGTCCGACTGCGACATCGATGGAATGACTCCGGGGGCCAGCATCTCGTCCATGGGCAGCTCAGCGAGTCCGCCGCCCCTGCTAGAGGTAACAGCCACCACAACAACTTGAAAACAACTTCAACAACAATAACAACAACAAAAGCCTGAACAACAAACATCAGAGCAACACTACACTGAGCGAAATCACCACATAGGGCACACACAAGAAACAAGCTTGAGGAGTCACAGAAACTGAATCAAATCTATTATTTCATATGTATATATTACACATCGAGAAACGGGGAGGTCTCATCTAAGCCAAAACAACTGACAGCAACAACAAGAGCGAGGCGACCAAAAACACCGACACGTGCATACATTAGACTTCAATCGCAGCTTGCCAACTTCCAGTGGCACTCAGCCCCACACACACAGACATAAACGAGCGAACATTTCCGCCCCCAGCCACCCACTAAGCCACACACACACACGCATATGCCCACAAAGCATTTGAACTACACCGACTGTATACTCTTGCTTGGGAAATATTAGCAAAAATTCGAATTTTAAGTTAAACAGACTTAATGATGGAAGAGATGGATCCATTAATTACGTAAAACCTTAGCTCTATGATTACCATCTTATACCATCTTATTTGAAACTCGAAGCTATGCTTTTGGGTTGATTAAAAATCAACAGCTTTTAATCAATTAACAAATTATTAAAAACTAAGAAATTTCATAGTCAGTTCAAGCCAAAGTAAGAGAGTACAGTCTTCGGTGAATCTAAAATACTTCGGTGCTTAGTGTGCTTATTTGGGTTCCTATAGTTTGTTATCTGTCTCCCCTCTTTGTGTGTGTGCTTTTTCTAACTGTAACTCACAAATCACATGCCATGAGCAGCATCAGCATAAGCATCACCATCGGCATCAGCCAGCACAGCACTCGCCGCAAAAAGAAAAGAATAACCCATACGTACATACATGACCATCCTGTGTGCTCCATCAGAGGACTCCATTTTGTGGTTCCAGTTCCTGTTCCTGTCAGTTATCAGTTCTCAGTTCGCATGCCACAGACACAGACACAGATACAAATACGAACACAAATATGCACACAAATACAAATACAAATAGAAACGCCAAGTTGGTATTACCAACACAGACACAGATAGCAATACACATTCTAACTGGTTCATGGTCAGGGACAGAATCGGACTGATGCCGACTGTTCATGTTTTTGGCCAAAACAAGACATGACACCCCCAGCAATTGTACAAAGTATTTTCGTTATCATGGTGTATTTTTAGTTCGTTTGAAACTTTATTCAACTAATTGGTGTCGTTGTTTCGTTGTGCGTGTGTTAAATTTTTCTCTCTCTTTCTCTCGATCTACTGCCTCTATCTCTTCGAAGTCTAATCTGTCGTTCTACTAACTCTCTGTACTAGAGCCGAACTCGAATCTAAGCCCGACTTGGTCGCGTCTTTTCAGCTAACGATACCGATACCGATAACGATAACGATAACTATTGCATTTAAGATGAAAGCTAATATAGTCTAAGTCATATAAGCCAAATGTTTTAAGTTAAGAATCCGTGTAAACCGTGTAAACTTGAGAACACATACTGGCCAAGGCTAGCTCTGAACTCTAAACTCTAAACTCTAAAACTATTTCCCTGTCATAAGCTCCACGATCAAACTAAAAACCCATTGAAGAGCACCTGAAAACTTGACTACCGCTTTGCATGCCCTTGTAGAGAACCGCTTTTGTCCATCTATCCATCACTTAGCACCTGCGAAACGCCCTTTCCACCGCTTTCCTTGTGGCTTCGTCACCACGTAGCTTTAAGTGTGTAGCATTGCGTATACTTGATGTGAGTTGATTTAACCAATCGAACACTGACCCCGTACCAGTGAACCACTGAAAACCCAGAGACACTCCCACACAAACACAATGTAAGAGGCCAATATTTCCAACGCAATAACTGAGATGCCACACATTAAAACCAGCATCACACTGTGCTCCAAACTCTCCATTCATCTTGATCATATGTAAATTTCTCTATTGTCTGCTCCTTCTTTTTCTCTTGATTCTTACCCCCCACTCAAATGAACCCCAAAATCCAAAAACCCCTTCGTTCCGACCTCCAATCCACACCCCGAACACGACGATCCAGCTCGATCTAAACGAGCGTCGGTCCCGACGTGACATGTCGCCCCAGGGCCGCAAAAGGGTGGCCGGGATGGTGGCCCGCGACTACCGCACTGTATCTGGCATTGGACAAAGTTACCACAATCAGGTTTGCACCCCAGCTAAATTAACGAACCACCCAACAAAATGGCCAACAGGCCAAACAAGAAACAGAACAGTACAGACAAAGAAAACACTTCAAGTGGGGAGTTTATTGTATTAACTAAGGATCTGCCTTGGGTAGAGTTATCAGAATATTCCTAGGACCAGAGTTTTAGGGGTTTTCTTTTACCCATCCAATTTACATAATTTTTTTTTTATTTTCAAAAGATTTCCAAATCCGCCTATTGATAATTAGTATTTTATCATAACTTGTTGGCCCTGTTGGGCTTAGAAATTTATAGCAAGACTTTACTCCAACTTATATTCAAAAGTCAATGTGACTCACATAAAATCAGTCCTGACATATCTTGGCCATTCCCACAAGTTTAGCTAGTGACTTAGTTAGACCAAAACCACTGCCAACTTACTGCACTTTCAATTCAGAGTTTATGCAAATCTTTTACTTAACTTAACTAACCGATTATAACCCACTAATAAGCTAACAAGTCGCGTGCGGCTCTAAATGTATCTTGATTGATTTCGTTTCGAAAGTGTATTTTTAACCAATTTGTATGGCTCTCTATCTCTTGCTCTCTTAATTCAGCTACTAACTACGTTTAATCATACGCATATATCTATATGAACATCCCTGTGTTTTTGTTCCAGTAGAAGTTGCAGTAACAGTTAATCAAAGACACTAAACACAGTCACACACAAAAGACCAAACACACGTTAAGTGCCTGCCTCAAAACCACTTGAACCACCCAGATACCATACCACTCACTCAAACCTAGTCAGTAAGCTCTAATCCGAATGTTTGTCAGAATCCCTCCGGGAACCCCCGTGCGGGGATCACTGAGCTTCGGTCCAAGGGTGCACCACTAAACCACACTCTACTTTCCATGCCACCATCTGATGCACCACGAGCAGGCCTCTGCCACCGGCTACTATCGTCGCGGAGGTGGTAATGGTGTCGGCTCCGCCATCGGTCCCGGTGGCATGAGCCTCAGCCAGCGGAGTCACTCGGCGGCACCCAGCGACGGTTACCACAGCAGCAGCGGCGGAGTAGGAGGAGTTCCCTCCGGCGGTTCCGCCTACGGCTATAGGAGCACCAGTCCCCGGCGGGGCTCCTTGTCGCCACCCGACGACCGCTACATAGACTATCCAGTGCTTCCAGTACACGGCTCCTCGCCCAACGCCCCATCGGTCTACCAGGGACCGGGTGGTGCGTCCTCAGCGGCGGCGTCTGCTTCGCAGCAGCAGCGATTCCAGTCGCGCTCGGCCACAGCCACGCCCACAGGGTCCCCAAAGAAGAGGCAACTACCACAGGTAACCAACAATACGGGATGAGTGGACAAAAAAGAAAGGAAAACTTCGCTAGTATTAAGAAATATGCTTATGGAACAACCTTCTTAATGACCCATTTAGGATCATAACATGCATAACTCAACCACTTCAACTCTTTCTATTTCAGGTGCCGCAGACCTCCCGCAGTGCGATGCTGCGAGATCGACTGGGTCAGGACTTCGACGAGCGGTTGGCCTCGGGTGGTCGCTTCGGGCGGCACCGCACACGGCAGCCGCACCACCAGGCGACCTACCGCAGCACCGGAATGGGTGGATGGGAGCGCCATTACACGGGTCTGTCGGACAGCGACCTGCACTCGATGGACGCGCGGATGCGACCAAGACACTCGCTCTCGCCGGACAAGGACTTCATGGGCGAGTTCGGCGACTCGGACATGGAGTCGGTGGTCAGCGTGACCTCCAGCGCCTTCTCCACGCAGTCGGAGCGACCGCGCACGTCGCGCGGACTCAGGTAAGTGGGCGGCAGACTGAGGAGAAGAGGAGGTGGATGGAGGAGTGCCAGTCGAGCCCAAGCCATTAGCTATTTGTTAAGTAAGCCATCTATGCCAAGCTACGCTGCCAAAATTACGCTGAAATTCCGCTGTGGCCCATTGGTTTTCCTCCACATTTACTTTCTGCGTGGTAGTTGCGAGCAAAATCCCAAATTTCCCTGAATTAGGCTCTAAATTAGTATTGGTATTGGATCACGATCAGAATCAGAATCGGAGCGCTTACCGCCCAACTCTCTCTCTTTGACTTAAACACACATACACGCACCAGTATCTCGCTAACACAGATACACCAACACCTTGAAGGGCACACTGAAACCAACGAAAAACGATAGCGAAAACATAAAGTTTCTTTTCTGCATTTACTTTTTGCGTTTGCCAAACCAACCGACAAAACCAAACCGCTCAATATAACAATCAAATATCTCTATGAAAATCTCAACAACAATCAACAACGCCGCTATCGGTTTGTGTTAAATGCTTCTCTCGCGTGCTGTGCTCACCACACGCTTACACGGCAACTACTCACCACTGAACTCTACAACACTCACCCACAACTCACTACAACAATCGAAAAAAAAACACACACTCACCTCGAACCAAACGCTGACCTCGGACGTTAATCGTTCTATTTTCCCCACGAATGTGCCTTGTTAATTGTTCAACACCACACTTTCAAAACTCACCACATGACGAGCGCTGTCTTTTGAAAAATCACGCTCATTTGGTAATGATTTGTGGCATTACCACCAACATATCCGATCCCTTCCCTACACTTTGCATGCCTCGAAACTGAAATGTTTTCACCACAAACCACTTACCACCGCTGCCAACCGTTACCACCCGATACCACCCGTTACCGTTGTCCGCAATAACCGTTAGCTTCCCCCGCAACTGGCGCAATCTCTTTGGCGTCCGCAACAGTTTCCTCGGGGGAGCAGGAGGCGAACCCATCACCGGACTACGGCTGCACCACTCGGAGCCCGGAAGGGCCAACACCATCGAAGTGGATGACTGCGACTATCTGCCGGCGGGCGGTGCCCAGCAGTTGGTGTTGCTGGAGCAGCTGGAGCAACTGCAGCAGCTGGCCGCTCTGGCGGCAGCAGACTCTCCACCCATTTCGGCGGGAATTGGATTGCAGCCACCTCACCAGGTTTTGGTGACCGATGCCAACAGCGGCCAGCTGGTGGAACAATTCTACGTTGAGCCCGGCACAATGGCCGAGGAGATGATGGAGCCACTCGATCCACTCGATCCCCATGCGCACTTGCATCCACATCCCGTCTTCTACTCGCCATCGCCCCATTTGCCACCACAGCCATTCGAAATCGATATCGATACCATCTATCCACCACGACGGTCCAACGGACAGAAACCGAACGTACAAGCTACCGCCGCTGCCTATCCGCTGCCGCTGCTGCCGAGCTTTGAGCAATTCAAGCGCATTACCACGCCCATCACGAATTTCTTCCGCAGCTCCTCGCCCGCGGGCGTCCACCCCCACGCCCACGACCACGCCTCCACGACGCCCAGTTCGCTGGTGGGCTATGTGCGCGACCACCAGGACAAGAGCTGCAGCCACTGCCAGAATGGAAGTCAGCCGGTGGTGCTCTCCACGCACCACACCCTTCACCTGACCGCCGCCGGTTTGGCGATCGGCGCTTGCCAGGATCCCTGCTGTCTAGCGGATGCCCATCCGCACCCGCAGCACCAGCCCATGGGCTACGGGGAGCCACCCACTTCGGATCCTGCGATGTGCGGAGAGTGTGTGGATCAGCACTTTCTGGGCGGACTAACGGGACCGCAGCTGAACCTCGGTGTGGTTCCCACTTACCATGTCCACACGCCCACTCCGAATGCCCATCGGCGTGCTAGGGGACAAATGGCCACGCCTGCACCACCGCCCACACAGTCGGTGCTGCGCCTTTCGCGCCAGTTGAGCGAAGATGCCCTCGTGGCTGCCGTTCCCATTTCGGAGGCCAAGGCGCAACCAACCTCGATCCTGAAGAAACCGAAGCTGGAGCGAAGGCGACTCTTTCACGAAGGACAATCCCGGTCGCTAGACTACGATGATCTGCACACGAAAAGCTGGGGTCGCCGTCGGATTCGGTACGAGGACGAGGTGATGCCCTCGTCTGGGGACTATCCCTATCCCCACCCGAATCCGTATGCCGGCCACTCACCCACGGCGGCGATGTCGCGACGCTACGGATCGGAGACCAATATTCGACAGAGTTATATGGGTGCAAACGTGGATGCCAACCATCCGCTTAGTCACTCGCATTTCCTGGTAACCGATGACAAGATAGTGACCATTACCTACGACTCGGATGTGGGCTGGACGCGACGGGGCGTGGCTCCATCGCTCTTTCGCGGAGCTCACCGTCAACGCGGACTGGCGGATCCCAGAAATCACATGTCGCTGGATTTGCAGCGAACGAGTCAACAGAAGTTGTACGGACCGGCGGCGCCGTATCTGAAGCGTCGCAGGAATCTGCCGCATCCGCCTAGTGCGCAGAATGCCCACAACTTTTCACCAATGGAGCCGGGATCGGGAATGGATGGGCTGAATGCTGCGGCAGCGGGAATGGTGGAACAGGGCAACGGAATGGGTAGCGGTGGTGCACACAACACTACCAGTACACACAATAGCAACCACCACAATAGCCAAGCGAGTAGTGTTAGTGTTAGCCAAAGTCACGATCAACAACTTCAACAACAACAACAATTACAACAACAATCAGTTAGGCAAAAAGGGAAAGAAGGCACCACCGCCATTAGCGGATCGATGATGGCATCGGAGCAGCTGACGAAATCTAGTAGTGGGAGCGGTGGTGCAACATCTGCTGCCGCTGCTGGGCATCTTGTCGTCGGTGGTACTAATGCTAATAATGCTTCTTCTTCCTCTTTTGCAAATCCCCAACCAACACCACAACAACAACAACAACTTCATGGATCACCCAACAATCTCAACAACAATAACAAACGTGCCCCATCATCAACACCACAACAAAACACGAACACCATAAATGACGCCAACAACCCGACGCTTGACGCCACACATCAACAATCACAACAACAACAACAACAATTACAACAACCACCAAATACATGCACAAATCAAAACACGAATCCAACAACCACATTAACAACAACAACCACAACATCGTCGAATGCAACGAATGCGGCGACAACGACAACCGCAAATGCAACAAATGCTACAACAACTGCCACAAATCCAACAACAACAACGAATAACACGAACGAACCAAACGCAACAAATACAACCACAACAACGAACGCTAATGCTGACGCCGATGCGGACGCGGACGCGGATGCTCCGCTGGACGCCATCGACTGGGACGCCATCGATGCGATGCTGGACGACGACTTCAGCGAGTACGACAAGGACAAGAACGGGGCCGACGAGGCTGGTGGCTCCAAGTCAGCGGAGGGTGCGGGTGCCGAAGATAAAGTCGGTGAGTAAAAGGAGTAAAAAGTGGGGAGTACACCCACTGATATTCACCCAAGATTTAATCGAACGAACGGGCAATGGCCCGCACTTGTAAACCTATGCTAGTAAGTCTAAAGATCCTAAATTCTAAAACATCAAGTATTCTAAAAGAATATTTCATATAATAAAAACAGAACAGAACATCGTTGGTGCACACTTAAAATGCCTTTAGAAGTCCATCATGGTCAAAGTGTGTTTAACGTCTGTAACTAATGTTATCCCACAGATGGCAGCCTCTCGGACACCGCAAACGATCGGAAGAAGGGCGGCGGCGTCGACCAGGAGCGTTCCCCAAAAGGAGGCAGCGGCATGGGCAAGAAGTCGAACTCCACCTCGCAGCTTTCGGCCACAGGTAGGGCGACTTTGTTCCGTTCTCTGTTTGCGCTCGTTAACCGTTCTCGTTCCGTTGCCTTGTGTTGCTCAGTCAGCCAGTCAATCGATCAATCAGTTCATCATTTGCCCAGTTATTCGTAGGCTCAGTTTGGAACTTGATTTCCTCCAGGAGCAGTCATATATCCCTTATTTTAATCCATTGCTTTGCCATTCGATTTTGCTTTTGCCCAACTAACAACTAACCAGTAACCCAACTCATACCCATAACCATAGCCATATAGCCATATAGCCAAGCTAACCAAACTAACCAACTATAAAGTAATACTAAGAATACTAAAATTGTGTAAAATGCCATACTCGAAGGTCGTAAAAGACGTATGGGCTTTGGAAAGAAGGGTAAGAACTCGTTCACGGTGCATCGCAGCGAAGAAGTGCTGCCCGGCGATATAACGCGGGAACTGCGAACCGGTGGCGGATTGGGCGTCAGTCTCGGCGGTGCCGGTGGTGCCGCCGGTGGGTCAGGTGGTGCCGGCGGGGGCGGCCTGTCCCGCGGCTCGTCCTCGGAGGCGGACGCCATCGAACAGTTCTTCGGCGATGGTGCCGGCGGGGAAAGGTGCGCACAAGTCAAACTTTCTACTCCAAACTATCTTCTCCCTACTCTGTTCTACTCTACTCTAAACTTTTACTCTACTATGCTATGCTATCAGTTCTTTTCGGTTGATTATCGTTTTGTGACTTTCTTTTTAAGTTTTGAGTTGCCTTTTTGGAGAAGAAAAACGAAGCTGTTTAACGAGTGAAGCCAATGCCAGTAAGGCTGTCGATTGAGATGATAAACATTAGTCGTATCAGTAACCGTAACCGTAAGGCAGTAACAGTACAGTATCGGTAACAGCAACCCCCAACCCGAATACAAATCCCCGTTCAGCACACAGGATGTTAGTCCTTCAATCCCTAGATATAAGAGCTTTTCATTCACTTTGCTCTCTGACTTTTCGCGCGCGCTCTTTGCCAAAGCTTCAGCCAAAGCTCTCTATGTCTATACTTTTTCGCAGGCATGTCCAACTTTAAAGTAACTTTTAACGTAACCCGCCTTTCCCAAGTTAACTTGAATTATTATTTCCGATATCCTTTAAAGCGCAGGCGCAGCAATACAAATTAAACCAGAACCAGAACAACCCAAAGAAACCAACAAACCAAGAACCAACAATCCAATCCAAAGTCGATACGTATTTTTAGGCTTACAAGGGGTATCCCCCAATAATGGGGAAACCCACTTAAAAACGAAGCGAGGCACACCGAAAGCTTTGCCCATCCGCAGTTTTCCCGGAAAATGCCGGCTCTTGAGCAAAGCTTTCGCCTGTGCGCACACGTGGCACACACTTTTCGCACCCACTGTGCGTCGTTGTGGCTGCGCCCCATTTGCATTTTACTTTCGTAGCAGCATACTCTATTTACTATTACTAACCAAAACCGTACAGATTGCTAATGCCATTATGTATTACCAAACCACACAACATTTATTATTATCCTAGCGTTCTATTCGATTTGCATGCATTGAGTTAAGCCAACCTATACCTACTTATATACTCTCTCTCGTAACCACTCGTACTCGACATACCAAGCTACTACCACTCTATTGCAGCCTCTATCTCGATAAGTTATCGCCATAGCTCAAGCTAAAGCTAGTTACTTGGCTTCAGCTACGGCTTTTTGTCGTAAGCGGTAAGAGTCTACATCCCCAACACGGAGTCCATCCACACAACCGCGCAGAATCTACCCCTTTCAAACAAAATTCAAAAATAAAAATATTAAAGAAAAGAAAAAAGGAGACCGTAGATCGGTTGAGTTCCTCGATTCTTCAGCCAACGAACTAATGTTTATCATCTGCCTCCCGCAAGATTCTCCTTCAATTCGATTATGTTTATCGCAAGTACGACTCGGATAACTAAGTATGTATACAGGGAGCTCTGTCACAGAAAGTCAAAAGACATCCAACAACAATAACAATTACAATAACAATAACAACAACAACTACAACAACAATCAACAACCAACACACCACAAATTCAACAACAAGTAGCTCAAACAACAGCTGCATTATCAACAACCAGTAACATCATCAGAAAATTGGCCAAGAATCAAGACGCAAACAAAATTCGCATTGCACACGATATTAGTGGAACAAAAAGTGCATAGTAAATATATATGTATAAGTCACAAGAAAGCTTCAACACTCTATAAATACCAGATGTGTAATACACAACCAGACGGGTTGAGTTTCTAGCATTACATCGCAATACTTGTTGCCATTTGCGCCACTAGTTTCGATGATTTTTCGCTGATATATAAATATATATATATACATATAATGTGTTCTCTGAAATCTTTGTTCTTATGGTTATTCAGTTAAAGTTCTCGCTTGATTTTACCCCTAATTTTGTATTCCGATTTCCGTTTACGCCTCTACTCTGTCTTGTTCTCCTTCTGGGGTCTCGCTGTTCGAGATTTGTGGTTTCCCAGAGCCCAGCGTCGCAATCTCACCAAACCCTGCATCGTCGCTCCAGAGTTTTCAGATCCAAATTGACTTGTGTAAGATATGTACCTCAAATACCGGAAATCTCTCGAGTTCGCATATTCCATTGGTGAACCAAAAGTAGTGGGGTCCTTACTGATTGTACATATGTAGTGGGCCTTTATATTCCGACCATATAACTGTTGAATGTCTAGATATTGCCACATGGTAGGGTCATCTTATTGATCATACGCGATAGAGATCACCCCACCCACCCCCTGTATATACGCGCACACACACCACATCCGTATAAATATGTCTTGTTGTCTCCGGCAGAACAAGAGCAATACCAGGCACAGTTCGCAATAGCAGGCAGCTCGACCAGCTCCGCTGGTCACCACCATATCACACTACCACCACCACATCCATACCACCAGCGGCAGTCGCGCGGCTCGGCGGGCAGCATCCAGCGGTCGGTGGAGGTTCCGCCGGTGCCTCCGGTGACCCGTTACAGTGCCGGCAGCATTCACTCGATCACTAGCTCCGAGGGCTCATCGTAAGTCTCCCGATCGCATCCGCATGGCCGCTAGGCCATAGCAAGTCTATTATCAAGTCTAGTATCACCTTTCCGGCCGAAGGACCTCTATCTTGCCTGCCTCTGTCTTTGTCTTTGTCTTTGTTCCTGTCTCTGTATCTCTGTATCTCTGAATCTCTGACTCTATTCTCTCACACTCCGACTGTCCAGCTCAATCTAAAACTCTCTATGCTTTGGCTTGTGTAAATGGTAATCTGTGTGGCGATCCCATCTCCAATTTTCCTGTGTAACAAAACTATTTCATCCTGCAACTCTCTTTTATCGATGTCTATATGCGTGCGCCTTTAAAATAAGAACGAAACCGCTGAAGCGAGCCTGCATTTGCGTACATTTTTTCTCTAAGTGTATTCCACTTTTCCTAACTTGAGTTCCGTTTGATTCTTCGACTTGTTTGTGTAATTTTCTGTCTTGTAATGTGTATAAATTGTGATTTTTTAACTTCATTTTAACTATAATTTTCAGCAATATCTATAGTATATATATATGTATATAAAAAAGATATCCTCACTTATCGATGTGTGTGTAAATGAAGGGATTATAATAAGCCGATCACTAAACAGAGCTTTGTAAATCGTAAAATAAATCTCCTGAGAACCAGTTTTCTCTCAATTTAGATGACTTAGGTTTCGGCTAGAAAACTCCTTGTCCTAGTCTTACTTTCTCTGCACTTTTGCTCCGCGAAACGAAAGACACTTGCATGCCACCATCGAACTTTGACTCCACTAGTCTCTCTCCTCCGCACCCACCACCACCACCCACCAGTATCACCTTACGTATCACCTTCACCACGGAAACCACCTCTCCACCAACTACACTGATCCATTTCAGACCACAGAACAGTTGCGATCGCAACCACCAACTGAAACTACAACATCTACTGTCTTTCTACAACTCCCTGTGTATAAAGAGTTATTTCTTTTCTCTGAAAACCAAGTTCCTTTCTTTGTGTAAATTTTGTTACCTAATTTAACCAAGATCTTGAGATGAGAGATGATACAAAGAAACATCACCAACGACGCTGTACTAAAGTGCTTTCTTTACTGTACCCCACTCCCAAACACCCTCGAAAAACCCGATCCGCCCACATAGATTCTCCCCTTCTTTGCGCAACGATGGAGCCCTCAATGAGTTCGTGGATGGCCTGGGACCTGGTCAACTGGTTGGTCGCCAGGTGCTGGGAGCTCCCTCACTGGGCGACATCCAGCTTTCGCTGTGCCACCAAAAGGGCTGTCTGGAGGTGGAGGTGATACGGGCCAGGGGCTTACAGGTAGGTTGGAAGCCCACTTATAACACCTTCTGGTTTTCTAACACTTGGATTGCGATCCCCAGCAAAAAGCCCAGTCAAAAATGCTGCCTGCTCCGTATGTAAAGGTGTACCTAGTGTCGGGAAAGCGCTGTGTGGACAAGATGAAGACTTCCTCGGCTCGACGCACCCTGGATCCACTGTACCAGCAGCAGTTGGTGTTCAAGCAGTCCTACACCGGTTGCATACTACAGGTGAGTTGTCATTGATGGAGATTAATGAAGTTTTGTGAATTAATTCTTACCTCTTTTATGTTCCAGATTACCGTGTGGGGCGACTATGGCCGCATCGAGAAGAAGGTGTTTATGGGCGTGGCGCAGATAATGCTCGACGATCTGAATCTGTCGAATATCGTGATCGGCTGGTACAAGCTCTTTGGCACCACCTCACTGGTCAGTTGTCCCACTAATATAGGCTTAGGCTCTAGGCGCTCATCCATAGCCTCACTCGACTCACTCAAACTTTAGATCTAAACTAAACTAAACTAAACTGCAACTCGACTAAAACCCAGATTATTTCAAACTCGATTCGTACAAGAATACAAAAACAAAAGTAAAATAGAGATTTCGCAAATCGCAAATTTGATAAACAAAAAACACTTGCATATATTTATATAAGTCTACACACAGAACATATATTTATATAGTATTTAGCTCAACGTTTTGTTCATAGCAAGTTACCAAGAACAAAAGTTATTTAACTTTGTAGCGTAATCAGTCTTAAAACACCTGTAAAAAGAAATCCCAAGCTCAAAAGATCAGTTGAAAGGTCCAGCCAACCAATTTGAAATTAAACCGATACTATACTGAACATCAAAGCATTTGTTGTTTTTAGTTAGCAATATACATAAACAATATACATACGCACTCCTGTAAATGAAAAGCTTATTAAACTCACGGAAACTCACAAACACACTACTCCCATGAGGCAAAGTAGAATGAACCAATTCGCATTGTGTACTGAAACTGAAACATTGAATGGAGAGTTGATCGAAAGCAAACCAATCAAAAATACCAAACTGCAATACCAAATTAATACCAAAATACGAAAATAACCTTTCGCAAGTCACCATAAATCACCGTTACCGTTAAAGTTACCGTTACTTCAACGTAGTTTTCACATAGACTCGTATAATACTCATATAGGTATGTTTCTCTATCCCCAACTACCCAATCAAAATCAATTTACTAGAACCGAACCGAACACAAAACCGTTTTGCTTAGCATTTTCCTAGTGCATGAGTAGTTAAGTATCCAGTTGATCCATTTTGAATCGTTATAATTTACGACCACACTACGTATGCGTAATATTTTGCTTTTAATTGCTCTAATATCACAGTTTGACTTAGCTTCGGTAAAACACACCTACAATAACTACATTTCGAAACATAAAATGGCAAATCCTGGCTAGTCCACCAACATACCTACATAATATAGCGATTTTCTAGGCCTAGCTCTTTTGTAAATCTATTGCATATAAGAATATAAGAACATAAGAAATACCAGTGCTGTTACCAACCAACTTTGAAACCACACCAGGGTCGTCCGATTGTTTGGGCCGGCGAATCAGTCATTATGGAGGAGCCGGGCGAATAACAGTTTCCAACACTAACGACACCCAAACAAACAGCCTCCACAACGAAAACACTTTAAGCACCCAAGCACAATTCAATTCAAGCGAACTTTAAACTGAACTGAATTCAGTAAGTGCACCCAAATCAATATCAATATCAATTTAAATCAATTCAAGCTTACTCCCTAGTGCTAAAAGAAAAAAAACATACACATTCCGCCACTTTGCCATTTTACACAAACGAAAGATATAACCCGATTCAAATCGAAACCGCTACTAACCCACTTTGTTCGAAAAACGATTAACAACACCCACAGATAATCACCCCCCAGTTAACTTGTATGCTAATCGATCCGCGTATCCTTGCAGTAACCATTCGCCAGAGCTGTCAGCCCGGCAGCCAAATAGCAAAGGACCAAAGGACATCCTGCAGCGGCGGATCCCAGAGGAAGCCGCCCGATCCTCATTCGGCAGGTCGCTGGCCTAAGCTAAGTCCACATCCGTTGATTTTCTATTCTACGGCGGCGGAAGACTTTGGAAGAATACAAAATATAAATAAAGAGAAATATCTAATTTTTATAAGTCATGAAAACAAATGCATTTAAATGAACCGAGAACCGAGATCAGAGAACAGAGAACAGAAAACACAAGAGCAGAGCAGAGCAGACTCAGTAAAATGTTTAAAAACGTAACTACGGAATACAGCTAAATGATAAATGTAGAGGCAGTCTATATATACATATACACAAATATAACGGATAACATTTGACAAAAGGATACTTGTAAATTATGCATATTTAAAATAATTTTTATTACACACCTAAGATCACTATTATTTTCGTAATACGATTACTACGATTATTATTACTTAAACTATTACTGATAAAAGCATAAAAACCAAAAAAAAAAAACAAAAACAAAAACAAAAAGAAGAAAGAACCAGGAGAAGGTGGATAAAGTTCAAGTGCTAGTGTCAGTCATGCCTAAGCCTTAGCCTGAGCAGAGACGCAGAAGGATATAAATTGTTTATTGAATAAATAGCTAAATCTAAATCAGTAAAGGGAGTTATAGATTTTCAGAGACGGGAGTTATTTAAGTATATATACACACATATATAAATCGATATATACATAAATATATTTACTGTTTAAGCAAGCAAAGAACCACTAACACTTAAATAAGCCTAACTTACGATAAAACCGATAAAGTTAAAGCTTAAGATTAGGTAACTAAAGGGAAGGGACATGAGATATGTATTAATCGAACAAAAAGAACAAAAAGAACAACAAATATTTACCAGGCCAGAAAGACGAGAAAGTTTAACTTAATAATGCAAAATCTGAACCTAAGCTGTACATAGATGATCCACACACGTTACATATACACCACATCCGGATATCCGACTTATAAACCAACTACCGCTTCCCCGATTTAAGGCTATATAGCATTTGGTTCGCTCTGCGCCACCTTAAAAAACTCCGCAGTCACCCCAAAATGTGCGAGTTTTTGACGTCGGCGATGAGGACATATTTGAGGCAGAAAGTATCGTTTAATTAAACTTAACTTAGAGCAATGGAAAGCTATCTCTCTATATGAATATACTATAACGCGATTTTGTTGTAGCTCCCCTCGCTTCACTAGTCGCTTTAGCATCCTTTTGCCGCCTTGGTTCCAATCAACTTGCCTCGAAACGCATCAAGTACCTTCAAGTTAATAGTGTGAGCTGTAAAAATCGTTACCTGCTTGCCAAAGACACACACGTACATACACGTACATACATTAGCATATTTATATATATGGAAAATGGAAAAGTGTAACGGAATACCAAAAATAGTTTGCAATTGACCGCGGGTTCATTTCAGATATTTTTTGGCATTCTTTTGGGCAACATTTTGCAATGCATTCCTGGGGAGAAGCAAACATATCACTGGCCTGCAGACAGATGATGGATGGGAGCAGTTAACTTTTATAAATACAAATTAGATCATAGGGCAGAGGGATAACTATGAAGGATTATGGAGGAGACATCTAGCTATTGTTCCTATCCAGTTGTTTAGTGCTCGTTTTTTTTGCTTTCGCTCATGGCTACA
This sequence comes from Drosophila teissieri, assembly GCF_016746235.2. Lineage (NCBI taxonomy): Eukaryota > Metazoa > Arthropoda > Insecta > Diptera > Drosophilidae > Drosophila > Drosophila teissieri. The sequence continues at coordinate 11,465,361 of NC_053032.1, forward strand.
AATATTCAGTTGAACCTTTCCGTCCATTCATTCAGATACACACAGCTATACAAAGACACAGTTGCAACTACAGATGCAGATACAGATTGAAGCGTAGTTAAATAATATATTGACATGTGCATATCCATCCAAGCAGCAGCTTCCTATATCAGAACTAAACAACTTAGAGATACGTAATGAAATGCCGAAACACAGGGACAATGCATTCAAAATGTTGCTGCAAAAAAATCACAAAAAAGTCGCGCATGGAGCATTTGGGAGATTGGGAGGATAACGCGCTTTAGATATTTGAGAAAAGTAAAACTACCAGCGAGGTTTCCAGCAACTAATTATACGATATATAAGTCAGAGGAACATACATTCAGATACATACAACATTATAGATAATCAGATTTGTAAACTCCGCTCTTCACGAACCCCATACGAACTTTTTTATGATAAAACTCTCTCTATCTCTAAACCTTTATATTGTTTCCACTGCTCTCCTTCAGCAAAACATTCAAGTTGCTTTGATTACTCAGCAATCCAGCAAAAGGACGAACAGAAATACTAAACTTCGGCCAGGTCGACGTTAAATGCCCGTGCCGGAATCAATTGGTTTAAGATACATAGATACAAATTGCTGAACAATAGTGCAAAAAGAATATTTCGTAGAGGGCATTTCTACCGTACTGTCATACCAGAAATTCTTATTAGGATTCCTATAGAATTCGTTACATTTAAGTCACAACAAAGACAAAAGCATATAGAAAGTGTTAATGAAGCAAATGATATATTATGGCAAGTTATTTCAAAGGCAACCAATACAAGAAACTAAATGCTATTTACTAAGTTCAATTCGAGTGACAGGTGACGTTAATACACGATACACAAAATCAACAACACGAGAATATATCATTTATTGCAAATGTTGAACAAAATTGATTAAAAAGGCAAAGGACTGCGCTCTCGTTGGGCGCCCCGAACACCTTATATTGTATTTTAATATCTCGACAACAATCGAAGGTCGAGAAACGACAATAAACTGTGAAATGAATATGTAAAAACAAAAAAAAAACCAAAAAAACACAAAAACTAAAATTATACTAAAATTTGCGGAGAGGAGCATTATTAATATTGATGAACACAGAAACTTGAATTGTGTAAAACTAAAAACTAAAGAGGAAATTTAATGAAAAGCAAACATTTAAAGAACAAAACAAAAGAAAATTCATTAAAAATTGTTTTCTAATAAAGGATAAATATGTGTTTTATTACGTCTTTTTGGGAAAGTTGATCTATTTAGTTATACATTTGAAATTGGCCCCATGTATAATTTCCCCATAGTAAAAATTCGGTTTTTGGGATTTTACATAAAGCGGTGGTATTTCTTTATTTACCATTGATAAACCATTTAATTCGTATATTGTATATATAAATAATTTAAACATTTATTAATTTATATTGTGAAATATAAATGTTTTGTGGATGCATGCGCCATATCGGATACTCGGCTTAACCTTACTTTCATTTACAGATTTTGCTCTGTTGCGCAAAAAAAAGACCCACGTTCTAACTCAAGTGTTTATGATGTTCTTAAAGGGCATACTAAGTATCTCTTTTGGATATTTCATTTGAATAATGCTTTAATTAATTGGAAATTATTTTACAAAAGTTTTCTTTCCTAACCGTTCACATCTCGTTTAGTATAGTGCGTTTCTCAAAGGAACCAAGTTAATGATGACATACTAAACTATATTTATGGCCTATCCACTATCGTATCAATGCTATGAATTTCTCAAGCCAACTTCGGATCGTTCAAGTTTGGTGATGGGTGTGCTTTTCAAAATGTATTATATTACTAATCAGTCTTGACAACAAAAATAAATACGACCGGCTACGATGGTAATGCTCTACCAAAAGGGTCATCAACTGAATCTAGTCTTTATTTTAGATATGATATTAGATTCAAGAGCACTCATTGGCTCCGATCCAAATCAGGAGTACATTTATCTACTTACGCAGGGCACAGAAATCAAAACAAGTAAGCGGGTGTATCGGGTGCGGGTGCGAGTGCAGAGGGATGAGGTCAAAAGTCTTGTGCGTGTGAGATATGTATGGGGCGTGGATAGTATTCAATCGTATCATACATTAGATAATGTTCATATTGTCGCTTTGTTACATTACATTTTACATTCATCTTAAACGATAAGCGTTGAGAGACCATAGAAAATACATATGCCAAAGCCTTGCTGGGTGTCTATCCTCTATGCCGACTAGCAGAAGCATAACGTGTTGGCTAGTTAGTGCCATAAAATTGCGATGTACCACTTTACAGTTTAACCTTACAATAAAAACCATAGAATTGCAGCTTAAATTCGTATGCCTTCTGTTCATTCCAATTTTCGCTCGTTTGATAAGAGAAATTGCTTAGGGGAAATACTTTGAGTGCTTGCACATGATCGAGCTATGATATTTTATTCTTTTCGCATTAATATTTGCTTAGGTCTTACAGTTAGCTATCGATATTCATTCATATATGATATGATAAACTTTAGTTTACATTGATTACTTAAACTCGATTAGCTTATTATCTTACACATTGTATACGAGCATAGCATGTATAAATATAAATATATATTAGATTTAGATTTAGCCGTAGACGTAGGTATAGGTGTAGTTTAGATGTAGATATAGTTAAGCTTCAATTCTCAATTCTTTTTAGTGGGTCATCTGGGTGGCAATTAGCGCTACACTCTTGAGTGGATCATCGTCAAGGCAAAGCAAACGAAGAGTAATTTAATTCATTTGGGGTCCGGTAACCAGCTGATCCTTTGGAAGATTAGTGGATTTGGTATGGCTTCTCTGGGGGCCCGGAGCTGTACAAAAACCGAGAGGCTAACTTAGAGCGATATGGGATATAGGGACTTACGGCATTGCAAGTTGGTAAGGCTATGGGTTCAAACACCGATTGCACCACGACATTTAACACTTTATAGTATAGTGTTCCGTGCCGTAAAGCAATCAGACTTTAACCTATGACTTAAGGGGGTAATACATGGTGCGCAATGCTCTTTGCAATAAGCCTAAGTACATAGTATAAATAAACTGGGATCCCTAGCCATCCTAGTGCAGCTGGGCCGTCACATACAGTCCGCAGTCCTGGTCGGAGGCCATCGAGTAGTTGGCGGAGTCGCGATCCTCCGGAATCGTGGGATGCGTCTCGTGCGGCAGCTTCGCGAAGGCGTGGTGACCAGCTCCGTAGCCCAGGTGTCCGTAGGGCGACTCCGCCGCCTTGGTCACGTGCGGCAGGCGGCGCAGAAAGTGCGGATTGGAGTAGCGCACTCCATTTGGCAGCGTGGTGTGCGGCTGTTGACCACTACCATTTCCCAGGGCCACAGAGGCATTGGCGTAGTGCATACTGTTGGGCGTCATGAAGCTGGAGACCTGCGATGGCGGCAGTGACTGCATACCGCCGCCGCCCATGGAACTGGTCATTGCCGAGGTGGAGGCATAGCCATTACCGCTCCCGGCGAGCTGCTGGCTGTGACAGCCCACCGGCAGTGGCATCGTGCTGCAGTGAGCCGTATAGTCGAACTTCTGCTCCGGAACCGAACGCTGTGGCGGCAGTGTGGCACTATTGATGGCCGCCGAAGAGGTGGCGGAGGGATCCGCATTGAAGCTGGACATGCGCATGTTAGTGCAGCGACCGTAGGGCTCTTCCTGAATGGGCGGCTGTGGAGGGCGTGGGGGTGGCTTGCTGTTGGCCCTCGGCCGGATGATGACCTCCAGCTCACGCTCCTCGCCTGAGTGGACGCCACTGGAGGACTCGGAGGGGGCGCGTTCCGGCGGTGAGGTGGTGTTGGTACTTTCGGTGGTGGAGGTGGTGTCGCTGCGCGGTGTCAACGCCTCGTTGGGAACGCCCGAATCGGCGCGACGTAGGCAACGGGGTGTGGAACTGGAGGCAATCTGGGAATGGGGCACAAACATAAAAAGAGAGAGAGAGAGTGGGGAGTCAGTGAAAGTGGTGAAGGAGCTGCTGGGATAATGAAAGATTCTAGGAGACGACAGTAGGGGCTCTGCTTCAGTGTGGCCCCTCCTGCAAGTGAAAACGAAATCAAATCAAATCGGGAAGACACTCTTCATTCCCTTCGCCCCATCCTGCTCCTCCAGGTCATCCATCAAACCGGAGCACTAATTCGGACAGTGTCGCTGCCGCTGTCCCCAGACCAGGTCCCCATGTCTGTGGCCCTGGCACTGATTTATGCTGTCTCATAACAGCAAACATAAATCTCAGGCTGCTGCTCCAGGGGCGTGACATGCTACACGCCCCTACATGACGACGCATCGCCTCCCTGCAGTCCCACATGCAAATCGCCCAAACAAGAGTACAGAAATATCCACTGCACACTATGCTAAAGGGTAAATACTCTAGCTGTGGGTACGCCTTAGAGTCTGGGAATTTGTGGCATTGTCAAGGAGAACTTACTATATGTGCAATGTCTATGAGGGAACCGTAATTGTTGAAGTCAGACAGAAATACGAGTTTTAATAATCATTATGTAAACTATACATCCCAACTGCCAAAATCTTTTAATGTTATACACTTTGAATGTTATAAATGTTGTAATGTTTAAATGTTATGCAATAAGAGGATACTGACCAAAATAGAATCAATATTAAACATTCTCCCCTACCTGAAACCTGATTATTTAAAAAAAACCCTATTTTATTAGGGTATCCACCTGCAGTTCGAAGCCTGACCTATACCCACTTCCTCGACTTACATGCGCTTCGTTGGTGTGAACTGCGACCGTGACCGGAGCCAAGGGGCTGACTAGATGCTGGTGCGGATGGCCCTGCTGCTGGAGAGGATGCTGTGGTGGCTGCTGCTTTTGCTGATGCTGGAGAGGATGCTGCTGTGGATGCTGCAGCGAATGCTGAAGTGGATTGTGGTGGCGCTCGGGCGACAACTGCATCATCTCGGGCATTGCTTGAGGAGCGCGTCCGTAGATGCCGGCAGAGTGGGGCATTACCGCTGGTGGCTGAGGAATGGGAGCTCCCTTCATGGGCAGCGGTGGAGGTGGTGGTGGCGCCTGGGCCTGGTTCGACGGCTGCGGTGGCTCCAGATCCCTGGTGGATGCGTAGGTGATGCTGTCATCGCGCACACAGGCTAGCAACTTGCCCTCCTCGGAGATGTTGTCGTCACTGATGCCACCCAATCCGCTCAGGTTCGCATAGTCGTGGGGATGTCCATGGGCAAAGGAGTGGGCCTGCCGCTGCTGATGTTGCTGCTGATGGTGATGGTTGGCCGGCGGCGGCGGAGGAAGTTCGTCGTACTCGGAAAGGTGGAGCAGACTAACGCCCACCGAGGTGTTGCTCACGCCCCTCTTCATGCTGCCCATGGTGATGCCCACGACGGCCCCGGCAGTGGCTGCTCTTAGTGTCGCGTACTCGCCGTCGTCAACTTCCCCCGCAGCACTGGCAAAACATACCGAGGCTCCACGGCTCGTATGGCTGTAGGAGAATGGGATTCCGGTCAGTGGATGATATACTACCAAATTAAATTGCCGCCTTGTGTTGGTTGCCACCAGGTCTTTCAGGCACCTCAGGGATCAGAACGAACCCAAGGAAGCGAATCATTTTAAAAACTCTGAATTTTAAAGGCCTTGGGTAGTGAAATTAACATTAAATGTAAGAAAATGGTTTAAAAGTATCCTCTTGTCGGCTATAAAAATGTAAAACTTGTTCTTTATAGGCCATAATTATAATAAAACCAATTATGTTCTGTTGCTGCTAAATCACAAAAAAGATTATTAATATTAAGACTGTTTCTAATTCAGATTAGTTAAATGGAAATTTACAAATGAAAAACTTGTTCTTTATAGGCCACAACTATAATAAAACCAATTAAGTTATGTTGCAGCTAAATCAAAAAAAATATTATTAATATTAAGACTGTTACTAATTCAGATTAGTTAAATGGAAATTTCAAAATGAAAAACTTGTTCTTTATAGGCCACAACTATTATAAAACCAATTAAGTTTGGTTGCAGCTAAATCACAAAGAAGATTATTAACATTAAGACTGTTTCTAAATCGGATTATTTAAATGGAAATTTCTTTTTATTTAAGTTGGTAATACAACTTGGTGCTATTCTTCATTACCTATCCAATTACTAAAGCTTGTTCACAGACCTCTAAATCCATTCTCTTCCCTGGAATTCGTTCCAACACTGTCTGTGTTAGTTCAATGGTTTTCCAGTTAGTTAAACAAATTACCAAGGACAACAACAACAACACGGCGACATCGACAACAACAACACATAATCTGCGAATGCTTTGTTTTAGTAGTGGTTAATTGTTAATTGAAATGCAATTCGCCCACACTCAATTAGCTAGAGTTAGTAGTAATTAAGTTCTAGTAAATCAAACAATTAAAAATTAAATAAATAAGAATCGTTTTTAAAAAACAGGCGACAAGCGGAACAAAATAGTTTCTCATTATTATCCTTCATCCTCTATACATACATGTCTCTCTATAGATATATACGAACATATATGGATAAATCGTTTTGCTATGTTTAATTGAAGAATCGTTTTAGTGGACAAACAAATGCTTAAACTAAACGAAAACACAAAAGTGATTATATAAATGGGCGAATGTCAGAAGCACGCACGAATCGAAACTAAAACTGAGAGTACAGTGCTGGTAAATGTGGGGTAAATTAGGTGTGGCAAAACGCAGCACTAATGACTAGTGTTGGGCAATTAGTTTTCAATAATGGCTCTTCCCGAAAATGGGACGTGCAGAGGAAACACACCGATAAAGTACAAAATGAATGAATTAGCAGTCTAGGTAAGAACGAAAAATCACATGAAATTCCTGAAAAATAGTGCTAGGTGGGTGGGTTTTGGGTTTTTTTTTTCTTGGCGGTGCAGTGTGTGTGTGTGTGAAGAAAAATCAAATGAAACTAGTTGCTATGGTTAGAGTTAAGAGAACGGACAAGTACGGAGCTTGGAAACCCGCAATGCTTTTGTTGTTTTGGTTGTTGGTAGCTAAAAAACGATTTTTTACCGCTTGCCATCAGTTTGTTCTTGGTCACCAATTAGTAGGACATCATCAGACGTACTCGTAACTTCGTTGAAGGTGACCTTCAGCTTGGGCGAACTGGGCGTCAGCTTGGGCCAATAGATGTCCTCCTGGGCGGCCAGCCCCATGCCCGTCCCGCCCATGCCCCCATTGATGCCCCCACCCAATCCCAATCCCATTCCCAGTTCCGTGCTGGTGGCCGTGCTCATCATGTCCGGCTTGGAGTCACCACCATTCACCGTGGTGCTGGTCGAGTTGCAGCCACTGCTGCTCGAGTTGCTCCCCGTGCGCTGGCCACTGGACATCAGGAGCGGCTGGGCACTGGACTTCCCCAGCAGTCCGCCGTAAGTGCTGTCCAGCGGAGGCAGCTTAAAGTGCCAGCGCCGCTTGATGGTCAGGCAGAGCCAGATGACAATCCACAGCAGCAGGTGTGTCACTCCGACAAGAGCTGCAAAATCGAAGGGGGAAAGGTGAGATGGTGACGCTGCACAGGTAAAAGCGTAATACGGTTAAGGCGGCGGCAATCGGCCGTATGACAGCTTAATTGGACCGAGTCTGCAGTTCGATTGTCTAGCCCCAAGTGACACTTAATACGGCTCCTTTGTCTCATCGGGTTATCTAACCCCCGATTACCGCTCACCCGACGGCAGAGCCAGAGTCCAAACAAGGCCGCTAATTGGCTTAGACCACAAAACATACCTAAGACCGAGTTCAAGGCGTCCCCGGTACCCGATTACCGGCCATCTAATTATGCAAATCTAACACTTAATCGATTGGGGAATCGGACATGGCAGAGATTTGCTCCCTACCGCTCTATCTAAAACATCATAATCTGAAAACATAGCTATTAACGGTGTTTGGAAATGGAATCATCTTGTTCCACATTTAAGTTTCTTGTTTTTGATAAAAACTTAAGCGTGCAGTTAAATCTATAGTAGTTGTAATTAATTTGGTATTCATCCGGTTGGTTAACTTGCAGAGAAATTTTAAAGGCTATCACTAGTATTATGATGAGTTATTGTAATAAAAGAAATGTAGTCTCCATTTCATTTTAAATAGCCTAATAATATTTATCTCTGCGTAGTTTTCTCATTTCTAGCAATGTATGTTTTAAATTTTAATTACGATTTAGTACCAATTTTCTCTAGATCGTTATTTGTAAGAAACCTTATCTACTTTCTACTCACCAGCTAGAAAGGTGGGGCAGTGCAAGTTGTTCTTGTAGGTGGCACTGAGATCATTGAGCAGCGGAGCCTTCACCACCGCCAAGGCGAGGACGAAGCACAAGGAGGCGCAGTGGGCGAAGTAGATCCAGGTTTGGTGGCTCTTTAACGTAATGATGGAGCGATCCCGCATCCGGGTGGCCAGGCGTCCGTGTCCGTACAAGTACATGACCATGGAAGAGGCCAACACCAAAGTGGTAGACAAAAGATACAAGGCCAAAGTGACTACTGCATTCAGGATGAGTCCCGGCTGATGAACCGGCATGGCCTCGGCGTAGATCTGCAGCTTGTACAGATTCGAGATGCCCACATAGCCGAGTATGATGTCCAGGGCGGCCACCACCATCTGGAGGCTGAAAACGCAGGCAAAGGCCTTCGAGGTATTCCAGAAAACTGCCGGATACCGAACGGACCACACCAACAGGGCGCAAAGTAGGTTCACAAACTCGGCACTGGGTGGCTGGGAGAATATGGCCACATCGATGGGTTTATCAATGCCAAAGAAAAGCTGCAACATTCCGGCAAAGCCATCCAGTCGAACGTAATCCTGCCCTGCCTTCGGACTGTTTGGTGCAGAAGGAGGGGCCGGAGTCAGGGCGGGCACCGCCTGAAAATCTCCATCCTCCAGCTCGAAGTCCTCGCTCTCCTCGGGCTCCTCCTCATTCGATTTGGCCACAAATTCACTGGAATTTATATTGGCATCGCCGAGCAGATATTCCGGCTCGATTTCAACTCCGGCCGCCCGTTTGGAAATCCTGCGCTTCTGGTTCTTCGGTTTGATGGCAATGATCTTGGAGTTGGAGGCCGAGACGGGCGTCGAGGGAATCGGTAGCTCCGGCAGGACTTCGGGTCGCACGCGGTGGATGCTGCTGTCGCGCGTGGTGGTCTCCTCCTCCGGAAAGCTCTCGAGGATCGCCTGCTCGTGGGAGGCCACGTGATGGCGACGCGGTGGCTGCTGTTGACGCTGTTTATTGTGATGTTTGTGGTGTTTGCGGGACTTTCCATGATGGTGATGTGCTGGTTGTCTGCTGGTTGTTATCTCCATGGGTTTAATAGTGGTGGTGGTGGTGCTGCTGGTTCCCCTCGTACTAGTTGTTGTGGCTGCAGTGGTCGATGTCGATGTCGTAGTTGTTGTTGTGGTAGATGTTGTGCTGGTTGAGGCGGCCTCTTTGCCCAGAGTTCCCAGCTGTTGCCAATTTTCCACATTCAACTTGTCGGCATCGGAGGTCGCCTTAGCCGTTGTGGTGGTCGTTCCAACTGCGGTTCTTGGCGCCAACTCATCGAAATCTGGCATGATGACGGTTCCCTGCTCGCCGACACCCACACCATCATCTCCATCATCCTCTTCGCCACGAATCGCCTCCTCCAGCTCCTGGCGCTCCTCCTCGTCGATGTCTTGATTAATTAAATCGGGCACTTCAAAGTATTGGCCCTTGCCCGCATCCAGTTTGTTGGTGGTGGTTGTTGTCCTGGTCGTCGCCGTAGTTTTGGCCGCCTTTCTGCCGTTTGCCATCTTATCGGGTCGCAGATCGAACAAATTGTTATTGCCCCCGGCTGGCACTCCACGGATGGCCGTGAACATGGTATCGTTGAAGTAGTCCTCCTCGTCCTGTTCCAAGCTGTTTGCGGTAAAGTTTAGTCTGCCATGCTGCTGGTGCTGCTGCTGGCTCGACTGCTGGCTCGACTGCTGGTGGTGCCTGGGAAAGGGTGTGGCACCCACCACCGACATGGCCATCAAATTGCGTCGATTGATCACAACAAAGTCCAATTCAGTGGCCCAAATTTGCTCTGGAATGGTAGAGAGCGAAAGAGAAAGATTTGAGGGGGTTTGTGGATTGATGGCTGCTCAAGTACATAGAATTAATTGCTTTGAACTCGGTAGGGAAGGCAAGTTGCTTTCGCATCTAATTCGAATACATCACGCAGGATTACATGGTAAGCACCTGTTAAGGACCAACGCACACACACTCCTTGCATAAACATGAGCTTGTGTAATAAGCAGGATGCTTCCTGTCTTCCACTCGAATCCACCCTTCAGCCGTGTGGCAATCGTTAATTAAATGAGGCATCGATACCGATACTTGCAGTGCTTCTATAATCCACGCCCCGTTGATTATTAGACGGGGACAATGGGCTCCGCTTCTTTGCCTGAATCTCAATGAATACCAATCAAGTCAAATCAATGACGACGTGAACTGGAATGTCCAGACAATAGGAAATCTACGCTGTGTTCGCTCTGCTCGAAGGCCAAAAGAGGAAAACAGAAAACTATTTTTCCGGCAGATCCCATTTCCGTTCGATTCCACCCCAAATGGGAAAACAATGCACACAATCCCACCATTAGGCAACATGCCCGGCCAGTTTCGGAGGTCTAATTAGGCGCACACTGGAAACATATGAACATATTTGAACCTCTGACGCCCCTACTTTTTCACCCGATATCCTTAGCTTTCATGCATACTTCCCAACTTTCGAACTGATATCTGCTTTGCAATGGCTTTACTTAATATTCATGTTTATTACGGTCGGGTCCTGGTAATGCGATTTATTGAAGCCAGCCGAGAATTGAAACTTTTCCCAGAGAGCGCCTGGGAGTGGCATGCCACTCTGTTTCTTTATTCCACAGCAGTTAAGGAGTTTTCAAGTGAAGTCTGAGAACCAATTGGGCGAGCAGATAAGCACTGTTCTTTGATTTGGGTTCTCTCCAGTAAACTTTAAAGAGTAGAAACCATTCGAAGCTGTTTAATTATTATTGTTTATTTATTCAATAACTTTGACTTCATTAGGTGTGTTCTCCGCCACGACTTTTTGTGAAAACTTTGATAATTAAGACAAGTTTGGCATGTTTTGGCCTTAATATATTGGGATTATATATATTTTACAGTTAAGGGGGTAATTTATTTTAAACTTTACAGCTAAAAACATGACATTAAGGAAATCAACAATCAATTAACCAACTTCTTGAAAGGCAATCGATCAAGAAATAATCCAGACACTTCTATTGACAGCGCAATCCCTTTGGGGTCAAAACAGGTAACTTTCCTGCCCAAACAAATGTAAGCCCCCCATTTTTCGGCAAACCGCAATACTTTCCCACCACTACCACCAGACCCTAATCCCAATTAAATCCGCCCCGGAGTCACAAATTTGTTTGTCTTAGCCCAGTTAAGTCGGCGCTGAGCTTTGCAAAGATTCCAGAAAGCTTTCTAATTAGTTTGCTTTATGATGTCGCTCATGGCATATACATAGCACCTATAGAATGCTCCTGTTAATAATGCAGCGCTCAGGAAAGAAATGAAAATTTGCCAAGTTAACACTTTCATAAAATAATTTATTAGTCGAATTGCTTTGAGGACGTTTACCCAGCGGGCGGCGGGAAATAAAAGAAAGCCACTAAAATGGGAATTGCCAAGCAAATATTAAAGACAATGGCCCGAAACGAAGGCGAAGGACGAAGCCAGCAAGGATGGGCGAAACCAACTCGAAAGCCAAGAAACACGAACCGATGTGGAATTACAACAATGGCTGCCATAATAATATGTCCCTTCTGCCGTTGTCTTTGTTGTAATGGCCAAAGACGATGCTGGCGAAGCGGCAAGTGGCTCGTAAAACCGACAACGCCGAAAATCTGAAGATTAACCCGGGCTTTCAACCTCCACATGGCATCCTAGCCACCTAGCCACCCAACCACCCCACCACCCATCCTCCCTCTTGATTATGCCAATGACAATAACACCAATGAGAAAAAAACCGGAACGAGCGACCAAAGGGACGGTGTGCGGAGATGCCGGAGCTCTGGGGATAAGAGTAATGAAAATGCGCAAATCCAACTCCGGCCACGGCGACCAGAGGCGGAGACAGAGGCGGAGGAGGCGACTTCCAGCTGCGGTAATAGTTGCGATAAGACGGGCCCCCCATTTTCCCAGAGTCCCCACCAACCCCAACCTGCAGCCCAAGCTCGCGCTCGTTAAGTCTTTAGCATGAATAATGATAAGTTCTCCGCTGCAAGAAGCTAAGCCCATGTACAGTGGTGGTTTGAAAGCTAGTGACACTGCCATCCATAATCTTAGATTCACTTGCAAATTGAAATTTCCAAAAATTAAAGCCACACAATCAAAACTATACCATATTTTGTAAAAACTAAGATATTTGATTATATTTTCTCGTCCACTTATATATAGTTTAATAAAAAGTTCATATGCCGACTACCGCCGCTGTGCGTAGAACTCACACCCAACGGACAGTCCGGGCCCAATGTCTTGAGCCACTTGCGAAGCACCAGTGGAGAAGGCCACCCACTGCCACCCACCCATCCTGCCACCAGGAACAGCCTGGTAATCTGAGCCTCGCTGTTTAGCAGCCTTTTATGCGCTCAATATGGCACCGGACTAGGCTCCACTGCTTTTCGTCCGCTTTTCCCGCCTACCGCCAACCGTTCTCATCAGAATTTTCATTTGTTTTTCGCCAGAGATGTCTGCATTAATTATTTATGAGTGCAGGATGGCGTATAAGAGATTTCGCCATAAAATTGTTCTTGGTAGTGATTTTGGTGTCATCTATTAATGAAATTAATTAACGAATTGCGGCCACTTCCTTTCCGTCTCTCTTTCCCTAAACATCGTCCTTTTTTTCAGTGTTCTTTTCTGATGGCGACAACAGCTGCAGGCCGTCGGAAACTTTTTATTATAATATTTTAATAAGTCTTCTTTTACTTTGTGATGTAAATGAGGCAGTTTGATGGGTCAGTGGGTAAGTGAAGAAATGAAAATATAAAAATCTTGGAAAAATCATTTGCTTGGTTTGAGACTTAAGTTGTATTAAATAGAACTGTTATTTCATAACCGAATAAAAACATTTAAAAATGGAAGGAAATTTATGACTGAATTATCTTTCCATTTTAGCTCAATCCTCTTTTTATATCATCTTTACCACACTAGTTTTAAAAGTTCTTCATTAGTCCATAATTAACGGCTTCCAAGACACACCGCGTATACGGCATATCTTAAAAGTCGTTAAAGCTTGAGCAGAATTTTATGAAATGCATTTGTGGCCACATTTACCACTCCTTTTGATGGCTTTCAACCCTGCAGCTTTTTATGCGAGTTGGTCGAAAGTTTTAAAAGCATTTTTTATGATTTGTTTCGCCTAATTGCGCCATCTTGCTTTGGTCCCGATATTATGCAGATCCCCTCCCACCTTTTGGATTCCACCAGCCAATCACGGGGCGTCAATCAAATTGGAGAAAATTTCTAATTGCCGGCTAAAAATCATAATTCCCAACTTACTAGCATAAGCGCATCACCAACCGGGCCGACAGGCCAATCTTGGCCAGCTTAAGTCTTTAGGGATGTCAAACGCGTTGACAAATTGCAAGGGACAAAAGGCAAGGAAAGAGGAGAAGAAAAAAAGTCTTAGAAATGGGGGGAAAATGGAGAAAAACCAGCAAGCCAGTCAGTCGAGCGTAAAAATGGCGAAAACGGAGTTGCGAGACAAGGCATTGCACTTAGCTTGACCAGCTGGCCCCTTGACCCCGGGCCATTCCACCCATAAACTCCATTTCTACCACCCCTTTTGGCGAAGTGCAACTTTAGCTTTGACTGCACATTTTATTTGCGCCGATGATTTTCTAATTTAGGAGAGGGGTGCGGGTGGAAAAACAATTTCCCGCCCAGCATGGATTGCACATCGACCGCCGATAGAATGTCTGTCAGCGACAAGAGATCGACTTTGTGGCACTGGACCAGCAAAAACAGGGTAAAAAAAAACTCAAACAGAAGCATCACAAACAACAAAAACGACAACGAAATTAATTGAAAAATCACACAGGGATGGCGGGAGGGGATCCTGCATCCAAGTCACTCAGTTAGTCAGTCAGCGAGGATTTAAACCCATCTCGTCATGGTTTTTATGATGCCAATCCAACCCAATGCCCCGCTGTCGGTGCCACATTTTTAATTTAGTCCGCGTGGCAACGATGGAGCGACGGACCGATGGACCGATGGACTGATGGACCGATGGTCGATGCCATTGTCTTTTCGTCCTGCCCGCCTGTCCAGCGATTCACTTCTGTACTCCGTTTCCCACTGGTTCAATAAACCGGCCAACCACTCCCGACCAACTGCTGGCCGGGGACTTTGGCTCGGGCTCGGGCTCGGCCATCCACTTTAAATGTAGTAAATTTTGATTTGACTGCCGATGCTGTAGCTACAGCTACATCTACAGCTATAGCCTTCCATCATTGTTTCGCCCATCGCGATTTTTTCCCTTTTGCAATCCCAGCTGCCATTCGTGGCCATTTAGCGAAAGTTTTTGATGGAAAATGGTATGTGTACTTTGGCAAGCGGCTTAGCAACTTTAAATGCTGAACAAACCTTTCAATATTAAGCAGCTAATTGTAATGGAGGTTCATAAAGATGGTTTTTGGGATTTTACCATACACCACATTATCATGGGAAAGTTAAAGCAAAGATACTGAGATCTTCTGAAGTTGTCTTTTTCTCGGGCTGACTAAATGCAACTTTGGAAATAACAATTTAAATATAAGTAACTTGAAGCTATGTTGTACATTAATGCAGTTTAGTTGCAGTTTATACATATCTCGTTAAGTAGCAAGTGTTTCTTCGCACCTTCCTGCTCCAAGGATATGTACGTTCACCGCCATTATTTTTGCCAGCCTGTCATTAACTGGGGAATTAGTTTACTGGGCTGCCAGGACGGCGGCGGCGACATCATGTGAGACTCGTCGATCCAACTGTACACAGAGGCGCAAGCACACGTGGAGCTCCCAGGATGTGGTGTACAAACAGAGCCCGTCGATGCAACGTGGCCCAGGACTCATTCGACTGGTGTCCTGCTCACAGTTGGCCAACATTTGCACAGTTTTGGGTCGCTTGACTCGTTTCCGCAGCGATGCCGTTGCCATTGCTGCTGCCTTGTTATTAACATGGCTTATTGCAGGCCATAATAACCTCCTTCCCTCCCCTGTCAGCCCGTTGTCCCCCACCTTCTCCTCCTGTCTGTGCATGAGTTTGTGCATGTGTGTGAGTGTGAGTGGTGTTTGCTCCTGCGGTTGTTAGCCTGTGTGCTCGCTCGTTCGTTTGTGTTTTTGTTTGCCGAGCGGTCGGGCTGTATATGTTTGGCCAGCAGATTTCCCCGGCGATTGCCTTTGAAGCGGCTGCTCCAGCAGCTCCTCGGAATTTTTTGTTTTGCTTCCTTCGGATATTCCCCTAAGTTCACTTTGTTAAGCGTCCTTCAGAGCATCCTAAACTTCTTGGTTAAACAGTTTGGTCCTGGCCCACACATATGCCAGCGAATTTAAATTGGCCTGCTCATTTACCGTGCTCTGCGATTTCCCCTCGAGAAGGATGGAAATTGCAGCCAATTTAAGTTCGTTTAAAGAACAATAAATTGAATTAAAAAGCGGAATGGCAAACGCGATTGTGAATTGATTGCATCGACAATGGAAATTATGATTGATAAAAGGCCCACCCACTTCCCATCCACTTGCCAGGAAAAACCGCCTCCACTCATGTTCATTTTAATAGTTGTCATCAGCGACAGCGCCAGTGTCATCACACCATCAATATGACAATGTACAACGTGGCGTATGCTTGACAACAATGAAAGCGGGGATAAATGCAATTCGTGCTCGGCAACATTGTGCATGGGTTATTCTCCTGCCCCATTGTCCCCAGAATTTGCTTTTCCGCGGGAAATGCATAATCAACATGCAATAAAAAAAGCTACAAAAGTAGCTTAAAGGGGTTCGAAATTTTTAGTACCCTATGCAGAGAATGTGTACAGATGGCTACAAGATAATTAGTATTATGAAAGCCATTCAAAGATTGTTTCCAGTAGATAGTTTAGGCTAAAAAGTAACTAGGAACTAGGAAAATGTATCAGAATCAGTAAAGAAATGCTGAGTTGTGAAAAGAAACAATGATAGCGTAATGAGTAACGTGTGGATCGATATTAAAAATACAAACGCAGTTTGATAATTATATTCACAGAGACAGAAATTAACTTTAATTTTTGACTCAGGAAAAGACGCGCACCGGAAATGCACATCTGCAAATAAAGCAACATGGCGAACACTTCCGGCAGCTTCATATTGCTCTGCTGCATACTTATGAGCGCCATCCGTTTCTGATTTCGCCCATTCAACGCGAATCCTGTTGGTTAATTAAACTCACCTTTTGGCAGCAATCCGTTCTCAATGATGCGAGCCTCGAGCAGCAAGCGCGGCAGCAGCAGGCAGAGTGCAATCAGGATGTGGACGAAGGCCGCCGTGGGTCCGCCGTGGGTCCAAAGGGCTCGAAGGGTTCCGCCCCGCGACTCCTCCTCCAGGCCATCGTGCGGCGAGAGGGTGCAGCGCCGCTCCCTGGCACCTGTGGCCAATTTAATTCCGTCGTTTGCCAAGTTGCCAACCTGTCGAGTAGTCCACAAAATGCCGAATTATTAAAATGAAATGCAGTGCATATAATTTGGTTTTCGACAAGCTCATTGGGCTGGAAAAGAGGGCATAGTGTATATAGTTCACATATGCAAACGATCTGCCAGTTGGGTGGATTTAACTAAGCAGAGCCAAGGACTTGGCAATGAATGCTTATTGATTCAACCTCGCTTTCGCTTTTCCCTCTTGGGCGGAAATTGAAAATTTCACTAGACTCACTCCACTTTCTGTGAAATGTGCATGCATACGCAATTTCAATTTCTCTTATTTGAGCTGGAATTATTTAGTGCAACACAAATGCTAGCTACTTACTGAAAGAAATAAGTTACCAATAATTTACAGAAAGCAATGTAAATTCAAAGCAAATATATATCGAAATTCTATGGCACTTCATAAATAAGTGAAATCATTTTGTATTATTTCATTATTAAATTTCGTTAACGTCCATTAAACAAATTTAAACGGACTGACGACTAATAAGTGTTTATCCATTGAATGTGTTTGAAAAATAGTAAGCTTAGGCAAGCTGGTGGTCCTTGTTCTCCATTTATTTTAAGGGGACTAGTTTTCTTAAAAGAAAAAGTATTTCGTGCGAAATACTGACATGGCTATATCCACACGGCTGTTGATATTGATCAAGAATATATATGTTCTATATGGTCGCATATGTATCCACTACTGCGTTAAACGCTTCTGACTAAAATCAGACCTCTGAATGCCCTCTGACCTAAAGAGATTTTTTCTTTGTCACGGGCTTATTAATCAATGCACTGATATTTTACACAGTCGCTTATTTATTACCGTGATTCACAACCTATAATCAACACCCAGCACGACAATCAATTAGTATTTTATTAAAACAATATTATTAATTTCATGAAAGTAATGCGATATGTGTATGATTTGAATTTAATTTCAGGCTGCCCAAAGTTACACATTCAACTTAATTTATGCAAATTATTCGGTATGGGATATCAAATTTTCTCAAACCAAGTGGCATCAACTATACTCACTGAATAAATTACTCGACTGTGAATCTATCAAACGGGATGGCATTTCGCATTTCATAATTGCCTGCAACAGGCGACTGGCCAAAGGGGACGATATCCTTGGTTGACCGCACACCAGTCCAACTGCATGTCGGACAATTTGGTGTACACGTCCTTTGGGCCCGGGGCCATTATTAAAAAATCTATCCACAAATAAAAACGTACAGAAAGTGTACATGTGTAGAGCAGAAACAAAAATGCGCACAAAAAGTGCTTTTGTGTTTGGGTTTTTAATGCATTTTTTATGCGCTCAAAATGCGAACACATCGCGATTTGAGCGACAGAGTGAAGCAAACCAAGGCATTGCGCATACGACGCGTTGGCGCATAAACAAGAGCAACAAATAAAGGAAACGTTGCACGTGACAAATGGCGAAATGAAATATTTATATACGCGCACCCATGCAATATACATGCATCTATTATTTTTCCCACATAAAGTATATATTCCCACGCTCCCTCTACATTTATTTCCACGAACCAGAAAAACGAAATAAACGAGCATTAAAATCACGTGCTCACATTTATATGTACATATAAATAAAGGCGAGCTTTCGGGCTTTTAAATTAAAAACAAGCAGACATCAGAATGATGAAGGAGCAGGAGCAGGATCTGAATCAGGATCTGAGCCAACAGCACCATGAGCGCCATGAGCAGCAAATGGAAACCGACTCGTTCACTTTGTTTTCCTGCGTTTCGGCGTCGGTTTCGGTTTTGTCTCGTTTGGTTTGGTTTGCTTCCAAAGAGCAACAATGATTGCAATTTGCAAAAAGCGAAGTGCATTGCAAGTGCTGGCGGGCTTGGGGAATTGCTGAGTGCCAGGCGGATAATACATTTAAATGTGCCAACATTTCGCGGCTCCTTCGCCGCAGGCAAATCATCTCTAAATCATGTCACTGCGATTACGCCTTCATTAACGTCTTAGATGTGGAAAAAGCACAAAGATGCTTTGAGTATCCTGGCGGGGATTAATTAGAAATCCACGTGCAAAGGGAAACAATTCAAGCACATGTTTAATTTAAGGTTTTAATTGTACGGAACGTGCATAACTTCGACTTTATAGAGCATTGTATTGCACTAGTGCTGCTTCCTTTAATGATACTAATAAACAAGTGTCACAAGCTCAGTATATTATTAGTTCTTCCGGCATTGGCCAGCCATTTCGTTATGACACTTGCCACATATGGAGTGCCGTCTATTCCGCCACTCAGAGGTTTCATTCATTCGTTTAATTTCGAATGCTGTGCAAATATGAAAGTCGCAAAGTTTTTGCATCTCGTTGTTATGGCTGTGACAGTTTGCCAGCAGCTCCTGCTCTTTTGCCCGCTTTACCCAATTGGCCCGGCTTTCCACCGCTTTTACCACTTTCCAATTGCCCCAAGTCTTATCGCTCGACACATACTCGTACTCGTACCCGTAGGAGTTGAACGTAATTGTGACTGGTCCGTTGGTCTGTTGGTCTGTTGGTCTGATGGCAAAAAACTAAGCAAAACTATGAACTTCTGGCTCTGTTCCTGTCGCCCGTCCTGATTTCGGGACTGTGAGTCCTGGTTCCTGCCAGGGTCCTGATAGCCACGCCTCAATGGTCAATGTTGGGATTTTAGTTTGCAACCAATTTCTGTTCGTTGTCGTTTGTTGTTGCCTTTTATTAAACGTTCGGCGACGTGTGATGAAGCCCCTTTCCCCTTCCCCTTTCCCCTTTCCCCACGGCTGTCTGTGTTCTTCCCCTCCCTTTGTCATTCAGCTCGTTGGCGGTTTTTGGTTTTCGGTGGGTTGCCCCTCCGCCTTTCCCTATTTCCCACCCACTTTTCACCCATTTTACTTGCTTTTCATCGCCCGCTGTCTGGCCGCTGACTGATAGGCAGCTTTTACCAGGCTGCGTTTTTTGGCGGCTCCTGATGATGTTGGTGGTGTTTTTGTTGTTGGTGCTGTTCTGCCGCTTTTGTGGTTGTCTGGCCGGCGGTGAAAAGGAATATTTGCATACAATTTGTATACTCTTTTATGGCGAGGAAAGTCGCACACAGTGATTTTTGCGACAGGGCCATGAATATTAATACCGAAATCAATGGGAAATTGAATAGCTTTGAGCCGGATTTTCTTTCTTTGTCAATTTAAATAAATAAATATTTGAGTCACCCAACAATGTGGGTATTTAGAATATTAAAGGGAAACATAATTTGAAAGTTAATTAATTTTATTCAGAGTTTTAGGGGGTTTCTGTACCAACTTCCAATGACGGATATTTAAGGTCATAAATCTAATTTACAGCCGATGTTAATACCGACAAACTTTACAAAATATGTAATAAAGTAAAATACTGACCATTTCCAACATTCATCTATTTACCCAAAGCGTTAATCGGATGTACTTCCTGCTCCAAGGAAGTATAATCACCCCTTTCTGGCCTCTCAGTTCCATACATAATGAAATCGTGTATTTGGGGACTCAAAGGGGTGTGCAGCTGGCAGAGTCTGTGACAGGATCTACGGTCAGTCTGCTGTCACAGCCAATGGACAGTCTGTGGCGGACTATAGACTCCAGTCCACTTCACTCCCAATTTCCCCACTCCATATTCCTGCAGCTTCTTTCCATTTCGCTTGTTTTAAAAACAAGCCAATTATTTGTGAAAACTTTCAGTTTGAGTGGGTGCAAGGGGTACTGATATGGGGACGAGGACCTGGAATGACAGGAGCTCCAACGCCAAGACTCGCATCACCACACCAAGCGAAATTATACTTGGGAAAATGCTACTCAAGTAAATAACTAATATAGTACTATTATATGAATAAATCCCTATTAGTTTCTGTCCAAGTAGAGTATTTCCGTCAGGAAATTCAGTTCAAATCAACGTACGCTTATAAGCGTGGAAAATGTCGGTACTTTATCTGATTTCTAGTGTAAAAAAGAAAGGTTTCGATGAAGACAAACTGCTTTTCCGATACAGACACCATTTTCTTTCCGTGTCTCCCCTCATATCTGTCTTTCATTTTAAGTGGCTTTTATCGGAAACAAGTAAAAGGAGTGAATGGTGGTGGAGTGAATGCCGTTTGTCGGTGATTGTATTTTCCTATCGAGCTTGTACCATCATCGTCTGCCCGCACACTTAATAAATATGAGATAAATAAAACACTAACTAAAGTATGAAAACTATATGTGCAGCTCGGCTAGAGGGAAATAGAAAGGGAAAACCATAATTGCATTTATTATGCTGATAAAAGCAGAGACACTGGGAAAGGGGTGAAAGGACCTCGCACACAGAGGACCCACACACACCAATAGAATGTTTGTTTGGAATGTGTGCGTTCGTGCTGTGTTGTCAGCCATTTTGCGGATCCACTGAAAAGGACCCGCAACGTATGCTCCTCCTGGTCTGCCGCTGCTGCTGTTGCTGTTTTTGTTTGCAAATAAATTTAATAACGTGAATAATGCCACTAAAAATAATTCACAAAAACCCAAAGAGCAGCAGCGCACAGGCATACGGAGCCACTGCAGCGGCGGAGACTACAAAAAATTTAATTATTGAGTGCAACCGAGTACACACAATGGCAGAAAGAGGACACTTCCATACACAGTTAATTATCGCAGGAGCATGCTCCCGATTAAAAACCCATTGGAACAATGCCATCACCACCACCACCAGCACCTCACAAGCCAACCACTCACCTTAAATACAGCCGAGGTAAAAAAGACCGGCAGCAGGATGAACACCACTCCAGAAAGCACAATCTGCAGATTCAGCTCGGCCACAGGTTCGATTTTCCAGGGTATCAGAGAGCATCCTGCAAACGAATATGTATAATATAGAATCTTTAAATAATATTTTCATTGGGGTGTTTTAAACATATGCGATTCATGTGGTAATTCTATAGTTTATTTTGCGAAAAGAAAATTGTGTGCGCAGCACATTCGTCGTCAGCAAATGGAATATTTAAGTAATAAAAAGAAACCAAGCAAACGCAAATAAAACAATGTACACATCTAGAAGTTTATAAAAATGGATTAACATATTTAAGTATACATGACTAATCATTTTCAATTCAAGTCAAACAGAATGAGCAGTACTTTGAAAAAGCTTAGAAATTCTTATTCCTTCTGTTGGCTTTCAGCTTGCGGTAAAATTGTATAATTGTGTAATTTATCCAGGAAGCCGATGTGGCTTCAACTTACCCAAGAACCTGTAGGCTCCGTGCATGGCCAAGTATCCCTGGAACAGGGTGAGTAGCACTCCGTACCAGATCGACCACAGCGAGTTGAGGTGCAGATAGCTGCCGGAATCGTGGCCGGAGTGCTGGAGGCTGGTGTAGCGGCTCTGGTGGCGCTTCGACTTGATGTACTTGGCCTGGAGCTGCTGCTGCTGCTGGGTGAGGCTGCTGCTTGCCGTGGTGGCACTCGTCATCACGGAGTTGCAGAGGCTGGAGTTGAGGCTGCCGCCTCCGGAGGAGGCTCCTGCCCCAGATCCCTGGTGCTTGCCACCCATCTTCGTTGGGGAACTGGGCTTTGTTTGGCTTTCGACGCTGCGATGGCTTTTGTCGTTGCTAGTCGGGTTTTTATTGCTCTGCGCGACAGCGACAGCGAATAATGTTGACAATCAATTTCTGTCTATCGCTCCGCACTATTTATATTGATTTTGTATTGATTCTGAACACTGATTTTCTATTTACTCAAGTGCTGCTGTTGCTGCTGCTGATGACGATGATCGTGATGATGAGGCTGCTCATTGTTTTTCCCATTTCCCATTCCAGTGGGTAATATTTGTCCGCTGATATGGCTCATTATAGCGTCCGACGATTCTATTTGCCGGCGCATATTTGTGGAAATTCGTGTCGATTTCCCACACTTTGATTGACACTGATTTGTCGTGACTGCAATGACAGGGAGGAAAATAAATGTGCATTTTAGTTGTGGCGAGAGTAAATACAATACATTTTCGGCGAAAACAGGCAACTTCGAAATTTTAATGATTACGCACACTTTGGAAGCACACAAGAGCATTTATTTATTTATAACATATAAATTATTATCACCTATAAACTATCTGATACCCGTTACGCAGCACACGAGCTCCACCTAGCGGGAGTCACTTTCAACAGTATTTGAATTATAAAATACAACAAAAAACCTAAATAGTCTCATGTTCAGTCTAATCGGTGTAGTGTATGAGTTTAATCAAATAGTCAAATCATCAAAATAATTCCCGAACATCCGCCACCTGCTGTTTTATTGTAATTAAACCTTTTTAATCAACCATTCGATTATGTAATTAGGCAAGCAATTATCAATCAGCGGAGCTCTTTAAATATTCATGACATTTTTAAACCCCACTTAAACCATAAATAATTAATTGTCGTGCGCAAATCCGAGCCGTATTTTAATTAGTCACCTACGAGGATGGCATCGCTGTTGCTACACGACACATGGCCAAATTGACGCGTTCAAATTGGCAACAATTTAAATAAGATTACAACTCCCAAAAAGGGAATAAAGGGGTGGTTAAACTATAAATCAATCCGCTGGGGGAAATGGAGGAGAAATTGCCGACCGTACGGTGTCTGCAAACCAATTTGGCACATGAGAGTTTCAGTTCCTGCTGCTTTTCGGAGTGGTGCTGTGGATATTGCTGTTGATGTTGGGTGTTGCATGCAGCATGTAGCATGTAGCATGTTGCTGGCGCTGTTGGCTGTCGCATAATTAAGCCAAGCCTCGTTGCCAGACAGACAAATGCGTCGGAAGGACTACAGTTGGGGGATTGGGGATGGCGAGACAGAGGCAGAACCTCCAGGGAGGAGCCTCCTTTGTCTGGGCCCTTGTTAAATGCGTCGCGACTCGTATTCTGCCACATCGGAAGCAGCATAATTATAGGCCAACGGAACACTAAGCCAAAATCAAGTAATTTGCGAAAAAAGCTATATATAGCTATATTAAATATGTAGGAATTCAAGATATCTAATTGCATGGTACAAATGATAGTAGGCATCAAGTTAAGATATTGTGGTTAGTGGTTTTATTAATGTAAAGATACTTTACGGTCTTAGGTGACAAGGCTTCAATTCAGTCTAATTGTTCTCTTCAAACTGCTGCCTCGAAACGTAATGCATTATATTATCAGTACCATTTTTCTCACTGCACTTACTGCAGTTTACTAACTGTAAGTCAGGTAAACTATTTGCAGCTTTGCGTGTTGCAGTCGAATCTAACACGTGTAGAGCCGTTAACATTTATGCCGCCTTTCAGCAATTTTGCGTTTTGTTCGACACCACCGCGGGAAAAGTGTGGAAAATGGGAAATGGGAAATGGAAAATGGAAAACGCAGTTCCTTGGCCTTCCTTCGCGTCCGCTTTGTGCGCTCCGTTTGCCATGCAAAAATAATAAAATGTTTGCAATTTGTTCGCGTCGACGTCGTTTGTAATTAAGCGCGCTGCAACAACACAGTTAACAAATGACCAGGAATGTGCCCTTATCCGCGTTTTTCGCGCTGCCCAGTAATTGACCCGATTTAATTGATAATGGCTGCTCTGTGAACGTATTGTCAATGGCACAAGCGACAGGAAAATGGCAGTAAAATCAGAATATCAGGGTATCAGTTGACCATCAGCAGTAAGCCATTGCGATTTAATGTCCTGACAATGATAAGTATATTTTTACAGATATTTATAATTCAGTTAACCAAATAAAACCCCTCTTCATTCAAAGTAAATCATTAATAAATGGAATTTCCGTTCAATTGAATATTATTGGCCCAATTACATGCATCCGATACATTTAGTTAGCCCAAGTGAAACATCCCTGCCTGAAACCTAATATACTCGACGTTTGTCGTCCATCTACTACCTTATCCACACAAACTCCGGTTGCAATCCAAACAGAGTCGGCCATGATCCTATAAGTCCTGTTTCGTTTGCTCCTATTGATAATAATTTGATGTTAATTACAATCTTCACCAGGCACACCCAGAGCAACGAGTCCTGTTTCATGTTTGAGTTCCGGGGGCCATGTGCCTTTGTTACCGGTAAGAAGTGGAGGGTGGTTAATGTGGACCCAAGGCAGTGCCACTCCCTGGAGTTCCTTCATCCTTCCTGTTTTGACATACCCAACATGAGATTAGCCAGCCGCAAAAGTCATAAATGCAGATGTTTACATTTCTTTTCTCCCCTTCCACCTCCTTGTCTTCACTTGCTTCCTTTGGGGCATTTTCTTTGTCTTTGTTTTGTGCCGGTGCAGCAGAAGATGGGGCAGGTGGCTGGAATGTGGGTGGTTGTGTTTTGGGGGTGGTGTTGTGTTTTCGGGAGGCAGTCGAGGAGATAGACCAAGACCCAAGAACTTTTGCCCCTGTCCTTGGGGCAATTTGTCGCGTTCGCACGACTTTTACGCAGATGAAGCAGCCACTTTATGGGCGCCGAGAGGGGTGTGAGTACACAGTAAACAGCGTGGACCTATTATCCTGAGATCATGACGAGCTATTTCCACTTTAAACTATTCTTAAAGTATAATGAAATGCACGGATTTTAAAAGATATTGCTCTTGTGTTATAAATAGCAATACTTTATTTTTGAGATAATACTTTGATATACAGAAAGTGTATCTCTTCTTTTTTCTAAGTGCATGTGTGTTTGTCCCTGGCATTTCCTTTGTGTATTCCTGCGTAAAATTAAAATGTTTTGCTCTGGCAGCAGAAAAAATAGCTCGGCTGCTCCTTGCTTTTTCCCGTCCCCCATTCGTGTTGTTAATGCAAATTAAAAACTTCACTTAACTGCATTTATTTGGTTAGCACAGTTCCCTCTGTCTATCATACTTTCTTGGCCACTTTTAAATTCTTCAGGTTGGTTCTGCCAGAACCAACTCATTCCACATTTACTGACTCATTCTCTTGGAATGTCTTCTGTTCCCCCTCTAAGGGCGCAAACTCCAGTTCCGCCCCCAAGAAACAAGAGGGCGAGTAATACGAAAAAATATGCTAAATGGCACTTGGCACCCCACAGCACCCGCTCATTTTCCCGCTTTTCTGCCCACACGCTTTTCCCCTCGAATTCCAGGCTCACACATTGCCTTTGGCATGCTCAAGTAGGCCACTCCGACTAATTTATATGGGCAAGCAGCTTTTTCTTTCCACTTCTGCTTCATTTATCTCGGTCCGAATGGAGAAACCCCTTCTCCATGGTCCACACCAACCCCACTTTTATTTTTGATGGCCGAACGAACGAACGGTCATTGCTGAAGAGCTGAACAAAGAAATACAGTCGCAATTTTCATCTTTGTAACATTTTCTTGCTGCTTATATATTTATTTAAGCTTCCATTGAGTTGGGCTTTCTGCCTTTTTTGCCATTTTGCATAAATGAAAATGTTGCATTTTCCTCGCCGCATCATTTACTCCCGTTCATTTCCCATTTTTCTCTCCATTCAAAATCAAACACAATGAAAACTCGCTTTCTTTCGCCTGCATCTTGGCAGTTGGTTTTTGTTACCGAAAGCGTGACAAATGTGAGCACACTGAGAATTTAAATTGGCCGCCATTCTACTAACTAGGGAAGAAAAAATTAAGCATTAAATTGCTTCAACGCAATAAAGCAAATTCCTTTTTAAACAAGACTTTGCAGATTTCAAGAGGTTAAAAGACGCAAAATATCTTTTTTCCAAACTTAAAGTAAACTTTTGCTGGCAGCAGCATCTCTCCTCAAGCATCCAAAATTTCTATTCACATTTCTGCAACATCGTGACTCACTTCTTATATATATATCTATATGTATTTTCAGTCAGAGTTTCCAACAAACATGGACAAAGGAAAAAAGGAGAAGAATTTATTTTCTGCATTGGCTTGCAAAAGTTTTTGGCTTAGCCGTGTGGTGGAGGATGGAGAACGGGGGTCGGGGTGGTAGGTTGGTTGCACGTGGCATGTTTTGAATTGGATTTACACATGTGTCGAGTTAATACGTGTTGCACCCCTCTGCCCCATCGTGTGATGAAATTTTTTTCAATTTCAACTTTCCAGCACCCAATACGTGAGTGAGCTGAAAATGTGCTGCCGACTTTCTGGGGCAGCCGGAAAATCCGCCAAAAAAGGTTTAACCCAGAACGGGTACAATTAATTTTGATTTATTATAGAGGGTGTCGACCAAACACTATGTTTGTGCAAACTTGGGAAAGCATAGCGCATAAGCTGTTATTAAAATCAATTTTTTTATTCCTAGCATTAGAGCGCAACTAGGTCATAAATGCCCTGGGAAACCCGAAATCACCAAAAAAAAAAAAACGTCCAAATAAACAGCTACCAAACAAAAACAAAGCCACAAGGGAGCTGGGCAAATTTATGACTGCAATTAAATCGCTACCAGTGGGAAAATAAAATTAGAGCAAAACATAATAAACTATATAAATTAGAATGCGAATCGCATAAAATGACGCCAAATAAAAGCGGAGCCCATTGTCTGCATGTAAATTATCGCATCGAGTGGGCGCGCTCACTGCACCACCCATGCACCCACCACCCATGCACCACCCGAATGGCAAACCACCCATCCAAAACCCGGGGCAGCAACAAATGAGCCACATGCCACCACTTGCAGACGGTCTAAGCCCAATATCGCGTTGAAATGTTACCAATTCTGAGAGCGCTTAAATTGCGTTACACGTCGAGGGGTTGATGGGTTACCAACCACCCCCTTCGAGTTGGATTCCCTGTCGCTTGCATTCCCGTAGAGCACTTGGCCCCCGGCGGAGTCCGGGTCGTAAAACTGCCGGGGAATTTATCGCATTCGAATGGATTTTTCGGAGGGTAAATTTCCGGCGGGGGTGTTTGGGCCCTGCTGTTGTGCAATCGTAGTCAGCGGTTTGTTGTTGTTCCTGTGCACATTGCATGAGTGAGTTGGGCAGACTCACAAAAAAAACGTATTCAAAGCGAAAACTTTTGCCGCTTAAGAAAATCGATGAATCCCCCGAACAACATCAATGGGTTCCAAAACCCACCCTTCGGGGTTTCCGCACAGGTGGGTCGAAAACCCAGGGCACGCCATATTAAGCGGCATTTTGTTTTGACATTTCCTACGCGTTGCCTACTTTGCCGCAAAAAACCAAAACAAGAAGAAAAACGTTGTTCCTTTTTTCTTCGGAATGGGCAAAGGTTAAAGGGAAACTGGAACTGCGCACATGGCAAAAATGAAAAGCCGAACAAAAGGCATGCGAAAAAAATCAAGAAAGTAAGAACATGAAAGCCACTTTCATCAAATGTTGTACAAGTAGTACACGAAAGGCGGAGCGGAAAATTTACCCTTTTAACAAGCGAAAGAGTTTACAAGATAGCAAAGTAATCCTTTGTACTAAGAATTACACAAAATGTTCTTAACAATGTTTGGCTTTCACTTTCCCGACATTTCTGCAATTCATTAAGTACTAAGAATTTGAAAATGAAATTATATGGCTCAAGTCGAATTACTTATAAAATTATTTACTATATCGATAACAACGAATTGTAAAGGGCATTTATATATATTATAAAAAATAGTCAAACAGAAAAGGCATTTTCTAAACTACTTGTTTACTGTTGCTCACAATTTATTTCTTTATTTTATTGTGACTAGTATTCCGCATAGAACACCCATATGTTCACCCTTCAAAATGAAATCTTTCATATACTTCTGCTAAGTACACTTTACAACATCGCCATTCCCCTGCCGTTTATTTATTTAGTTTGTTGTTAATATTGCTAGCCCTCGGCGAAACAGTAACCCATTTATTTCTATCCGTTTTATATCCCTTTCCCAGAGCCATTTTCCCAGAGCCACAATCGCTGCTCCTGACAATCATTTCCTTTCAATTTCAGCGGCTAAAATTGGTTTTTTAATTAAGCCATAGCCAAGAACAACGATTTTTTCCAACTCCCTCGCTGCTCTCAGTAGTTATACACCCACAGAAAACAGCAGAGCAACAGCAACAACCAAGTTACACAAGCTAGCCGAGTGACCAACTGGCGGCTATGAGCTGCTCATGTGAGTGGTAAACAAACAGAAGGGAGAACAAAGTGGGAAAAAAAAAGGAAAATTACGCCGTGGGCTGAAAATGAAAAAGGCCGGAGAGGAGAAAACTAGGGAGTCCGTGGCTCATAATGATTGCATTGCAATTGAAATCAACTTTGGCATGTTCGCCTGACGGTCGTTCAATGGGCACAGAAGCCGCAGCTCAACGGGGCGTGTGCGCAATATTGATTCATAAACACATTTCGGCACGTTAGGCCTATACAAACATTCATAGACATATACTCGTTTATTCCTACATGTACATACGAGTATATGGAAAACAGCATGATGTGACTTGGCCAGGATTTAATTGATTTTGTATTGTGTGGGAAATTGCAAAATCTGTTACAAGCATTTTCACTAAAGCCATCAGTAAGCCATTGAATAAATTATCCACACTCTATTCTGTACGTTTCTGCATGTTTTACCAATAAATCGAAGCAATTTCCAGCCTGCAAAGGGGGAGTAACCGCACAAAAACAATTGCAAATGTTGGGATTTATATGACAAGTTCAATTATTTGCCAGAGTGCCAAAGGCCACAGGCATATGGAAACAACATCAACAGCCTAGCAACAGACTGCTATCGTCAATCAGGAAATTTAAGCCGAAAGTATTTTGCTCAAGGATCAAACCGCAGCAAAGTGAACAGACGAGACAAAACAAGCTAAAGGCCAAAACCACAGGGCAATGAAGGATCAGCCAGCCAAGTGACAGGACAAACTGGAGCTGGAGCTAAACCGAACCGACCTGACCCAATCACTCCTCCACTGGTAGAAGCTATTAAAAATTGCACATGCCAGTAAAATTGAGACGGCAGCCAAAGTCGAGACCAGAGGTTTCAATTTCACTTAATAACAAAACCGCAAGGGGGCCAAGTTGAGATGGAGCAGGAAAAGGAGCTGCGAAAGATGAGAAATGGCCAGTGGTCACATTTGAGCGAGCAACAAAGTTGTTGCCAGAGCTGGAAATACAAAGCGGAAAAATGTAACCGCAGCTGGCAGCTGCTTTTCCTGCAAGCCACCTTCCCATAAAACAGCTCCTCGGAATGGTCTTTCACTGAGAACAAATCGTTTCGCAATCGAGAAATAATAATATATAATAATAATACAATATATACTTTAAGAACCATCAAAACGGCTCATAGTTGCATTCTACTCCCAATTCAACGCAATCAAATAAATTTACTAAAACTGGAGAAAAATCGCTTCTTTATACAAAATAAATCTTTGGGGAATACATTTTACCAACCAATTTTATTTTTAAGCAACTTGAAAGCAATTCTTTAAAGATTACGATTGGTATTCATGCATTTTGGTAGTGAGCGTAGACATCTACATTTTTCAGCAGTGTTAAAAAAGAAGAACGTAAGCCAAGTCAGCAAATCAAATGGCATGCAGATGCGGATGCCAAGTGCGTTTGGTTAGCAAAGAGGATTGTCAGAGGCGTAGGGGGAAAACGTAGAGGGGCAAGGGGTTAGTTCAGCTGGCTGCCACAAGAATGCCGATAGTTGTCAGAGATTATGACACGAGAATGCCACAAGCAGGACCCACCGACAGACAAAGACAGCTGCCTGGGGAAGAAGGGGGTTTTCCCTGAAGGAGAGGCTGGGAAACTTTCAAGCAATGAACACATTTGAGCATATTTGCATAAAACTCACTGCAAGGATGCAGCTGCCAAGGGGCGGAGGGGTGGAAATTGGAGGTTTGGCTGGGAAATGCCAGAGCAACTCAAGCACGGACATTAAAAACGGCTCACTCTGACAACACGAAGTCTCTATGCACTCTCTAAAATTCGATTTCCAGATGGAAATCAGCGAGTGAGCGCTAGGAAATTGCCTATCGGAAATGCGGCTTAACTGACGTTTCCTTGTCCTCCACATTTCGAGGCTGCAGTTGAAAAGGTATTCAAAGAAAACATTAGTAACATTATCTGTTCTAAAAATATATAATATTTACCAATTTCAAAATGGATAGCTTTTTAAGTGCTTTTGTACTATCGTGTTTACTTATCAATATAGAAATAACTTTATGTCAATAACAACTGCTTTAGGATGAGAATGTATCTTTATATCTAGCAAGTCTAGGGTATCTCTATCTTCAGAATCGATAATGCCGTTGAACAGGAAATATTTTGCCATAAAACTTGATCAACTTGGGTGAACATGCAGAAAAGAGGGCCACAGGAGCGGGAAAGAAAAAAGGAGCGGGTGGGATGTGACTTGGTACTTATTGGGAATAGTGGAAGTTCATGCCTGAAGAAAACTCATAAAAACTGCTGACAACAACAAACAAAATTACAAAAATGTATTCCCAGAATACTTTAAGCCCTGCGTTAGTGTGTGTGTGAGAGAGTGAGTTTGTCCTTTGGCAGCATCTTTATCTGCGCACCGAAGTCTATAAGGCTCTATAAGCTACGATTATTAAAAATGGGAAATACTTTTCCACCCAGCAAAGGATTTCCGCAAAGCTGTTTTTCTTCTCCCGTTTGATTGCAGTTTATGCATATGAATGAAGTTGTTTGGCTCTCAACGTGGCCCATAACAAAGATAGAAGCGATAGACCAGGATAAGATGAGCAGAAAACGAAGTTAGGCAAAAGACAAAAGTGCAGCAGCAAAGAAAAGCCCCAGACAATTTGCATTGAAATCGAGTAATCGTTCGGTCATGGAAAACCAAAACCCCGATGCAGGTCTCGCAATTTAGTTATACAAAAAGCGTAAGGCTAGCTAGCAGCTTAAGTTTCTGACTTAGTTAGTGGCTGGGAAAATACAACTTTTGCCGGCTCACAACAGGCAAAAAATAAAAGACGCACACAACCGAAGTTGGCTAAATTGTGGATAGAAATGCATTATTCATTTAAGGCGACCTCTGGCCTCTCTTTCTTATCACATTGCTCTGTTTCTTTTGTTTGTGCAGCCCGTCTCTTTTGCTCTTCATAGTCCATACTAACCATTAGTCAAGCGTAAAATGCTAAACTGAAATTTTGTGTTCAACAAATGTTGACAGCTAACGCGGCAAACTCCGCCTCTCAGGAGGACCCCATTCCCGGCCCGATTTTTCCACGCTTTTCCCCACCGATTTCCCCGCTTTTTCCCACCACCTCCATTAGGCGCCGCCCTTGACAGCTGCTGGCAGAGATGGAAGCTCTGCGACAAAGTGACGCAAAGTTTAATTGAAATTCTAAAAGGAATTTGCACAAAACTCGTGCGGATAAGCAGGAGTGAGGAAAACAGCAAAGGACTGACTTCCCGCAACTCGAAATTAGTTTTACATATTATTAGGTATATTGAAAATAAAGCTGAAAGTTTTGTCCCCAGCCAGATGGAAAGAAAACTGAAAAGAAATCATAAAACAAGATTTTAAAAGTGCCTAGAAAAAAAGACTATGAAAACTTTTTAATTACTGTATGTAATTATTTACATTTTCTGTAAGAGTAAATAAAACGCGATGTTTACAATTAATTGTAAAGTTAATGTTTAATTTCACAAAAAAGCTAATTCATTATATGCATCTGTATACAAACGAAGAAAAAACCGGTTGCTTTTTACTTTTGTTGTTAAAAAAGATCGAAGGGAAATTAGGCTCCATACATTTAAGTTTTTTAGTTAGTATTTATTATTTGAAAGAATAACTGATTTGCAAGAGTTGATTTTATAAGTTTTAAAATAAAAAAAAAACAGAATGTATGAAACAGTTCAAGTGTTTGTATTTCCAATTATAGAATATATACTTTTCTTAGCTTAATAGACTCATGATTTTTATGCCCTCTCAACTTGCAGTAAAAAACTCTCCAGGAAGCCAGCTCGAGTTCCCTTTGATTCATCAGCCACTTTTGGGTGCTCGGTTGGTTAAGTTGCAGGTCGAAAGCCACTTGAAGAATGAAGAATGAAATTTCCATTTGGCCTTATGAAAATTAAATGAAGCCAAAGCTCCAAAATTCCAAATTCCGAACCTACAAAAAGTGAATGGTAGGAGGGCAAGGAATGGGGGTCAGTGTTTGAGGGTGAGAAAAGTCAAGTGCCACAAACATTTAGGTTTCAGGGAGTTAAGTGGGCGTGCTTCTCATATGGCGCAAGCTGTTCATAATTTGTTTCCCCGGGAAAACTCCCAGTAAACAGAAGGAACATTTTTCAATTTTTTCCTTTCGCTCTTGTTTATTTGCCGTTGGGCTTGACTCTTCTGTCTTTCTCTTTTTGTCCTGCCTCTGCAGTGTTTTTTGAAGTTTATTACATCTAACTTCCTTTGGTCGCAAGTTAAAGATTTCCCAATTGAAGCAGACAAATTTAATGTCGAGATAAGAAAATGTATAAGTGACACACACGCACACTGGTGAAATGCGAGCTACCAGCTACCAAAAAGTGGATAAAAAGCCGGCTAAGAAAAGTTGGGGAGGCACATCTCCTGGTAACATGAAACTTTCTTCTTTTTTGAGGGGGAGTCGGGGCTTAGAATCACAGCTGGCAGTTGAATATAACACTTATCGCCCAAAAATGGGGCTGGAAAAAGAGGAGATGGCCTCTATAAAAGTGGGTTTATAGATATGCGATCTTTGCTTTTTATTGGCTTTCATGGGTTGCGAAGAGGTAGAAAGCTCGCCTGTCGTTTGTAGTTTTCCTACTCAACTTAATCCTTTCTTATTGAAAACCGAAAACGAGCAAAAAGGAGTGCCCTGGCCCACCCAGAAGATAAATCTTTATGTGTCTGAATGGCTGGTTGGTTGGCACGTGCGGCTTGAAAGGCAGTTTACAGCAGCTTGTGGGCCAGGAAAATGCCTGGCAACGCTTTAGACCAATTCGCAGTTGAGCAAATTTATGACTTGATTACAATACGCATACGCCCCGTCGCCGCTGACAAAGGGAGCGAGTCGGAAAAACGGCGGATGGCCGGGAAATTAAGCGGGAAAAACTTGTGTGTGCCCCGGCTGGTCTAAAGCAAATGGCAAATAATGTAATAATATGACAGAAGAAAAGAAGCCCGATAATGCACACAGCAGAAGAAACAACAATAAAAGCTTGCAAAAAGCGAGCCAGAATAATGGAGGAAACGGGGCGTGGCTGTGTAAATTGTGGTGACAACAATTCAATTTAACGCCCCACTGAGCTCAGTACTCGCTGGATTCTGGCCTTTGTTTTCACTCTACCTTTTTGCTGCCTCCTTTTGTTCAGCACTGCGTTTCTATAAAATTTAATTTATATTTAATTCAATTTATTATATTTTCCTTTGACCACGGGACAGCACACGAGTTTGCTTCAAATATATTTAATTGAAGTTTATAGCAGCTGAAAAGCAAATATCATATATATTTTATAATGTCCAGTCTGGTTAAGTGTCAAGTTTCATATGACAACCGAGCGAGATTGATTGATGGGTTGATTGATGAATGGCTGGCTGGCTTAAAGAAATTAAAAGTGCCAGACGGCATGGCACTTGAGTGGCTGTCAGTATATTTGGCGTGCCGCACGTTTTGCTAACATATGTAAACCGCTTGGAAATCTCAGAAAAAACTTAGAATAAGCACAAAATATAAGCTAATCTAGCTATTCTATAAGAATATTTTCTTTACTTCAAAAAAGAAGCGATGAATATGGCTTGAATTGGGTATAACCTCTTCGAACTTAATCTGCTTAGCTTAGGTGTCGATATTGTGCTGACATAACGAAATGAAAAATTATTTCGGCAGCAAATGAAGAAATTTTTCATTCTATTGAATTACAATTCCATTGCCTTCAATGGCATGTGTTGTCCTGATATCCCTGTGCGCCTCTCTCTGTTGGCACCTATGTATGTATGTGCTCCTTTCAAATGCACACACACAGTGTCAGGCACAAGTATATATACGTTTACCCAAAAAGTGTACAAAAGCACACAAGGACGCACATAGAAGTCAAATCTAATAATCAGCTTGCCACCTAACGAATGTGAAAATGCTGATGGTGAAAACTGGGCAAGGGAGGGTGCGGGGTAATGCGGAGAAAAATTAGGAGGGGGAAAATGCGGTTACTGCTGGCGGTGACATTTGAATTTTTGGCCATTTTAGCGCAAATTTCTTTATTTTTTTGCTCGTGCTATTTGTTTTTCTGCTACCCAACTCATGATTGTTTGGTTTGGTTTGGTTCGGTTTGGTTGGGTTTCTTTCCTTTCTTTCAGCTTTTTGTGCTCTTTTGCCGGAAAATAACGTGACATGCATAAATAATTGACTTTTCACAAAATGCGCCATGGCAGTGGCAAACAAACAAAGCACCAGGAGCAAAAACAACAAGCACGTGGAGGAAGCGGAAATGAAATATGGCGGAATGGTAAAAATGGCGAACTAGTGAATGCCAAAATGGCGGCGGCCATATTGTGTTCGAAGGCGGGAGAGAGAAAGAGAGACAGCGCATCCAAAGTGCCATAAAATATTTATTTGCAACCTAAAAGCAGCTGCCACATGACGAGGGATAACCAGATGAACGAGATATAAGAAAGGACCAAGGAAATGGAGAGTGGCGGAATCGTGAAAATCTATTTAAAAATCAGTCCGCAAGCATCTCCTTGCGGCTTGGTTAAAAGGCCGTGAAAAGCAAATACCCCCGCTGATTGACAATTAATCAACTAAATTGAACTGTTATTGTTAGCATCTATGCCATCCAGATAAACAAAGTATCCGTATGGCATGTACACAGTATGAATTTGTTCAAATGGACAAATCAATTTGCCAAAATGAAAGCCAAACAAACGGCAAACGGAGTGGAAAAGGGAAAATATCAATGGCCTGAAAAGTAAACTCGAAACTAAAAGCATAAATATTTAGACAGAATCTATTTTATACAAATAAACCGAGCAACCAATTGTTGGCTAAACCTTTTACAACATTGTTGAGTGACCACTTGCCACTAGATTTTTGGGGTATGAGCGACTGTTCTGATTTTTAAAGCATGCTGTAAAGGTAGCAGTTTTATTCTACAAATAAGCATTGGAATCAAAAATTACTTAGCGAAACCAGCATAAATTTATTAAAAACAATTCTCTCAGTTCCCCGAATTGAAATGGGCAACCAACGAGTCAGCCCTACATTTCAGTGCACTTTTTCCTGCAATTTGTCGCAAAGTTTTTTTGTCAGCCCCAAAACCACCGACTTTTCTCTGTCCGCTTCTGGTCTTTATGGCCAATTTATAAACTCGGCTTCGCTGCGAAAGTGACCGAACAAATTCTTTTACTTCTTTTGTGCCATAATAATTTATAAGCCATTTTTATGGAACTGTTGCTGTTTTCTGGCACTTCTGGAAAGCCTTACATGGGCCAATGGATAGTGGATAGCACTCTTCGAATGGTCAATTTGTTGGCGACCATTTGGAATTATTAATGGGCGGCTTTGTTCGGTCTTTTCCGAGTTTTCTGGGGTGGATGGAGTTGGGGAGTAAATTCAATTTTGGTTAAAATGTTTTCAATGTAACTGCTTGCCTCGTGTCCTGTAATTGCATATGTGGTTGTGTGGTGACATATGCCAAAAATGTGACTGCAATTAAGGACTGTCAGAAAACGGGACACGAACATTTTCGAGGGACACATTTTTGGGAAACTTGGATTCTTAGTTGTCTGCGTATTGTCCTTTCTGTGTTTGCCCTGTTGTGCTGTGTACTTTATGACTTGTAGTCACTCGAGATCCCCATCACCTCCGCCCACGTAGTCTAGCTTCTGGTTTTTTTTTTGCAGCATTTCAAAAGTTTTTCCAGTGAGATTGCAAGCAAACATTCACAACATTGTTGTAGTTGTTGCAGCGGTGGTTGCTGTTGCTATTTGGGTTTTTAGCATGCGACGCCATTTGTGGCACAGTCTGCCAAAGTCCCCACCATTCCCCCTCTTCTCCTTTGCGCTCTAGGAAACTACGCACGTTGAAAGGAAAAGCAAAAGCAAAAGCAAAGGCGGCAACAGCAGCAACAAGAACCCAAAAACCCAATAGCACTTTTTTACCCACTCTTCAAGTTGAAATGGAACTAAAAGGGATCTAGAATTCTGGGCCCACACCCACACTATCATACTTCCTTCCTCCTTCAATCCTGCGTGTTCGAAAGTCCTTCTGTGTGTGTCCGTGTGTGTGTGTGTGTGTGTGTGTGTGTGAGGAGGCGTCCTTAAGTGTTGAACGCGCATTGTTGCTGTCTCTGTTTCTATTGTTGCTTGCTCGTACCCTATTAATAACAAACAGGGTGTATATAATGCTAAAGATTATTCAGAGTTTCGAGAATACAAAAACAAAGCCCTTTAAAGATAACACCTGGGGACTTATATGCGCACCATTTAATATATAGTCCAAATTCATTAGGTTAAATTCCTATTTCCTAAGAACTGGTAATATATTGGAAAAAAATATATAAATTAGCAAAGTACCTGATAAATTGACCATATCATGACTAAAATAACCACTTTTCTAATTCCTTTAAGTGCACTTTCCAGGGAATTAAGCAGGTCTCAAAGTTTTGACCAACCTTTTACACTTATTTGCTGTACTAGCCAGTGCCTTCCGTTTTCTTTTTTGCCCCAACTTCGAAAGGGAGAGGTGGAAAATGTGCCAACCTTTCCAAGTTTTTCTATGCTTCTTGGGGGTGTGGAAACGAAAAGGAAATTTTTGCCTTCGCTTCACCGCTTTGTTTACGACCAAATCCAAAACAATGGCATTTTTGCACATGAGCGCATTTAAGCCAAGTTCTGCTGCCTGTCGTTGTCGATGTGGTTCGTGTTGTTGTTGCTCTTACACTTAAACTAAACTTTTCAACTGCTATTTTCTGATGCTCCTTTCGTGTGACTAAGAGTCTTCCTGCTCTCGACTTGTGCTGCATATTTAATCCTTTTTCCCGGGCTTTTTGCCCCCTTCTGGCCAGATGTGAATTATTACGGACATCTTTCCGGCTCAAACCGAAGGATATCTGGGCCAGCTATCCAGGCGAACGAGCAGTTTTGCTCCTTTGGAATCGCAATTGCCCGAATCATACGACTCATTGGCTTGCCATTGCTATTTTTTCCCTGCACTTTTTCCCAGTTCATCTTTGTTTGCCGTTCGCATTAGTAATACAAATTGCACGGGAAAAGTTCAACAAACTGCATTTCTTCATAAAATAAAAAACCAAAACCTACACTTGCTGATAAAACTTATTGGAAAAAAACTGGTTGAATTGCAGACTAATTTGTATGGCTTAATTATTGATTAAAATTTATAAGGGTTAAATAAATATTCTCTGATTTAGCGTATGGGTTAAATTTAGTAAAACATTAAATTTGTTTTTAAGATACCCAAAAACCATTCTGCACTCCCTAAAACCGATACAATTTATAGCCTATACTAAATTGCGTGCAAACAAATCAAAATGGACTACCATAAATTTCATTAGCCTGCATATTTCGAAATATTTATACACCGTATAGACTTAATTGAGTTTAAGGCAAATGAAATTTCATTGCAAAATGCAATTTATGGAAAAATGGAAAATGCATTGCAAATAAAGCAAGAGCACATTTTCCGCAATAAAAATCAACTCACCATCGATATTAATTGGCGGAACCGTAACGCACTTTTGCCTCAAAGTAGGTTCGGATTGGTTGGCTTCAATTTGTTATAGTCGATGCTGCGAAAAAAGAAGGAAAACAACCAAAATGGAAATATAAATAAATTGATTTATGACGGCTACGGAAAAGCGATGAATCAAATGCACGGTTAAGCAATAAAGTCAACAGTCCTTTCCCTTTAAAAATTGCCTGGCTGAGGGCCTATCACAGATAAAGATTAATTTACAGATAATACCCAATTTTACTTTTAAAATCTAAACAATTTTCCTTTTAAAATACGTAGCAGAACTCCTACATACTACATTTAATCTTATACTCTCAAATAACAAATTAAATTCCGCCCCAGCCGATAAAATCTATAGTTTACGACCATCAATAGCTTACTTTTGCGTGTTTATTGACTTTATCGAGTGTCAAAAATAGCATCATAATCAGCAGAGCCAATAAAAATACAAACAGAGAGTAGGAAAATAATACAAATAAAATCTCCAGCTATTTCGTAGATGGAGACCAAATAAGAAAGGAGGAAACAATAACGGGCGCTAAATCAAAAAATAGCAAAAACGTCTGAAAACATTATGAAATCAACAAAGCTCAGCCACAGCAGGCTCCCCAAGATGAAAAGGGAAAACTTTGGTGGAGGAACATTTTTCCAAGTATACTTATGTCATATTATTGACGATGATGGCAAATGAACCACGAATATTGAGGGGGCATGGAAAAAAGAGGAGTGGGTTGGGGTTTGTCAGTCAGCAATTTCATCAGCTTAAACTGATGACAGTTGAAAAATGTGCTTTCACTTGACTCCGTTTTTTTGCATTTTTTCTTGGCTGTTTTTGTATATTTAAAAATACATAAAATGGCGGTGACATTTGACGGAGGCAAAAACTCGAGAACAGAAAGCACACGATGAAAAACTTGCAGAAAAGTTGTTTACTCCCCAAAATGCTTTTTGATGAAACTCAATAGTCTTAATAAAATTTGAAGTATATAGAGGCATTTGGTATAACTTTAGGAGTATACAAACGCCTAATTTATCATGTTAATTATTTTAAATATTAAAAGTAGAATTCATGCTTTGCCCACAAAAACTTTTGAATCAGCATATTGTTTACTCGCAAAGTACGCTCAACTTTTACATTTATGCATATATACAATCCTACATTTTTCTTTCCTGTGTAGACCGTGTCAATTCCTCAATTTGTAGTTAGCTGAGGAGAAAGCCTGTCGAGCGGAGGCAGCTGGTTCTCAACTCGCAAAGTGTGGCGCCTCAACCATATGCAAGTGTGGTGCGCGGCCTTTGAGCAGTGCTTTTTTGTGGAAGCGGCCTGCCGAAAATCAAACAGTGAATCGAAACCATTGCCGCAGGTGTCCTTGTGACATTCAAGCCGCAAAGTGTCGGGCATTTCAAACGACAAATCGGCCGCACACATTGTCAAATATGCCACCTCAGAGGCTTGACACACCGGAACCGCCAGCTGAAGCACCCACATCCTCACCCAGCCTATCCTGCACCCATACACATACAATACCACACCACAAGTGGGAAAGTTCTCCAGCCCGGAAACTTTCCACACGCCAGAACAATTTGTTTCGCTTCGAAGGCAAATCCTTCGACTGGTGTTGTCCTCTGCATAACAAATATTGCCTGTAATTTAATTAATCTCCCACGAAAGTATTAAAGTTTGACCCGAAGCGAATGCTGGTGGTGGGGATTACCACAGTAAACTTTTGCAGCTGAAAAACTATACTTGGTTTTCACAATAAAGTCAGACGCAGTGGATATTAAAGATTAAAGTCACCGAAGAACGACTGATTTAAATATTTTTAAAATATACCCAAGCTAATGTTAGTACTGAAGAATTCGCGATTTGTGTTTACCACTTACATACAAGACCAAATTTTAAATGAGAAGAAATTTAAACATTAATCTATAATTTTCCTTAGGGAGTCTTTACTGTCCCGGCATGAGTTTTGGATATCAATTAAATGCAAAACACAAACATGAAGCGATGGGCAGCGTGAGAGGGCCCAAAATCTATTAGGACACCATCCAAAAAGTTTGGCCAATTCAGGCACGCACTTTGATTAATTTTAAGACAATAATCATAAAGGAGGTTCGGTCTATCCCATCGCCCTGTCACTCTCTAGCTCTCCTCGGCCATCTCTGTCGCACTCATCTTAATGTGTTTACGTGCCTGCGAGAATCTCTATAGCATACTTCTCCGGGTTCTCGTTCATAGAGAACCCAGGCACGTCCTTTTTCGCCATGTCCCTGTCTCTTTCTATCTTGCTGCGGAGAACGTAGTTCTCTCTTTTCCGGGTTAGTTAATTTCGACGCCTCGCGGGCAGGAACTTTAAGTCGATGGAAAACTTAATCAAACTTCCTTACGGCAACCGTAGTTCGAGCTCCTTGTCCTGCAGCTGCAAAAGTTTCTCTCTCGGTTCAGTTTGCTTTTGGCCGAAAAGAGTTTTCGGCACGCCACACTACGGCCAATGGCTTCGTTAACTCGTTGGAGGATTCCCCGCCCCCCTGTCCCGCCATTCCCCGCTTTCACCTGGCCAAACGGCTTGCGTGTTCGGATGTTATTTATAAAATGCTAAGCGCGCTGCTCGCATCCTCGTTTTGGCCTCGACTGCAGCTAACCGGAAGCCTTCAACTTGACCAAGGAAAAAATATTCAGTACTTCAAGACATGCCACTGAAAAAAATACCGAGCGTGTTCTTCAAATGTGTATATTCTGAACAAATCAGGCTATAAAATTGGATAAAGCATAAAGCTTATGTTTAGATGGCTTTATTAAAAAGCTATAAAGTAATCTTTACAACTATAAAAGCCTTGATTTAAATCACAGATTTAATTATTAATTAATGTATATACAATTTCGCTCAGTGATTTTATAGCTTTTCCAGCTCTTTTCAATGGGTTTTGCCTTTGTGGCGTTTAACTTTTAATTGGGTTTCAGTTTTGGTTTAGTTAATGGCAAAATGTTGTTGTTGTTGGACTGTGCAAAATATTAGCGCATAATTTCCACAATTACTTCCATTGACTGACCACTGACCCATCCTTCAGCCCTTAATCATTTGCATATTTCATTAGAGTTTCACCGTTTCATTTTGTGTTCCTTTGATGAGTTGGATCAGGTTGAAGGAGTGTGCTTATTTAAGGAAAAGTGGTTTAAAACTTGCATAACTTTATTATACGTTATTAGGAAATCCTGATATATATAAGATTCTTTTGGTTTCCTTGCGCACATTCGAGGTCATTCGATCACCTCCGCGCTACCGCAAATTCCAAAGAATAATTTCCATATTAGGTTCATTGAATCGGATTAAAAGGAAACCGAAAGAGGGGGAAAACTTCTAGGAAGCGATCAAAAAAATCGATGAAATTCCTCACCCAGCTTAACCAAAAATTTCTCGACAAGCGAAATGCCAAACGCCTTCCTGGAGTCATGCCCCAAAAAATTGGGAATCTAACCCCTGGCAAATTCCCACCCACACCATCCATGTAAGCACATTCAGCGCCATCAACAATTTATCACAGCAAACTGAACGAAATCTCATTTGCAAAAGAAGTTAGGGGGTCGGGGAAAAAGTTTACCAATGTTCAGAGCTTGTCAAACTGTTCAACACGGGCCACGGAAAAGTAAGGAGGGAAAACCCCAAACGCAAAAAAAGAAAATAAAACATGACCAGACGGAAGCTGCGACAAAGCAAATTTATGTATTCGGACAAAAAAATGAAAATGAACGGGAAAAGCGAAAGGAAATGCGTGCAAAAGGGTTCTGTTCTGCGCGTCTGCGGAGTCTGGAAAGTTGAGGGAAATAAATAAGGAAATAATGTTTAACTTTCGCCGGGGCAAGAAGCAATCAAATGCTACAAGCTGTGCCATGGGAGATTTTCACCAGCTCCCCCGACTCATTTATCAAAATCAGGCAGAGAAATAAAGAAATATGAGACTCGAGTCGGGCAATTTACAATGCTGATCCCAATATGATTGCCGAGCGGAACACCAACTAGAAAGAGTGCGACATGAAAGTCCTTCGCCTCTATGTCCTTTGTCCTGTGGCATTAAAAATGAAAAATTTCCCATCAGCAGTCAAAAGTAAAAAAAAAACAAAGGAAAAGTCAACAAGCAACTGAGTGGTTGCAGCAGCCACTTGCTTGCTTCTAAAGGAATGTGTCACCTTGCACCACCATCCTGCGCCACATCCCTGCACCACCAATGAATCCACCTCCCTGCTTTTTGGCCACTGGCAAAATTGTTGCAGGAAATTTACGCAAACATTTGGCCCTGGCAATCTGCAGACTTTATGGGTGGTTCCCGTGCGACTCAACTTTTTCTTTTGGCCAGGGTATGAGTATGGGTGTGTGAACCGAGTCTTTGTCTCAGTCTGGTTAATGGCGCAAAAGGACTTTAAACTTTTTTATTGTCAAGCTGCAAAACTTTTGTCGCCGCTTGAGTGTTGGTGCCTTGTGTGAGTTCTACATTTTATTGGAGAATTATACAAAGGAAAGATTGAAATCTATGACAAAATATGGGCATTCTAGATAAAGTTTGAGTGTGCGAACAAATGGTTATGATTTACCTTTGAGTATTGAACAAAAGTTAATTCAAAGAATTTATTGACATTTAAAACTACAGCAAAATTACCGTTCTTAAGTCTGGGCCACTTAGCAACTAATTAGTTTGCACTAGCGTTTTTACAATCCATCCTGCAACAAAGACTCGCGCGAAACCTTGGTGGCATGTCTCCTCGTTTCGAGCGCATTGCAAATGATAAATTTATCCTTCGTTTTTGTGGGAGTGCGTTTCTTTGTTGTCTGGCACGTGGCATTAAGTTCTTGAAAGCACAGATTGGGGATTCTGGTAAGGAATAGCATATATAAGGAATAGAATATATATACAGATAGTGTGGCATGTAAATAAGTTGCAAGATTTTGCCGTCAAAGCTAACGAACTGATCCTTCGTCACTTATAATTTATGGCCATTTGGATGACGGCATCAAGGAGTCAGTTAACTTTGAGTGAACCCGATTCGCT
Organism: Drosophila teissieri; assembly: GCF_016746235.2. NCBI lineage: Eukaryota > Metazoa > Arthropoda > Insecta > Diptera > Drosophilidae > Drosophila > Drosophila teissieri. Next base: position 11,508,746 of record NC_053032.1, read on the forward strand.
GGGAAATCTCTCACAAGCAATTTGCCAAAGGAGATTTCTCCATCCGTCATTACTATCCACACCTGGCATTTGTGCGGTGGGTGCTAAAACAAATGAAACGGTTTCCATTGCCCACTTCATTAGCATTTCGTGCTGTCACGTGCCGAAAAATGTCTGCCTCTGTTTGCCGTCCCACATGGCACTTCCGCTTCCGGCCATTAGGGCAGGATTGTAAATCAAATTGCTGGCAACCCTTTTCTCGGGTCAAGACATTCTATTAGTTGGCTATTTTCACGCCCCGAACGGGTGCTGAACAAATGAACCTTTAAACTAAGCCCACTAAGGTTATCCCCCTCACATCGGCACCTTCAAACACACTCGCACCTTTCACACACAGCTGTTACGCAGGACACACCTCCCTCACAAAAAAAATATCTTGCCTCACCAGCACTGCCGTGAACTCTGGAATGTCCTGTGACTAGGCAAACGCATTCAAACATCAATAAATTAAAGGTACAAATGTAATTTCGTTTCCTGACAACGAGGGGTAGAAAATCCGTAAAAACGTAGTAGGAAATAATGGCAATTCGGCAAGGACGAAGCTTGGAATGCCCTACAAAATGGACTTGCGCAAGCTAATTTATAATTTATTTTCTTTATAAATATTTTCATTTTTAGATATATAAAACTAACATAGCACTAAAATTACTTCTTCAATAAATAAAAGCATTATTTAATGCATTTATTTATTATTAATGCATTTTATTTAATGCATTTATTTAACAATCCACATCTTATATTTTCATTTATTTTATGCATTTATTTAACAATCCCACCTCTTATATTTCTTTCAAGTGGCTTTCTTCTTAATCATTTTAAAAACTTTAACGAAATATTTTATACTTGTCAGTATCACCCATCTCCCCTAAAATTCGTGTTGCCAGTGGAGAAGAGCATCGGAAAATTAGGAAATAAAAAGCAGAAAAGCAGGAAAATAAATAAATATATATTTCCTCCCCGCTTTCGACAGGACATAGATTAGGGTGCTGCCATGACGATGGCTGGAAATGAGACTCCCCCGACCGGGTCACGTCCTAATGTCCATGTCCTACTCCCCCTGTCGATAACCCCGGAATAGGTTGCTCCACCCACACCACCTAATGTCAGTTTCAGCCTGGGGCAATATTTTAGCCATTTTATGACACGCATTGCTCATATGCGTCAACCTCTTACCTTTCTGGGCAAGTAAATTGCAATTTCCAGTCGGCAGTTACAATGCGGCAGAGCACTTTCAATCTGGTATTTTGTTGTTGGTTTACACCTCATCGTCATCTGCCCATCATCATCATCAACGGACTCCTTGTTACAAAAAGGGCTGGACATCGACACATTAGGGGAGTATGAAATCCCCACAGGTGGATGAAAAACCGGGGGATAAACGGAGGACCCCTCGAAAAACTGTGCAGCTGCAAAAGGAGTGTGAAGTAATGCGAATCGAAGCACTCGCATGACAACTCGCAGACCAGACCCCTTCACAATCCACTGTTTTTGTGCCCTATCCATTGCCTCGCCGAATGGCAAAGCTCCCTTCAGACGAGTGAAATTAATGGGTCGGAAAGTGTTGAGATTAATCATGGCCGTCGCCCTGGTCGCGGAAGTAGCTGCGTCCCCATTTATGTATATCCTGCAACCTCAGTCCTTTTGCTCCTGCCCGCTGCATTTGCTCATTAAGATGTGACGCAATCTGGGCAACTTTATCATGCGGCCGAAAACCTTAAAGCCCCCACCGAATGGAGCTGCTCCTGCCAGTAAATGGAAATTCAGGACGTGAAAATGTAGGTGGGGCAGAGCATTCAGCAGCATTTTTATGCAGGAGGAGGACAGGTGTACGTATAGGGGAGCCTCGGCACCTGGTAAATGAGACTTAAAGCCTAAAAACTAGCACTGAAAGGCTGGGAAGTGGTAACGAATTGTAAGTGCCCTGTATCTTAGCGGAACAGCATAGCATAATTTATTGTTAGAGAGTTATAACATACCACGCCTTAAATGGAATTTAATGATATAAAAATTTCAATCTACTTATCTCTAATTATACTTTCAGACAGCACTCCAACCTATTACAGGGAATTCGGGAAGCCAAATATAAAATGCAGAAAAGAAAACGAGAAAACTAGAACTAGTTTAGGGGAATACGAGTAGTAAGTAATGGAGACAGATAAACAGACCAACAGACTCGGCATAGAAACATAAATTAAGCAGAAATCTAAGGCAATGAGGGCAGGACTTCAAGGGAGGAATTCAAGGAGCCGCAGGATCTGGACTAGCACAAATTTGAAAAACTTATGTGCGGGTAGTGGGACGAAAAAAGCAGGCGGACAGAATCACAAAAATGTTTTAGGCAACTTCCGACACGGCCACTCGGGCAATTTGAACTAGAGAACTCAGGAGAGAAGTCAGAGGAGAAAAGGAGAATGGGAGAATCTGGAGGTTCCCACCCATAAGGTGGCAAAGTAAGCAGAGATAAAGCCAGTGGCCCCCGACTTCATCATTAAACATAGTCACAAAGTACTGGGAGTGGGCCTAAAAAGTAAATATCACACCGCTTCAAATGCGGTGAGGTGTTGTGTGGGAGGCACCACAAAAGTTCACTAACTGGCACACAAAGATAGCATAGGCACACTTCACACTAATACAAATGCAAACATTCCTTCTAGATAACAACATTTATTGAAATAATGATATCTATGATACCTGGAATGGGGTCAAGTCAATAGGGAAATGCTCCATTGGGAAAATGAGTAAAATCACAAGTGAAAACAGAGCTGCCTAAAAACGGCTGTAAATTGCCAAAGTACTTTGGGTTCTAATAACTTTAATTCTTTAAATATGTTTGTTGGGTAACAAAGAAATTGGCATTATCCACTCAAATGCAAATAAAATGTTAATATTAACAAATGCGTAAATAATATCTGTTCAAACATTCACCTCAACCGTGTATTTTGCATTTCGTTAACATACATTATTGATAAAACCTCTGGAAAAGCGAATATCATATTTTGTTATCATTATTAATTATGACAGCAGCACCAAAATCCGTTTTTTAATAATTTGTAACTCACGTATCGGAAACCCGACATTATCAGACACCAGAAACCCCGAAATTCGGAGTGTATTATGGAGTCACTTTTCAACATTTTCGTTTTACCCATCGGTGGTTCATCTCTTTCGCTTTGCACTCGTTTGTCACTCGAGCGCAGAGTGCGAAATGATAAATTTCCAGCGACAGTACAGGACGCAGGACACTCTTGGAACCCGGACGACCCCAGGATCTCCGGCCACTCATCCGTCTTTTCTCATTTGCACTCGAGGCGATTCAAGTGGCACACTGGGCTCCACTTTGGGCTCCCACATTTTGGAGGGGTTTTTGTGTTTTATAGCCTGGCCACTTGAAGTGATATTTCCTCAATTGATAGGTGCCGGAGGATGAGTCAGTTCCGGAGAAAAGATGCGGTTATCAACAAAGATTTTCCAACTGCTCCGACGTCCCTACCTTGACAGGCATCCCCATTCCTCCACGGACCCAGGACCTCCCCGGCAAAACACGTACTTCTCAGCGTCTGTCAAACATAAATGAAGGAAACAGACAGCAGGAGGAGGAGGAGGAGGAGCCACATCCGTGGGAGGTTGGTTGCAAAATTGGAAATAAAAACCGTCGGCAGTCAGGCGGCTGAGGAAAGGCGGGACTCTACTGCCAGGCACTCTATTTATTGACAAAATGACGGCTTTGCCCGGCACTCACTTAAAAGTCTATTTAAAAAGTTTCGACACTTGTCTAAAGGTTGATAACAATGATGCTCAATACTTTACAGATACGAAAGATCTCAACCCATTTTAACGGACATTTTGCTTTCACCTGTAAATATGGTGCTATGCCTAAGGCATTTAATACTTGTCAGGAAGGGGAAAATAAAATCCATAAATATTTCTAGTAATCCATTTAGAAATGTTAAAACTGTCTTCTATAAAATGTCCTTTTAATGCTTGAATCGTTCAGACCTGTGAGGCTTTAAAATAGCAGATAGCTCAGCAAAAGCCTCCAAAGAATGATTCCCTTGATATTCTCTCGTCTGTTATTGCTATCGATTTTTGGTTTAGTTTGGTTTTGGTTTGTTTCTCTCACCAATTTCGGTGTGTATAGTCGGAAACTAAAGTTTTTCTTTTATCTGGTGCTGGGCCGTTTTCGGGGGGTTCAGACAGACGGGAAATAGAGACAGAACTGTCAAACAATACGACAGAGAGTGGCGTTGGAATAACACTGGCAAATGCAGTTGGGCTTTGGGGAGTGCCGTGGAGAAAGGCGAAAGGGGGTGGTGAAAATGGGCGGTCTTCTGGCCCGGTGGGTGGGGAAAGTCTGCTCTGAAAACACCAACTGCGCGACAGTTCAAGTTGAAGTGCCCCCTCTGTACAGCAGTAGTAATTTTCGTAAATCTGAACGACAACGGCACGACAAACTGCAAAATGCGAGCTGAACTCGGAATAGATGTACTCAGAGATAGCTAAGCCTCTTGCCTCCTTTCTACGTCCTCATCCCCTTTCAGAAGGACCTTCCCCTTGAGGCTCGGCAATTTCAAGTTTAGTTTTCGGTGTTCATTCATTTTAATGAAGGAAATTTTATTTGGTCAAGTGATACTGAAGTGGAATCACTTCATCAAACGTTGATAAGAGCAGAGGGCTTGAATAAGAAAACGAGAAAATGGCAATGCAATATTTAAGGCAGTCACAGGCGTCCTAAACGCAAGTATTTAAGTATTTTACGTTTTACATTTTCACAGAGATTATATGTCATTGGCCTGCATACTTAATTGAAAAGTAGATACTGAAAGAAACAAAGTGAAACAAAGTTTCAAGGGTCATACAAAAGAAATTAATTCAATTGACACCTAGAATAACTGCCTTACAAGGACAGTCACAGAAATTAACACATCTCCAAGGAGTTTAGTTTTTGTTCCAGTGATTCGACGAGGTCGTTTCCAGACAGTAGCAGGTAGTCGAATAATTTATGGCAATTATTTTGACACGGACAATGATGAGAGGTCGTTCCAGACCCGACCGCCCTAAGCCGCAGATTGTAATCTTCGAGGGTCCTGCGCAGGATACAGACTTAAGCACTTTCGATTAACGCAGAGCCCAACAACCAAAGCAAACAAATTGCGAAAAGGCCATTATGGCCACAAAAGGATCACGCAGCCTACCTGCGTGAGTCAGAGTGCAAAGAAGAAATATAGGGATATGCATACATGTATATCTCGAAGTTCAGGGGAGATCGCAAACAAGGACAGGACAGCAGGTGTGCCGGAGCAAAGGAAATCAGTTAAGGCAACGGACACAAAAGCCAGGGAAAGGAGCGAATATACCTGCACTGAGGAATATCTCGAGCTAGAAAGCCACAGACTTACTTTGAGTTTAAGCGATCATGTTACCAAGGACATACGTCTTTCTGTTGTCGAACCTACATTCTCATCCTAGGTTAAAGTATTAGCTTTCATTCTGTACCTAAGATCAAAGAACGTTATTTATATAATTTGTTTGCCATACAAAATATGAATAGGTAGTGAAATGAAAGTTAGTCAATGCTTGAAAAATTCCAATTCAAAATAGTAAATTATATTGTTTGACACTTATACTACTTTGTATTTTTAGTTTTGTTCATATTGGCCCCCATTTCTCCCAGTGCCCAGAAACAGAGACCCTAAAGCGCTGATCAGGCTTGGATTTTTGCACCTGCCACTGCTCAAATCAAAGAAGACAGCATATATGGTATAATGTGCAGTCGAGAGCGAAGCGGTCCGATCTCAGGTAACTCGACCGCGATCGCCGACATCTGTTCTTGTTGCAGGTCCCTTACCGATTTTTTGGGGCCAAGGGAGCGGAACTTACTTCGCGAACCAGTCGCCAGCAAACCCGTTTCCTTGTTTGTATTTTTTGCTCGTTTTCGAGGGTAACCCAAATTTTTCGGCGGATACCGTTGGCCATATAATTTTCGGCATTAGCTTTGTTCAAATTAATGGTCAGTCATTCGGGCAGTTGGAGGTTTCATCTGCGCTTTAGAGGCAGCTGTTAGTTAGATTTCAGATGCATCCGAAACAGGAAGATGAGACGTGTTTCCTTTATTTTTGGCAGTTATGCTTACACTAAGCAAAAAGGATGGGATGTTCATAAAATATTAGCAAATTATAAATTTTGTGTGGCATACAAATTTGTCATATTTTCTCTCTTACAAAAGTGACATGCTATAATATGAAGCATACTTGCACCTTGTTACATTTAATTGAATAAAAATGTTTGCATTTTCAACAACGTTAATTAACATTTTTTGAAAGTATATTTTTTTTGCCAGCAGCAGACTTAACCATTTATATGCAAGTAACTGCAGAACAGAAACAAGAATGGCGAAAAAACCCATTAAGCACCAGCAATTAAGCATTCCGCAATTGGCTCAATTGATCAAAGGATGTCTGGGGTTAATGTGATTGCATTTTAAATGGCAATTTGCGATGAAAATTTCAAGAACTTCTGCCATATTAACAGCGATACACGTTTTATTTGCGCGTAATTAAAACTTTTTTGCCAACCGCAGTGGAGAAAGGGAAATTCATCAGGAGCTTAATCGATTTTTGATTTCTTTGGGCAGGAAACTACGCAGAACACTCCAACCCCCTTGTTTATGGCTAATGGATTTTATCGATTGCGGTGTATTTTTACTTTTATCAGCCAATTATTAAATCGATAGCAAACTGACATGGGCCAGTAATTGAGTTGGTTATTACATGCATGCCTTGAACTTGATTGCGGGGTGCGGCGAAGCTGTTGACCCAAAGGGTTGTAGTGCTTCCAGGGTGGTTTTAGAGTAAGTTTGATTGGATTGGATTGGTTTGGTTTGGGGACTGAAATTTGGGTCGAAATGCTGACCCACTTGGAGCAGTGTAAAGGAATTAAGTGGTTGGGCTAGAACTTCATGGGGTTCTTTACTGTAATCAGACTTCAATTAGCTAAGTTTCCCTGCCATCTTTGCTCCCTTTACTGAGTACACTTTCCGTTGAGGTAATCATCTGATATGCATATCATGAGTCTCCTTTTTGCAGGCAATAAAATGAAATCCCTCACATAAATTATGCTCCATTTAATAAAGCTGCGACTCCAAGAAAAAGCTGAGAGCAGCCCGGAAAGATAAATGCAAAGTCGGTGGTAGTAATTCGGTGGCATTTTAATACTCGACTGTCAACAGGAAAGCGAATGATGACGATGATGATGATGATGATGAGAGCCCTGATGATGATGACTCGACGACAGTAGCTTCGTTGATGAGCAAGGCAACCATAAGAAATATAAAAAGTCACAAAAGTCACGCAACTCGCATTTGAGAAAAAGGATATTCTTGGGCCAGGTTTAAAAGGAGGGAGCCCAGTCGATAAGTCGAAAGCCGAATGGCATATTTCCCCAGCCACATGTGACGTGACTGGCTTTGTGCCAGGTCCAATCTGCACTTGCCATTTATTTTTTATTCTTTAAGCTTTAAGCAAGTAATTTGCATAAAATGCGCGACAGACGGAGAAAAACCAGCTCGCGCCGAAAGCTAACAAGGATTAAGTAGAAAAAAGAGGGAGATTCAGACAGAGGAAAGCTGTCAAAAAATGACTTCAGACTGCCATGTGGCGATGGGGAAAACTTACGAGCTGCACAAATGAAAATGAATTCGGGGCCAAAAGAATAATAATGAAGAGGTCGAAACGAGTACAGGACTTTGGCTCCAGACCGTAGCGAGTAATTAAACGAATTTAAGTGGAATGCCAGATGAAGTGGGAAAGGAAAAGAAGTCATAAGGATGCACAGCAAAAGGAGCAGGAAGTCCCTATAAGTAGTGAAAATACAAGTAATTTTTGCTAGTGCATCTCAGAAACTACATCTGCTGCAGCAGCCGCAGAAATTTAATGAGTTATAATACAAAAGTTCGTGATGCTTCATTATGAGAACGCAGGCAGCTACAGAGCCGCAGCTTCCTCCTAGTCCTTCGTCCTTCCGGCGAACTCCTTGCATCCAATCCTCTGCTGAGTCCTGCGTCTCCTCCTTGGACTGCTTGTGTGTACTCCATTCACCCACATTATGTACTTCATGCACACCAGCGCACCGAATGCACAAATACAAAATAAATGAGGGTAAACGGATCAAATTACTTAATTACGAATTAGTTTTCCAAGATATATGATAACCACATATTGTAGTTGATTTGACAGGGAAATTGGAGTTTTCCATAGCTAATCTTGTAAGTTCATTAAACGCTTTATAATATTTTAACATATTAAGCTTCCAGCTGCATGAAAACCTTATCATATTGCGCAAGGGCCTAAATCAATCAAAACTACAATCAGGCTTTTCCTTATTGTTTCGAAACGCACTGTCTTCATTCCGCTTCTCGACAGTTCAGTGTGAATGTCTTCAAGAACACACTGCTATTGCTCTCCTTGGTCCTCCAAGTCAACGAAGTGCAATTGCTTAACCCATACCCTGGCATCCCGGTTTCCCAGTTCTTTTGGTCCTGTTTCCTTTCTTTTTGGGTAAGCGACGTCGCATTTCATGCAAATGAAGTTAGCCTGCATATGCAAATGAGATTTGTTTGTGTGAGCGTTACATTTCATATTTGCAAAGGAATTTGTGCGTTCGTATTTCGCGCTCTCCTGGATTATTATTTAATTTTTCTGCGCACACACGCCTGATTTATGACTAATGAATTAATTTTGAATTCGGTTACAATTAACACGAAATTTTAAGCCGTGGCAGCCAAATTCCATATAAGCCTTTACACCTACACACGTGGCAGGAAGAAATCCCTTCGTTACACACACACACACACACAGACATAAATCAACGGCGTGTGGGGCAAATGCGATTAGCATTTTATACCATTTAAACACTGTCGCACACACCACCACATGGAAAACAATGCAAAAAAGCAGCGAGCAGCGGGGAAAAGCGGAAAACATTGTGACAAAGCTGGTGGGGCCACTCAACCCCCCTCTTTCCCGCTAGTCGACCTGTCTCCCCCTTCTTCCTGTTACCACTGAATGTGTGCATCCCCCTTCGAGCAAACCAGACACAATTACATATTACTTATATGGAGGTTTGAAAAGGGAACACACAGTTAGAAACGGTTCTGGGACCAAAACTGAAAGGGACTCGAATTGGTGGTACTCAGTGGTATGGGATGAACAAACGATGATTACATTAAATTGAGCAGAACGGCAATTAAATGAATTTAAATGAATGAACTACTAATTGAAACCTAGATACGAATTGGGGAACTAATTGGAGTGTTTAAAAAACAATAAAATAAATAATTAGTTAGTGTCAACTCACGGTCTTAAATATAATTCCCGCCGACAACTCCGTCGTAAAATGTTTATTACCTGAAAAAAAGATGCATTGATTAATAAACAAGTTATTAGAAATTAAAGTGCATAGAGCATTGATATGGATTATAAAATGTGGGTGTTAATATTAATTGCGAACCAATTCGTGGCTCGTCAGACCAACCTTATAATACCCTAAAATAGAACGGAGTATGGCGAATGGGAAACCCCAAGTAGAATGCAAATTGCGCAAAAATCGGTGGAAAAACAAATGTGCAACAAAGCGAACAATTGTAATTTAACTGCAGTCAGACTCTAGTTGGCAGCACTACAACAACATCAGCATCAAATGGCAAAAAGCAACAAAAAGCAGCAAAAACCAGAAAGCAACAGCCAGAATTGTGCGAGCCTCAAGTGTTGTACGTAAGCCGCTTTTGTTAGGCAATTGTTTGCCTGCCTGGCTTCTGCAGTGTTTTCCGTTTTCGAGAGGACTCCCCCGAAGGTGGGAAATTTTAGGGGAGCTGGGCAAATGAAAAATCCCCACTACAGCCACACACACACACTTGCATAATCCACTTTGCCCAGGCAGCATCCCAAAAAAAACATGGAAAAGCACAATAACAACAAGAAAATCCGGAAGTTACACATACGCCCCGTTGTCTGCGACTGCCCCACAGCCCCAACCATTAAATCTCAACGTTTTTGTTCTGGTCGCCATCCAGTTGACAAATGTCACTGCGATGACATCCCGCTGCACTGCAACCAAATTGAATATTCAACTATCTATCTATCTATGTTGATGCAATTTACAAGCGGAAACTGTGTGTATATTACAAATCATTCTCTTTATATTTAATTCATAAACTCGTTAGGTTATATATATTTAGTCTATATAGTTTTCAGCGTGCATTGATTTGAAATAGGGGATATTCTCGCAGTGCACGCCTGCCACGCCTCTTTAGCGCGCTGAGCATCCGCTCCATACCGAGACAAATGTAAAACAGCATAAAACACTCCTCGTCACTAGTAGCAGTTTGCTCCAGCTCGCCATGGTGCTCCAGCCCCCTCCATAATAATGTTCGTGAAAAACTTGACACTTAATTGTCTGTCCATGTCCATGTGCGTCATGTGTCCCCATCCGCCAGCCATCCGCCACCCAGCCCCTTCTCCTTCTGCTATGTGTAGTTATATCTATGGCATCGCATCTCGTCTGGCGCCTGTTTCTGTTGTCAATTGTTGCACATTTGCATGGCAATTGGATTGGACCACTAGATGGGTGAGTGGGGAGTGTGTGGAATGTGCCGGCGGAGTGGCGTTTGGGCCAATGCTCGTTGCTTCATGAGGCGTCGAGTGAAATGAGCCGCCTCTTGGCTAAAAGCTAGTTGAAAAACACACCATCCTCAGCTTCTTCACCATTTTGAGCTCTATTTTGAGGCAAACATACGAAAAAGCAGCAGCAGAAACGGCAGACGAACAAAATTATAGCTTCAAGTAGAATGGATTCCGAGGAATTGCAGCTGGAATGCTTTGGGATATTTTTGGCCAACTCGGAATACTTTCAACACATTAAATACAATATTTATTTAAAGCATTTAAATTTACCTACATTCAAGCTTTTTATAACCTTTTTTGCCACTAAGCCGTTCATTATTAAATATGCATGCCTCTAATAAGCATTAAAGCATTTAAATACGTTGCAATAATTGTCTAGTCGTTTTAACAGTTTTAAATAAGATAACAGCTTTACAACCTGATTAAATGTGCTTTAAATGCTGACCACTTTAGATCAACATATTAAACAAATCCCTCAATTGTTTCTACCTTAATTGATAGGAATGAAAAATACAAATTATTTTGATTAAGAGCTTAAAATATTCAAATTGCTAGTCCCAAATTTATAATAGATAGAAGAAGAATATTTTGTATGGAGACCAGTTCAACAGTTTTTTGCTGGAGACTGTATCCAACCCACCCAACCGTCATACCCATTTTACCAGGTGATGCGGTGGAGCACTTCCGGCAAAAGGAGCTGCATTGGATGAGCAGGCGAACAGATGAACAGATGAACAGATGCACAGTTGCCACAATGCCGCGGGGCATTTGTTTTGGTTGGCGGTTCTGGTTCTGGTTCTGGGGCAGGTTTTGGTCTGCTCTGTTCCGACTTGGTTTGTTTTTGGGTAGTAGTTTGGGCAGTAGTTTCGCCACCCCAAGAAGGGGGGCTCTAAATGGATGAAATGGATGGCGGGTGCAGTTGGACGATTTTTGGCTGGATTTTGCACTTTGCTCGCTGTGCGCTAATGAAAATGAAGTCGTAAAAGGGTTTGCCACGTGGCTGGTAATGCTTTCTCCTTTCACTTCTCCCGCACTTCCTTGTTTGCTCTCTCCGCTTTCGGAATCCTTTAAGCGCCATTTAGTTTCAACGAGCGCTTAACTTAATGAACACAATGGCCGGAAACCGGTTGAGAATGCTGGGGAAAATGTAATGGAAAATGTTAGGGCTTCCGCCATTTGCTATCTATGTATTCGCAATCCCATTGGAGCACATAATCAGATTTTAATAGCCTCCCGAAAAGGACATAGATCAACAATAGCATGAATAGGGAATAGAGTAACAACTAAAAACGCCATTAATGAAATGATGATGACAACGACGAAAGTTTAGCACGACCCAAACACATAAAACAAAAATTCCCCAAAGTCACAGCAGAGAAAACAAAGTCGAATTGCAAGTGGAATGGAAATATACACAGTGATAAAATCTATTTCAAATTGATGCCCCATTTACTGCTTTACATACCCAAACTTGATAATGTCCTAGCAAAACTTTGATAGATATTCAAAGTATTCAAAGTTTGAAGCTTACTAGAAATCGCACTATCGAACTATTGGCATCCTTTATTTTTCCCTGTGTAAAAGCCAAGAACCCGGAAGCGATAGAGGCAAGTCTCAGCTGGGAAATGATGAGAAGCAAAAATAAAACATAAAACAAAATGCCCAAAAAATTAACGACAAATTGCGCATCATTAAAAGTAAAGAGGGAGACGCCTGGGAAAAACAGGAAGACAGAGGGACATATGGGCGGTTTACGAGGACCAACAGAAAGGAGCCTGCCAAAAGCCAATAATGGAAGCAAACGCACGTTAAGGGCGAAATGAAGCCGAAGCCCAACGACTGACAGGCAATGAAAGAAGCTTTAAGAGCCTGCCTATACCTCCGAATTGTAAGGATGTGGGTGGAGTTTCCAAAAGTGGGGAGGGGGCTTGTGTAGGTGTGGGTGTGGGTGTGGCACCGCCTGCGGCAACACCTGGGCGCAGTCATTTGTTTGATTACAAGCCACGAGATACAACGACAATGAACCCAATTTGAAGATGGTAAAGTGAAAAAGAGGGGCAGGTGCTGCCTGGCGGGGAATGAACTCATCCCATCCAGGCACCACCTCTACCCACAAATGAAAAATATTTGGCCATTCATTTTGTTAATTTAAACAAGTCGATCTAATAAAGACGTTGAAGCTCCACAGCCAAACTCCCTGTTTTCTTACTGTGCACAAGTAGAAGCTTGCTACTTTACTAGTTGGGCAACTCTTATTAAACTTTGTATCTACTTAAATACTTAAAATAAAAAAAAATGTTGATACAATTTATGAACCAATTATATTTATAAAAAAAAATAACACAAAAACATTAATAATTACTTAAAAATATGAATGGATTCTAAAGTATTAAATTTATACACTTATTGAAATACTCATTTCATATATTTTATATACTTCAAGATCCGATTTGGAGTTCTGTCAATATCTTCATACTGTATTTTTTTCCCAGCGCATTTAGCTCTTTAATTAATTAGTTTTTCTGAGTGCAATGAGCTTAGTTTCAGCCGGGGACAGCGCTTAATTGTCCGACAATGCAGCTGCCCCGAAAACACACGCAGTTACACATCGGATCCTTGTGGGGAGAAAAAACTGACAGGCGCCAACGACAAACCCCTGCCCCCTCTTCCCCTGGTTCCCCATCCGCATGCTGGCCACAAAAACCCTCCGCTTGCCACCATAATGACTCACTCACTTTGTGGCAACCGAGTTTACCAACTGCAGAGGAGTCGGGTTTCGCTGCTCTTTTGCCAGTTCGCATTTTGTTTTTTCCCTGGATTTTCTTCGTATTCCCCCCCTTTTTTTTGGAGGTGTGACAAGCCACCGGCTCAGCTGAGGGAAGCGTGTCCTGTGTCCTGTATCCCAAGTCTCGTGTCCTGGCACATGTAACATGGTGTTCCCCTCGCCTTCCACAGGGATAATTTTAATTGGTTTCCAAAGCATCAAGTGAAAAATGAAAACTTTGCGGTTAACAAAGAAAATTATGTTCAACACGGCCAACACGAAAGTCTCATTAAAATTCGATTCAGCTTTTACACGGATGACATGGAAAACAAACATGCTCGAACAAATTGCCCAAAGACATGATTATTTATATAATAACTTAAACTAATTACCCCCTAATTCTGTTCAAAACAAAACCGGTGAATAAATATATTGATAGGTGAACACCTATTTCTAACTTCCGAGAATATAATTTTTACTATTAATTAAAAAGTTTTTAATATTTAAAAGCCCGCTTAACCACTTGTATGCCACTTGAGATTACTGCTTTTGAGATTCGATTCAAACTACCTATGTAAAATTACATCACATTATCAGATCCAAACAAGTCGACTTCCACTTTTCCCCGCCGTCATGCTAGACAGAACATTTTAATTAAATCCAAATAAAAGAGCCACTGGAGCTGTCATCGAGATATTTGAAAGTGACATCTGAGTTATTTGCACAGGGGCGATGGGCAGAAATGTTAAGTGAAATGGCAGATTATTTTCCACCCACACTTTTTTTGCGTAATTCAAGTTATGTCATAACTCCTTTTAATAAATTTCCGAGGGCCACAAGCTGGCTCTCTTGGTCTTGGTCATTTTAATCAGCATTTTTCACTTAGCCGCAGCATATCATATTTTTTATTTTGCCGCTCCGATGTCCTGAAAGTGACCGCCGCAGTGGCAGCTATTTACCCGCCGACCGGCTGCCACGCCCCCGTTTCCTTGACCAAAGTCTGTGCACACCGCACTTTGTTATGTTTTGTTTGCCTTTGCCTTTTGTTTGCACTGCTCCTGATTTTCTCTCTCTGTGTATTCAGTGTTTTTCCTCGTGTTTTCCTCTTTTCCAGCTGCTGCGGTGAAGCTGTGGCTCAGTTTTTAATCAAAACATAATGTAAAAAGGATGCAAAATACACAAGGAAAGTGGCAGGCACTAACCCAACAAAGTCCATCATCCAACCTTCACTCCCCGACCGTCGAACTCGGGCTTCTAAAAAAAAAGTGTTTGCCCTGTCGCCGTTGTTTTTGTCTTAGTTGTTGTTTTTGTGTCGTCCATTATTCAAAGCATAATGTCACAATAAACGTAAAAGGTGCAAAATATGGCCCAAAGGCAACAAGCAAAAGCAAAAGCAAGTGCCAACAATGAGAAAGAGCAGTGACAACACAAACATACAGTCCAACTTCACTAACTCAAAGTTCCCCGGGTTGATTTCAAACTTTTCGTTTGCCCGGAACGCTGAACTTGCACAGATTGAAGCTCGCACAGCTGTTAATTAAGTATCTTGAACTAATTTTCACTCCTAAAGTTGCCAAATAGGCAAATATACAAATATAATCGAATTATTTGGTCTGTTTTATTAGCTAACTAATTAAAGTAGTTCAGAAATAAAAGTTTACTTTTTATTAAGGCTTAGATGACTGTATGTTAAAATGTTCTACAATTTAATATTTATGTTCCCTAAAAACTATTTCAAGTTTTTGAAAAATATGTTAAAATGTTCTGGAATTTAGTATTTATGTTCCCGAAAAACTATTTCATGTTTTTGGAAAATATTTCAAGAGTTTTGGTCTCGAAATATGTACATACATATATCAATTAAATAAAGCCTATTTTCTATACCTGTCTGACAAAACTATGTTTTACTGTAGTAACATAAGGGAATTGCAACAAAAGAGCCACCGTAATAGCGGCACAACAACAACTCAACTTAATAACACTTTGCAGTTGTCGCTGCCCAGGGCACTCACCCGGTACTTTTCCCATCCACCCCACGACCTCATCTCCTTCTCCAGGTCCTCCTCCTCCATTTGGAGGGACTGCATAAATTTGGAAGGCAGAGCTGGGAAGGAAAAACTTGATCGCTTCCTTCTTTACTTTTTTCCTTCTCGCCTTCCTCCTTATAGTCGTATCTGTTGTTGCCACAATTGTTGCGTGCCCCGTCAGTCAGTCACTCAGTCAGTCAGTTGGTCCGTTAGTCATTTATTCGGTTAGTCAGGCATTCAAGTTGCCAGTCATTCAGTCAGTCAGTCAGTCATTGAAGTGTCCACGTGCGTGAATACAAGCGTCCACACAAATGACCCGCTGGCAAACTTGCATCTTTTGACGAGACTTTTGCATCCGACAGTTCAGCAGAATCTCTAGCACCTTGCAGTGGACCACTCCGCAATTGAATCTGTGAGATATAGTTTCTAGTAACCTCTATGCATTTTTGATATTAAAAGTTTGGAAACAATTTAAAATGTTGTATGGCCCTTTTCAACAAAAACTTGTTTGCTGATTGTGGTAATTGCGTAAAGAACAAGCTTCAACCACAAAACGAAATGTTAACAATATTCTTATCTTCAAGCTTACTGAAGTATGTTTTGCTTCTACACTTAGGTTTTGAATTATGGAGTTAAGCAACAATATACCTGTATTAAACCTAACAGTACAACCAACTCTAGTCTTAAAACTAATTTGCTATTCCCTGTATAAAGGAATGGGAAGAAACTCTAGTCATTGACCCGAAGAAACTGCTCTAGATATCTCGTATCTTTCTCCTCGTTTACTGCTACCTGAATTGGTCCGCATAATTTGCCTTTTGATGGCTCGGAGTGAGCTGTTCCACATGTTTGTCACGTGTGGCGACTGAACTCAATTGCCCTCGACCTCGTCCTCCCTCTGCTTCAAGTCCCAATCCCCTCCTGCTTCTCGACAACAACTATCACAAATTGAAGTGCAACGCGAGAATTAGAGAAAGAGAATAGCAAAGGGGAAGAGGCACTTCCGCAGCTATTTTCCCCGCTTTCCACGAGCGAACAGTTGTCGCTTGATACTTGGAAAATGTCAAAGGCACTTGATATTGATCACTGCCGTGGTACAGATCTTGCGATACGCTGAGAGAAATTAGATGACGGCAATTCAACAATATTTCTGTTCTTTGAACATGTTTTGTTTAATGACATTAAATTCAATTTATTAAATAATCACGTTATTAATTGCCCAATTATAACACTGAATCATTACAAAAGTAAATAATTTTACGATCATGTCGAGGTGCCGAATCAGTTTAAATTAAATTTCACAGAACTAGAACTAGAAAATGTATACAATTTAATGCACTTATTGGTCAATATCTTATGCATTTATTGACTTGAAGGCATGATTATTTCATTATTTCTGATGAAATCCATGCATCTAATTTCCATCTAAATGTAACAATTCCTTACTTGCAGTGCTTGGCTGTAAACGAAGCCAGCGAGGTACCAGCGAAAATAGAAAAAGGGGCCTGGATGCGTTGCACTTGCCACGCTATCGCGCACTCTCTCCCACTCCCACGTGGCAGGTGGTGGCCTCTCGCTCGCTCCGCTTTTAATTATAGCCACCTCTGCGTCGAAAAGTCGACGCCGTCTGCGAAGCGGAAGTTTGTTTAGGATATTTGGCATTGTCTGCTGGCATTTTACAAGCTCATGCAGCTGCCTGCATGCGGCGCCGTCTCTTCAGCTCCCTGACTTTCCTGCCACATCCCCTGCCCCTTGAATATCTGCCCCATTTGGAGACCGAATACCCCCGACATCCGAGAGTCCATGATGCGAATTATTCAAATAGCTCGCGCCGCCTTCGGAGCGGTCTGCATGCGGGCCATACGAGTACACATAGCTCGACGACTTTGGCATACAAATTAGATGCAGCGATAATCGACTATTCAGGTTGACTGCCTCAGCTCCCTGAATCACCCATCCATCCATCCATCCAACCACATCACCCACATCCCATACAAAATCCACACACACACGCACTGCCTGCAAAAGCTTACCTGTCACGGGTTTTTGCTCTGGAGCGCCTTTAAAGTGAATTTTTCAGTCCAAAATAATCCCTTCTTTGATATGTTTTGCCGGTGTAGCTGCAAGAGAGCAATTTTCCGGATAGATTTGAGTTTTTTTGGGCGAAATAAATTTCCAGTGACATAAATTCAACATGAAATTAATGCTAATCCTGCTAAAGCAAAAGGAGAAAATGTCGCAGACAGCAAACACGCAAAAGAATATAGACAAATGCAACTAAAATGAATGCAGTTTATACGATTAGATTCGGCATGGTACATGGAAATAGATATGTTGTGAAATGTGAGAAAAAATGCGTTGTTTCTTTGAATTACCAATATTTCCTAATCGATTAAAGTCTTTCCAAGAACGATTCTTGCTGGTTACCAACTTACCATAAAGAAATATTTGAAATGAAAGAGAAGAGATGAAATAGTAGCGCAACTTTTCAATTGAACTCGTTGTTAAATATTAGTAAGAATATAAATAAAAGAATATAAATTACATCTAGTGTAACATCTAGAATATCAGCGCAAATATACGAATTATCGTGAGATATGATATTTGCAATATTTACGCCGCATAAACCTGGTTAAGGAAATGTCCTTTTGATTCCGTGTCTAGACCGAGGATAAGTTTTGTATGCCAAATGCTGCCATACGGAAAGAGAATGGAAAAGAGCGCAAAAGGGCGACGGCAGAGCGAAAACTTCTGCAACGCCATAAAAAGCCGCACAGAAATCAAAAATCAAGAGTGGAAACTTGCGGGCCAACCCCAGGAAAATACGGCAACCCACCGAAAACCACCCAGCCACCCGGGCAGCAGTGCAACCACCACCCCCAGTCCACCACCCACTTTGGGGGTGGTCTGCTGGCTTGGCTATTTGCCTTCTGCGAAGGACGAAGGACGCAGGAGCAAAAGGAGGATGCGCGGAGCGTATCGCGTCTGGATCAGAAATTGCAGACGGGCCTAATGGGATAAACTACGTGGAGCACACACACAGCTGGGGCCAGAATAATACAATAACTGTATCATGTTGAAAATCATATTTTAGTGCAATAAATCCAATTCGGCATATTAGTTCGATAATAAATTTTCTATTTGTGTTTACTTTCTAGTATGTATGGATATAGTATGTTAATATTAAAGAGTTATTAGTTTTATTTTCCTATTTTCAATAATAATTTTTGTATTTATATTATACTTTAAGTTAAGTTTTGAGAATCTTTAAGCGTAATTTCAAACACTAGCATATTTTACAATTTGGAGGGCTGATAGGTATTTGTATAGTCTAATCGGTACATGATATTAATATTTCTGCCGCATCTGTACACCTAGTTATAATCCCAGACAGTCGTGTGACAAATTTTATGATGGCACTAGAGAAAATACTACGCGCATAAAAATGCATAAATGGAAAACAAAACCGGCAGGAGCTCGGGAAATTGTAGTGTGCGGTGTACGAAATTTGCATTTCCACTTCATCGAAATTCGATGGCTCGAAATAACCCCACACACAGATACAGATACACACACCAACACACGCACACCGATAGAGCCACCCACACATTGACAACCAGACAGGCGCCAACTGGAGGGTGGAACGCCGGCTTGTTTTGCCGGCGAAAATGCGTAAAATAACGGCAGTTGGAGTGCATTTCCTGATTTTACTCACCGGCGATTCTCCCGTTTAGGCAGTCTTCAAGGGTAAGCTTTAGTCGCACTTTGTTTGAACAATTTGTTTTTATCACCACCTAGTATATTTAATAATATTTCCTCTACTTGAGCATTAGTTGCTGCGAAAATCGTAGCACAGCTTTGTGGGTAAACACACACACACCGTCGCACTGTCGCGCACACACACACAGAGCTTGATGTCCCGCTAGAAAAGTGCCGCACTCACGAGCCGCGACGTCACGTCCGAGCGAATCCGAATTTGAATGTAAAATTCAGTTTGAGCGGTGCGGTGTGGCCAGCCTCGCTTAGGCCAATTAAGTACCTACTTGCAGCGTCACAAAAGTATGGTCACTCTTCAGCTGTTAGTTCTCTGTTAGCATCTCTGTTAGCCGAACTTATTTTGTTTAACAGGAGTGTTCAGAAATATTAGTGCTTGGGTAGAAAAACAACATTTCTCATAATCATTTTAATAAATAAAACAAAGATATTTAAGAAGGTCTATAGAAAAAAGATTTTATATAAGATTTTATATATTATATAGAATGTGACGTTTTTAAACGAATGAACCCCCCAACGTAGCGGCATACTTGCAGAGTTCCGTGCCTTTTCGCTGCAATGGAGTACGGTCCCACTACTCCCTAGGATTCAACGAAACCACAAACAAAACGCGCAATTCACTTTGATCGGAGATAAAGCTCGTGTTTTTCCTGCCCAGCGATGACGGAAGTGCCGCCCAAGAAGCGCAACGCCTGCGTCATCGTGCTGGGCGACATTGGACGCAGTCCGCGCATGCAGTACCATGCCCAGAGTCTTCTGGAGGAGAACTACCACGTGGACATGATTGGATATCTGGAGACGAGGCCTCTGGAGGAACTGACACAACATCCCCGCTGCCGAATCCATGAGCTCACTGCCGTCCCGGTGACTAACCTAACGCCCAAACTGCGCCTGCTGTTCAAGGCTTTTTGGCAGACGCTTAGTCTTCTGATGGCTCTCATCTCGATTGGCCGTCCCAGCTTCCTGCTCGTCCAGAATCCGCCCGGGATACCCACGCTAATTGTGTGCTACCTGTACTGCGCGGTCACCCGAACCAAACTGGCTATCGATTGGCACAACTACACCTACACAGTGCTGGCTCTGGGAATGTCCAAAGGAGAGCAGAGTCCTCTAATTCGACTGGTTAGGCGACTGGAGCGATACTTCGGCTCCAAGGCGCACACACACTTTTGTGTGACGCGGGCCATGCAGGAGGATCTGCAGCAAAACTGGGGCATTGGGCAAGTCCAAACTCATCCGATTTTAGTAAATCACTAAGCCATGACTCATCTTACAGGCCTGTTAAAGTTTTATATGATCGGGCGCCCGCGCAATTCCATCCCATCGACTTGACTCAAAAGCACGAGCTGTACCTGAAGCTGGGCAAGGACTACCCACAGTTCCAGGCCAAGGACTCCGAACAATCCGATGTTCTGGAGGCCACCGCTCTTACCCAGAAGCTGACGACTGGTATTGTGCAGTACAGACCCCAGCGACAAGCTGTGCTGGTTTCAAGCACTAGTTGGACGCCGGATGAGGACTTTGGGATACTCCTTAAGGCTTTGCAAGCTTACGAGGAAACTGCGCAAGCTGAGCCGTTGGTTTATCCTTCCCTGCTGTGCATCATCACTGGAAAGGGCCCACAAAAGGAGCACTATGTGGCGGAGATCGACAAGCTGCAATGGCAGAAGGTGTCAGTAATCACACCCTGGCTGGAGATCGAGGATTATCCCACTGTTCTGGCCAGCGCCGACCTGGGAGTGTGCCTGCACTGGAGTACCAGTGGGCTAGACCTGCCTATGAAGGTGGTCGATATGTTCGGCAGCGGGCTGCCTGTCTGTGCCTACGATTTCAAGTGGTAAGTATTTTTGCCTAACTCTTTCATCTCTTCTTAATTTTATTATTATTTACTACTTACCACAAATTCATTTTTCAGCCTGGATGAGCTGGTGAAGCACGGCGAGAATGGCTTCGTGTTTGGGGACCATGCTCAGCTGGCCGAGCAGTTGAGAATCTGGTTCGAGAATTTTCCAAAGAATCCAAGCATACTGGAGACCAGAGCTGGCTTTCAGCGCAAAATTCAGGAATTCCAGGAGCTGCGATGGCGGGAAAGCTGGCGCCTCATCGCGGCACCCGTGCTGGAGGCATTCCTTTAGAGCATTTTAAAAAGATTTGACAATTACACGATAAGAGAGACTTTCTTTGATTGCTAATCGCTTTTCCTAGGTTAGCTACTAACAATTCTTTGTACACAAGAGCTTACAACTTGATTATGCAGATTATACACGATGCATTGAATTGTTTATTTTATTTTTATAATCGTAGCCTATAGATAATAACAAATGCTAACCGAAATGGATACTAGCATTAGATTCAAGCTTATACTTACCAAAAAAAAAATGTATTCGTTTATTTATTAAATATTTTCACGTTAGATATGTTTTTGTAATTGACTCGCAATCCAAATATGAAAGTAAGTTATTAATTTTTCAGTGAATGGTCAAAAAAATGACTGGGAAAATAAATCGCAGAAATTCTTAAAAGCAAATGATTTTGTTTACCAAAATATTTAAAATAAAAAGTTTTTTTTTTATTCGTCAGCAAAGTTCTAATCAAGGAAATATCATTTGTTCGCGCCAAAGAGGATTTTGGTTATTGCGAGCGACGGTCACACTGCAAAACCGAACCGGCTGCGCAAAAATTATAATAGTAATTTGTAGTGTAAATTAAGAAATTGTATTCAATTGTGCAACCATGACCAGCGAGTGTCGGATCTGCGGCGAGCGCATCTTTACGCCGCACCCAAAGAACATCTTCGAGAAGCGAAACCATCGCATTCGGATGGCCATCGAGCAGATCACGGGCTTAGAGGTGGCGTCCCTTTTATTTGTTTTCCGAAATTATTCATAAGCAATGCCTTTTCAGATCGTTTTGGAGAAGATGCTGCCCCAGCACATCTGCTCCTGTTGTCTTCTGGACCTGACCCAAGCCGTAGCCTTCAGGCAACGCTGCCTGGAGACGCACGCGAATCTTCACCAGAGGAGCTCCCCGAAATCTAGTGTCGCCTCTAAAGGCTCCGCAGAGGTTTTGCAAGTGCGAAGTGATCCGATGCTGAAGCGGGAAGTGCAGGAGGATACGGTCGACACCGAGGACGATAAGGAGCTAATGGAGGATGATAGAGAATTCTTGGACGAAGATAAAGAGTTCATGGATGACGATAAAGACTTCTTGGAGGACGTAAAGCCGATTGTAAGGTTCCCTCCGGCCAAGAAAATTAGACTCGAGGCCCAAAAACTCCCGAACAGTCAATCCCCACGAGTCAGGGTCAAGCGCCTCCGTGTGCCGGAGGTCGAGAAGTCAGATAGTCCACCGCCATCTCCGCGGGAGCGCGTCCGAAAGCCCAGAAAGCGGCGACCAAAGCCCAAGGTCGATCGCTCGATTAAGCGATATGTGTGCGACCAGTGCGGTTGGTCGTTCAACGACCACAGCAACATGAAGGATCACAAGTTGCGGCACTTCGAAGAGAAGTTTTCGTGCGACGAGTGTGGTCGTAAATTCTACACCATGCCACTGCTCCGATTGCACATCCGAGTCCATCACAAGGGCGAGAAACCGTACGTCTGCAAGTTCTGCGGTATGGGATTCGCCAATAGTCCCAGCCGCTGTCGTCATGAACGGTGAGTTTTGGCCTAATGGTTACTAGTCTTCATGTATCATAAAGTACCACATAAACCAATCGCTTTGACAGTCAAATGCATGCTAACGAGCTGGTGCACCCCTGCAAAATATGCGGCAAACGTTTTAACAGCGAGAAGGGTCGGTTGAAGCACGAGGAGGGGCACAAGAGTGACCAACCGGATGTCCACATGTAAGAATCATTTAAAAACTACCCGAAATAGACGGATTGAACATCAATGTTTTTGTATTCTCTCTCAGCTGCCTCACCTGCAACAAGGAGTTCAAGGAGGCGCAGTTTCTGCATCGTCACTACTCCACCAAGTACCACCGCAAGCGAGTCAACTTGTTGGTGGACGACCCGAAGGAGGAATTCCAATCAGATGCCGATCCGGAGGAGAGTCCAGGATATATGGAAGAGGGACAGGCAGAAATGGAGGACAGCCAGGCCGAACTGGATGTACTTTTGGAGGACGTGGAGGAGGAACAGTATGAGGACCACGAAGAACTTCTGGACCAGGATGCGCCCTTTGAAGATTACGAGTATGACGAAGCCATCGCGGAGGAGGGGCTGTACACATAACTTTAAATACACAAAACATACGACTCCGTTGGCGCCACACGTTCGCCAATGCCAGGGATGCAGACTATCGGACTATTTTGCTGATTCAAAGAACTTATTTGAACCAATAGCCATAAGACGATTGGCACTACATTTGATGAAATTCCACTTCGGTCACGGATTACAATTTGTTATAAAATTTATTTTAGTTACAAATTACGTTTTTTTTAAATAAAAATCATATAGAACCAATGTCTACTGTACATTTAGAATGTCTTAGGAAGTAACAGAACTTTACAGAATTGTAATCAATAAAAACTAGTTCGGTTTTGTATATGTAGAGTCCCTGGTTTCTTCGAAAAAGAACAGTTAGTTTTCCCACACCTATCTGGCAACGCCATCGCCCGCAAAACAAAACTTTAATGGCTCACACTTTTAAACTATACCAAAACTATACGAATTTTACGGTTTAAAATGTAAACCAAACCAGCACGGTGGCTGCTCTTTTTTCGAGACTGTAAGTTCGATTGTCCCATAGTTCTTATCATTAAAAAAGTTACATGAAATGATTGCTTTGGGAATTCAGCGTGATAAACTTTCAAATCCTTGAAATGGAAATGGCTTCGAGTTGCCAGGTGTGTGGCTCGTGTTTCTGTCACCTGAGTCCCACGAGCATTTTTAGCCTGGGAGTTCTGGCCAAGATCAAGGATCTTACTGGACTTTGGGTATGTTGATGGTTTCTGAGGCCTGTCAATGGGACTACCCATTTACTCCATTTACAGTTAGAACAGGAAGACTACCAGCCGCGCCACATTTGTCCATCATGTCTGAATGACTTGAATACATCCATTAAGCTGAAAAGGCGCATTCAACGAATTTACAATGGAGCAGTGCTGAAGCGGGAATCTGAAGGTGATCAGTATCTTAAAATCCCAGTTTCTGATGTAGGACCAGAGGGGGATTTCTGTGACTTTGTATTGGAGGAATGCCGTACTTCTCCATACTTGGAGCCCAAAGAAGAAGAACTATCTGACCCAGAAAACTATCCAATTCACCAAAGTCAGATCATCAGTGAGCAAGAAGCAGAGGAATGCGATTCTTATTTTCATCTCGACAATGAAGATGAAGAAAAAAGACCGCATTACTTAAATGATCCAGAATCGTCCCATGTTAAGCACAAAAACCCTTTTATAGAGACATCTACCAAAGGCATTAGACATTATTCTAATGTCTTTCCTTCTACGCTGGCAAAACGAAACGTTCCTAAAAAAGTTGATACCCAAAGCCCTAACATGGGAAAATTTATACAAATTGGAACGAAAATGTGCTTACCTAAAACGGATGCGCGTATCAAGGTAGCAAGGCCTCCCATATTGGTTCCAGAAGATGAGGCAGCTCAGAATATAGCCCCTGCAAAGAGGAGAACCCGGAAAATGCAATCCCTGGAGTGCCCTGAGTGCAGAAGGGTCTTCAAGACTGCGTACAATCTAAAGATCCACTTGGTGCGCCACACGGGTCAGAGGGACTTTCAATGCACATTCTGCGACAGGCAGTTCGTCTCCAAGTATCTTTGGCGGCTACACGAACGAGTGCGCCACATGGGCGAACAGCCGTTCAGGTGCAAATTTTGCACGGATACGTTTTTTACCAGCTCAGCTAAGTCCCGCCATGAGCGGTAAGTCTTCCTTGCATTTGTATCTTACTTTAAAAACGCTCTATAAATCATTTCTTATCACGATGGCAGAACGAGGCACATCAGAGATCGAAGCTACCAGTGCGACGAGTGCAGCAAGAGATTCAATACCAAGACCTGCTTGAATAAGCACAAGTTTCTGCACACAGGACTTAAGCCTTTTGGGTAAGTAAACTGATATTGAATTGGCGAAGAATCGATATAAGTCGTGTATCTTCCTCTCAGCTGCGACATTTGCCACATTGACTTTGCCCGAAAGTCAAAGCTAAGGAATCACTTCAATTCGATAGCTCACCAGAAAAAGGCCACCGCCATCCTGGATTCTGAGCAGTGCTTATCCGCAGACGAATTAGAGATCGCTTTTAATTCTGTTTTAGAGGATGCGAAATAGTTGTGTATTATGTGTACACACTTTGAAAACACGACTTGGACTATTTTGAGTTTTAAGATATCCATTAGATATAAATGTTCGAGAGTATTCTTAATGTTTTGGCACTGGATTGCCTTTCGTAAACTTTGAATTTGTTTTTTGTTCTCAAAACACATTGCAAACTTATATATTATTCCAAACTGCTCTTATTAGTTTTACATTATTGTTATTAGCCTTTTCTACTATAACGTAGTTTCTCTAAGTGTAGTTTTCTTTGACAACCATACATTCCAAAGTAATTAAATAACTTAATATTTAATGATTGGCAGACAAAACCAGAAAATTAATGTTTAATTTGATTAATTCTGATAAGTATTTTAAGTACATATGATATAATCCCCTATAATAGCATAAGTTTAGATCTAAAGGTTCCAATGCTTAAAATGTGAAATATATTTGGTAGTTCTTGTTGGCCACGGAAGGCCAATATACTCTAAAACGAATTTCATAACATTTAGATAATGGCGCGATTTTCAAATTCTGGCGCCATCCCTTGGCAGTCACCCAGGGACGCGGACAGAAAACAACCGTTCGCTGCGAATGGTTCAAGATGAAGAAGCACCCATTAATAAAGCAAGGAATTTTGGCTCGAAAACAACTCTCGAAAATGACGCCACAATGCCGGTTGTGTGGAGATTTAATATACACCCAAAATCCAGTAAGCATATTCGATAAGCGCAGTAAAACGGTCAGGCAAATCGCTTTGGTGACGGGCGTTTGGGTGAGTGTGTCAATTGGAAATTCAATTCGGAAATTCAAACCACTAATGTACGTTGATCTGCAGCTCACTGATCATTCGAAGCTGCCCAGATATATGTGCTCCTGCTGCCTGCTGAGCCTGAAAAGCGCCATTGCCTTCAGGCACGTCTGCATCAAGACCAACAATCGGCTGACGATCCAGCGTCGAAGCCTGGAACTGGAAGCCAAAGATGACGCCTGCTGGGATGATCCGCTGAGCGACGCGCACGAGGTGCTGAAAATCAACAATGCGGAAGTCGAGCAGGAAGTGCTGTACGAGGAGTCCTATGCGGATAAGGAGGGACTGGAGGAGGAGCACGATATGTACAAGAAGGAGGAGGAGGATGAGCAGGAGGAATTTGTGGAGAATGACCGCTATTTACCCGACGATGAGGAGATGCTGGAGGATGAGCGAGAGACACAGCAAGATGATGAGGATATGGTGGATAAAAAGAAAGCAAGGGACGATGAGGAGGAGTCTCAGCAAAATGAGGAGTCACAGCAAGAAGAGGAGGAGTCACAGCAAGATGAGGAGGAGTCACTGCAAGATGAGGAGGATTCACAGCAGGATGAGGAGCATTCACAACAGGATGATGACGACGAGCTTTGGAAAAACGAAGATGACGACTACGATACAGATGATGATGATGATGATATATCATATACCCCAGGCAAACCTCTTCAATCGGACCTCAAGAAAGATAAAAAGCCGCCTCGAAAATACACTAGAAAGTCACTAAAATCCGAATCATCTCCCAAAAACGAAGACACCGACTTTCTGAAACCTGCGAAAAAAAAAAGAAAAACATATGTAAGCCAAAAGGTCCACGTCTGCGATCATTGCGGCAAGAAATTCACCGACAAGGGCAATTTCAACCTGCACGTGCTTAGGCACTCTGGCGTCAAGCCCTTCGAGTGTCCGGAATGCGGCCAAAAGGAGTTCAACAGGTACATCCTGAACATTCACATTCGGGTGAAGCACCGCGGAGAAAAGCCCTACGCCTGCCAATTCTGCGGCGAGCAATTCGTACACAGTACTATGCGATCTCGCCACGAAAAGTGAGTATATATCCTGAATACCCTGAAATGCCCCTCTAACACCCCCATTCTTTCAGCCGGGTGCACCGGAATAGAAAGACACCAAAGAACTTCAAGTGCAATTACTGCGACAAGCGATTCGAGTCGAACTACCAGAGGGCCAAGCACGAGGTCGTCCACACCGGCGAGCGCAACTTCCAGTAAGATCTTATGGATATAAACTTATTGTTTACGACATCCTGCTTGAAATGTTACTAGTTCAAATTTGCAACTGTTTGTTTCCTATTCTTCCCTCAGCTGCGAGGTGTGCAAAGTGTCCTTCACGCGGAACTCGAACTTGAAGACCCACTACCGATCCAGGCTGCACCAAAAGAGGGAGACCGCAGCGAGTGTTAAGTCCGAGAACGATTCCAAAAAGAAATGAGGTACAAATAGTTTGTTGTCAAGTGCTGCCCCTCGTTTAGAGGCTCAACGTTTTACCTGTTAGGAAAATAGGAGCGCTTTTTAAATGCAATTTGCGACGATGTATAGTAATATAGACTAGGAAAGGCTAATTTGTAAGATATCAATAAGATAAAATATCGTAATATCTGGCTGTACTTATTACTTTTGAAAAAAGAACTTGTTACTTGTAGCCCACTTTAAAAAGTGCCATTCACACAAATCAACGATAAACGACATTGTTTGTCAAACACAAGTCCAACTTTGTTTACTTGAACAAAACTATAAAGTTTTGCTGAAATTACCAAGAGGATGACGACGCTGTGCCGCACCTGTGGTCAGGAGGCGGAGCACGCCAAGGCACTCTTCGACAAGGAGGGCAGCGACGTCCTGAACAACATCCTCAAACTGACGGGCCTTTGGGTAGGTGAACATTCCCAGTAAGCACGGAGTCATGCCCTCTTCGATTCCAGCTGAGGAACCAGCCGGGTGTGCCCACGAGGATCTGCTTATCCTGCTTGCTGGACCTGAATGACGCCATCGCCTTCCGGGAGCTCTGCCTCAAAACCAACTCCTCTTGGTTTAAAAATCAGAGCAAACAAGAGTTTTCGGATTCAGGGCAAACAACTACCAAGGAAGACAGAAATAATAGGGAAAAAAGTGGTGTGGATGTTGTGCCCGTTAATATCGTGCCGATCAACATGGTCCCTCTTACACAGGCTCAAAAGATTCTTCTACAGGGGAGGATCCCACCACAGCGCAGCAAGAAAGTGGATGAAATTCCTCTTAGGACACTAGAATCTCCTATTTATCCCTTGATCGTCCCCGAAGTTCCTCCTGCCGATCTCGTCGATCCTCTTCGGTGCGAGGACCCTATTCTGGTGAAGAGCGAGCTCCTCCTTTCAGATGGGGAACCTGAGGAGTCCATAAAGCACGAAGAGGCCGAATCCGAAATCCTACAAGTTATGAAGGAAGAGCCCAGAATACCACAAGTCATCGAGGAGGTACGGAAAAAGCGAAGAAAGACAAGAAGGAAAGACTCCTTAGAGGAGTGCCCTGGAAATGAAATGGTGGAGAATACTAACTCCACTGCCACTTCCACTGCTGACGAATTTTCCCCCACCAGAAGGAATAAGAGCAAAGAGGACAAATATGCCACTCGAAATAAATGGGGGGCTGCCAAAAGAGCGTATGCCCTGGAGCACAGACTATATTTCTGCGACCAATGCGGCAAAACTTTTAGCGAGAAGGGCAACTTCAATGTCCACCTCAGACGGCACAAGGGCACCAAGGAGTTCCAGTGCAAGGAGTGCGACCGCAAGGAGTTCACCCAACACCTGCTCAATTTGCACGTGCGGATCAAGCATCGTGGCGAATTGCCCTACGTGTGCAAGTACTGCGGCAAGCGATTTGACAACTGCCTCAAGCGGCTCAACCACGAGCGGAACCACAAGGAGAGCCCCGTCCACCGACCACACGTGTGCTCCACATGCCAGAAGGCCTTTAAGACTTCGACGGCCCTCAAGGATCACAGCGTGGTGCACACGGGGGAACAGCCATTCCAGTGAGTTTGAGGCAAACAGAACAGTATTTGAATCTCTGCTAAATACATTTCCTTTAGATGCGAGCTCTGCCAGACGTTCTTCAATAGGAGGAACGCCCTGGCCACCCACTACAAGTCGAAGCACCACCGGAGGAAAGTCGAGGAGCAGTCAAAGAACCCAGGTGCTGATATTGCTGTCCAACCCAAAGAGTGAATTGTTGGTTTCTTGTAAGGTTTGTTGAGCATTCATCCTTGCCTTCAATTGCTCTGCTGTAGACATGAAAAATGTCCCTCTGGAACCTTTTCTTAAAAATGATAATACAGCTAAAAAATTATCTCAAAAAATTGTACATAACAGAGTCTGCTTTAAGTATTCATACCCGTTTCTCAGAGTGTTCTAGGGACTTGAAAATATGAAACAGGCAGAAGGAAGCGTTCCCTACACTATGAAGTATATGTATTCTAGCCCTTTCCATCTGTCCGTCCGTGTAAACGTCGAGATTTCGGTAACTTAAAAAGCTAAGGAGTTGGTATTAAGTATGCATTAATTAGGTATGCCTGATGTGCCAGTTTGTTTCTGTATATTATATTTAATTAATAAAATGTGGAAATTTGTCTATCATCCCATCACTAGTTGAGTAACGGGTATCTAATAGTCGACTAGTTTTTTTTAATAAGTTATAGCCCAATAGTATATGATTGTGTTGCAAAAATATGCTATTATCGATGATGCATTTTCTCATTAAAACCAAATGGAAAATAATTTCCAATAAAGACAAAAACGTGTTAAAAAGAAGAACCGGTTTAATTGGGTATTTATTTGATGTTAGTGTACATTTTCCATTCTGAAGTAGTCTCGTGTAAACTTTTCCTTCCGGCAGTGCCTCTTGCGGTTCGTAGAAAAACAATATGGCAAATTTCTTACTGGCTATTTAGATAACAATAACATTGTCCAAAGACTGGCTTTTAATGTGGTCTTCACTAAAACTCAGGGAGGGAAGCAAGAGGGGCAAAGAAAGCTCTTTTCTCAAGGCGGCGAGAACAAGGACTCGATTATAGATCAACTCTTTTCTACTTCCACTCTCTGAAGGTCCGTCTGTCGAACAGCGGACTTAACCCAGGTGAAGATCGAACCTCTGTTTCTGATGAGGAGCGCAATGAACCGCCCGGAATACATCATCCATCTCGAATCTTCGCATGAAAGTTGAGGAGCAGAAGAACCTGGACAAATCTGTACTAAATTCGTCATCATGATTACTTAATTATGTTTTAGATATTAGGTTTTTTTTTTAAATAAAAACTAAGATTGTGAAGATGTTTTCTATAAATTGCATAAAAATCCAAAACTTTAATTTTATTTGTCATCATAGGGTTTAATACTTGATGTTACATTATTTATTCGGATGTTATATTCAGACTTATCCTATTTTCGCTGCTTTAACTAACCAGCTTTATCTCTCTAAGCTTCAGTGAAATGAGAAAGTCAGGTATCTATGTATGCACATATGTGTATTTTTACCTATTACACTGGTCAACAAATGATATAGGTTCTCGTCTTTCTAGATATGCGAAAATAAAACTTTGGTATGAAGAAAATCGCTCTGTGAAGAAGCTAGCTGATAGTTGTAAAGAAAACAGCAAACTAAAGATAAGTTTTTAAAAAACAAATAATAAGTGTATGAAGCTATGTACTATAATCGCAGCCCCCTGAAAAGTGTTTTTAGCTACGCACATGGCCGCAGCCCTGAATTCAACCCCTAATTCAAGGTTGTGCAGCCCTGCAAACCCGGCTTGCTGTTTTGCAGAAAATTCGCAGTTTGCCGGCAAAGGATGAAGTGCGCAGTTCACATCCGCGGCAACAGATTTCTCTGCGAGTTCGTCGAAGAACATCACGGTGATAGCAAATTCATTTTCCTGGGGAAAAATTTCCCAACAGCCCGCGAAACTTTCCACCGGAAACTTTTCACTCAGCATTGCCAAAACGGGAGAAACCCAATCATTTGCGGATAACTTTCCAAGATGTGGTCGTCCAGGAAAGCCAGCTATTCAAAATGGGTGTGTCACTCAGACTCCTCTTGTGCATCATTAGTATTCTAATCTCGTATATGTATACCTTCTGTTTTTTTCTCGTTTGGCTCTCCAGTCAAACGACAACAAAGACACAGTGAAAAGAGCGCGAAATGAGCGCTCCTCGAGGCAGGTCAACAAAAAGCTAGTGAAGCTACTCCTGGCGGAGGCAGACGACAGTGACGCCACTATCACCACTGCCCATGCAACTGCCACGCCAGACAGTGAGTTCTTCGACAGTCATTCTGAAAAGGAAAGCTCTGGGCTCCAGGAATGGGATCTCCCGACAGGTAGCCAGTGTCGCACCTGCTTTCACATCATATCACGGGATGAGGGTGTTAAGGATCTCTATGACAGGGACAACATGGCGCTCCTCTACCACATAAAGGTCATCACTGGAGTATGGGTATGTCTAACAAGGGGTGGGTTGATTGTTTTATATATAATATTATAAAATATGTATATATGACAAGAATATATGATGCTTAATAAAAATATACGCAGTTATATTCCTAGCAATTTAACAGAAAAATCAATCCAAATCCATCAATCCATCTAAAATTAAAATAAAGTCCAGTTAATAAATAAACCTACATTTAACGCAGATTCAACAAGGAGTAAAGGAGCTACCGCATCACATTTGCGCAACGTGCCTGAAAACTCTGAAGAAAGCCGTGGAATTCCAAGCCAAGTGCAAGCAGATTGACAAAAAGCTTAGGCAGACGACGGAAAAGTACAATCTCCAAGTTTGTGACGAAGAAATGGAGTTGGAGCTGGAAAATGTCCTCTATGAAGAGTCCGCCCAGCAGGCACAGGAAGTCCTAGGACCAGAAGATTTCAGCCCAGAGCTGTGGTCGGAAAGTGAGTGCGCCCTGGATGAAGACGACTTTCCAATGGATCTAGAGTCAGTCACCACTAGAGTCACTCAGTCACTAAGTGAAGACGACTTAGGTCTTGGCGAAGATACAGAAAAAGACTTAGCTCTGGAGCAAAGTAAGCCATCATGCAATGAAATAATTAGCATACAAAAATGTAAGACTGAGGAAGAGATTGGTAAAGTAGAGCACGGAGCTAAGGTCTATAAGGTTGTGTTGGGTGAATACAATAGCCAAAAGGAAGCTGAACCAAATTATTCGCTTCCCCTACCAAAGCGACCTCGATTGAGGGTGAGTCCAGAGGAGAAGAAACGAAGGCAGCGCGAACGAATTCAAGCCAAGCCTTTCAATTACGTCTGCGACAAGTGCGGGCACTCTTTCCGCCAACGCATTCAGCTGCAGATGCACTTGCTCCGGCACAATAGCGCCAAGAACTTTGAGTGCCCAGAGTGTCCGAAGAAGTTCTACGATGTATATACGCGCAACATTCACGTAAGAGTGCGGCACAAGGGGGAGCATCCCTTTCGCTGCAACCATTGCAATGAGTCGTTCTCAAACGCAAGTAGTCGTCACAGGCACGAGAGGTAGGTACTGAACTATTTGGTGGTCCTGTCATCTAATCATTTCCCATGGCCACAGAGATGTTCATGGGGCAGGCAATCGCATTCGCTCGCAGAAGAAATCGAGGGAAGAAGGCGCCAGTCGCCACTACTGCACCAAGTGCCCCAAAAGTTATACCAGCAAGAACGGTCTAGCCCTACATATGAACTCCCACAACGGCAGCAAGCCCTTCCAGTGCAAGAATTGTCACAGGTCATTCGCAGACCCATCTGCTATGAAGCGGCATCAGGCCTTACACGACAAGTTTCCGTTTCGCTGTGATATCTGCTTGAAGGGATTCTTGCTGCGCTCACTACTTACAAAGCACCAGGATGTGCACACAGGAAAACGACCTCATAGGTGGGTGCAAAATAAGATGCCGAATATTGCCCATTTACTTATTCGTGATTTATTAAACCAGGTGCGAGCTCTGTGATGTTCACTACCGTCATAGATATAATCTAAACAAACACAAAACCACCAAATTGCATAGGGATAATGTACAAAAAGCCGAGGAAGAGGAAATCAGCAGACTGCAGTATATACTTACAGATTTTTAAAGCTACTAACGATATCGACAAGCTGGACTTCGAATCTCAAACACATCACTTCACTATG
Source organism: Drosophila teissieri (assembly GCF_016746235.2). Classification (NCBI taxonomy): domain Eukaryota; kingdom Metazoa; phylum Arthropoda; class Insecta; order Diptera; family Drosophilidae; genus Drosophila; species Drosophila teissieri. The sequence goes on from NC_053032.1 coordinate 11,542,285, forward strand.
ATTAAGCCAAATGCACAAGAAGTGCGAGCCAGAACTCAGGAAGAATAGACTCAAACTCTTTGAATAAATCTAATTTTTATAAATATCGGTATACTTACATGGCGAAATACGTAACACTTTTAGGGTTAGTGCACATGAAGTAGGTGCCGACATAGAAAATTGTGACATGAAACATATATTGTAAATATATAATTCGTATAAATAGGATTATTATGCATTGACTAACATGAAACTGAATGAAGAATAGACTTGAAAATTGACGTTTTGACGTATGTCACAACGAAAGAATATTGAAATAAACTAGTGGCCACACAAAAAATAAAATAATTGCATTTGTTTTTCCTAATTTAAAAATACAGGTTATATGGATATTTGAATTACTCCAGTTTCCCGCGCAAATGCAAATAGTTGAGAGGGTTGGTTTTGAATGCTTTTCCAGCACTAGTTGTTGGCTATTCAAAAGTGAAATAAGACACAGTAAAAGTTAACAGAACAATAGAATAATTTTACCATTATGATTATAAGAATAAGTACTATTTTTCATATTTTTCGTTGATGATTTGGAATTGATGTATAAAAATTATCACAAACTTTTAAAACTATAATATATAGTTATATATATATATGTATGTAGTTAATTATAAAAAGTTTAACTGAAACAACAGTAGTGCCGTTAACAACCCTGATTTCAGTGCAGCAAAACACCAGCCGACTAGTGTTGCGAAGCACCATCCATTGTATACATACATATAAATAATACCTACGCACACATACACGCACACACGAGTACAGTCGCAAGTTGCGACTCGCAACGCCATACAAAAAGTTGGAACTGAGTGGAATCGGAGCACTATATAGCCAGCCGATCCCTTCCAGAGCGCCGGAAGAGCAGCTCCCACCTGATCCCACGTCCCCGAGCCGATGTCGCGGCGAAATTAGAGCGATTCGCAGTCCAAACAAGATGATAAACCCCATTGCATCCGAGTCGGAGGCCATCAATTCGGCCACCTATGTGGACAACTATATCGATTCGGTGGAGAACCTGCCGGACGACGTGCAGCGCCAGTTGTCCCGCATCCGCGACATAGACGTCCAGTACAGAGGTGAGTTCTGGCCGAGAGTACGCCTGTTGGAAAAGCGGAAAACCTAACCTCCCCCTTGGGGAAATCTCCTCGATTTGCAGGCCTCATTCGCGACGTGGACCACTACTACGACCTGTATCTGTCCCTGCAAAACTCCCCGGATGCCGGGCGACGGTCCAGAAGCATCTCCAGGATGCACCAGAGTCTCATTCAGGCGCAGGAACTGGGCGACGAAAAAATGCAGATCGTCAATCATATGCAGGAGATAATCGACGGAAAGCTGCGGCAGCTGGACACCGACCAGCAGAACCTGGACCTGAAGGAGGACCGCGATCGGTATACGCTTCTGGACGATGGCGCGCCCTCGAAGCTGCAACGTCTGCAGAGCCCGATGAGGGAGCAGGGGAACCAAGCGGGCACCGGCAATGGTGGCCTGAATGGAAACGGCCTGCTTTCGGCCAAGAATCTGTACGCCTTGGGCGGCTATGCTGGTGGTGTTGTGTCCAGTTCCATTGCCATGACCTCCGGAAACGGTGGCAGCTCAACGTCCAACTCGGAGCGCTCAAGCCATGTCAGTAATGGCGGCAACAGCGGCTCCAATGGCAATGTTAGCGGCGGAGGAGGCGGTGCTGGCGGAGATCTGCAGCGCACAGGCAGCAAGAGGTCGAGGAGGCGAAACGAGAGCGTTGTCAACAACGGTAGCTCTCTGGAGATGGGCGGCAACGAGTCCAACTCTGCGAATGAAGCCAGTGGTAGTGGTGGTGGCAGTGGCGAGCGCAAATCCTCGTTGGGCGGAGCAAGTGGAGCGGGACAAGGACGCAAGGCCAGTCTACAGTCGGCTTCCGGCAGTTTGGCTAGCGGCTCAGCAGCCACGAGTAGTGGAGCAGCTGGAGGTGGTGGTGCCAGCGGAAGCGGAGCCGGCGTAGTCGGTGGCAACAACTCCGGCAAGAAGAAGAAACGCAAGGTACGCGGATCTGGGGCTTCAAATGCCAATGCAAGTACGCGCGAGGAGACGCCTCCGCCGGAGACCATTGATCCGGACGAGCCGACCTACTGTGTCTGCAATCAGGTGAGTTCGCAGTACTATTGCTTTTAAAAAGATTCGCCACAAATCGCGTTTTCTGTTGCAGATTTCCTTCGGCGAGATGATCCTGTGCGACAACGACCTATGCCCCATCGAGTGGTTCCATTTTTCGTGCGTCTCCCTGGTGCTCAAACCAAAGGGCAAGTGGTTCTGCCCCAACTGCCGCGGAGAACGGCCAAACGTAATGAAACCCAAGGCGCAGTTCCTCAAGGAACTGGAGCGCTACAACAAGGAGAAGGAGGAGAAGACCTAGTCTATTAGGCCAGCGATCCCAGCCCATTGCTCTGTGTCAAACACCAGGCTCTGTAAAATATTCGATCCTAAGATTTACCTTAATGTATATTTAATGACTTTCTTATGCCCGATCCTTTTCCGACTTCCTCGTCTTTCATCCAGTTTAGATACCCTGCTTTTGTGGTTAAAGGTCGTCAGTTTTCATTTAAAGTTTCTGTACAAATAATACCTTTCTCGATGTAAACACACACACACACACATACACACACAAACTCGTATACTTAGAGTACACCTAAACTTAATTTACGGTAATAAACGTTGATATTCAAAACCCACATTAATTTCTTGGCCCCAAGGAGCCCCGTATCTAGTAGTTTTACGAATCTATTAGTTTAATTGTCGTTTAGCAGGCATTCGATTTACACATTAGTATAATTGATTGTGTATAAATGTGTGTAAAATATATAAATTTGTATAAAACTATTTGGTAGGCATCTGTGGAATTGTACGGAATTCTTATTGTAAAAATGCGCTTGGACGGAGTTCTTGATGCGTGTCAAGTCAAAAAGTATTCTAATGGATTATTCGAGCTTTCGTACGAAGGTTCTCCTATCATGGCATAAGCAGCTCAATGTTTGGATTCTGGATCTCCAGGAATATCTGGTACTGCGAAAAGACCACCAGCCAGCAATAGATCTGAGGGGATAAGTAAAATGGGTTTAAAAGCATGATTATCCAGGATTTTGAATCTCAACCACTTACATTATAGGCTACCCAAACAAAGTTTAAAAGGGCCGAGAAGGTTTGCTCCAGCTGGCGGCGAAAAAGTAATCCATTAGCTTCAATTCATGCAAAAAGTAGTTTCTACTCACATATATATAGTAGCCTCCAATAAGCCAAAGGCTCCAGCAAAACTGAAAGAGAATGGCCAGGCCAATGAGACCCAACCAGGGCAGTAGCCATCCCCGAGTGCTGCAAATAGCTAAAGTCGTGACTGGATCCACCAATATAAGAAGCCAAAGCTTGTCTTACCTGATCTTAATGCCGTAGTAGACCAAATAGGAGGACAGGATGATCAGCAGGAAGTAGATGATGAAGAATCCACCTGCCACGGGCATCGATGAACGGATATCCGTCTCAAAGAGCGGGGAATAGAGCTGCGCAGACTCCCCGCCTGCCAGCATATAAGAAATCATCGTGATCATTACGACGGATAGGGCAGCCGTATAGGCGGCCACGGCGTAACTCCCCGTCCGGACATTATCCGACCAGATGATAGGCGACCAGCAGGAACTCAGCACTACCATGTTGCTGTGGGAAAACACCGGGAAACACTATAAACACTTTTCAATCACAAACTTATTTGGCCTGCGTGACAGCGTCAACGCCCAAATATTTTGGTCAATGAAAACGCATTCCAAATTTACGATTCTCTTCAGTTTTTCAATGGATAGTTACTTCAAAGGCTTATCCTGTGATATATCCTTTAAAAATTTACAGATTGTTTTGGTTTCTAGGGCGTGGGCGTACCTTTTTTAAATAATAATCGCTTAATTGAAAAAACAACAACGGCTTGAGTAATAGGGTTGTCATGCGTGCGTAAAAATGGGAAATATCGATATATTTCTGCTACATATGAAATAAAAAGTATACATTTTAAATTCTGCGAAAATTTGAATTGTATGATTTCTTTACTTTTTTATTTTGATATATTTAAAAATAATTCAATTTCAATCGATATTTATTTATTCAAAATAAGACTTATTTTATTGCAGATTTTAATAAACCTTGTAACTAAATAAAAAAATACGTTATAACCATTGATCGATAAGAAATTATCGATTTCAAATGAAAACGCATTTATGAGCTCCCAGTTAGCTTTTGTGCGTTTTCTACAGTGGAAACATGAAATACATTTCGAAAACCTCTATTTCATTCCGTGTTTGTTTTAGTACATACCGCGTCTAAAACTTGAATAATTATAAAATTGAAAAAAATGTGTCCATCTAAATAAATAATTGCCAAATATTTTGCAATTATTTGCTTTTATTTCTTTATCTTTTATGTTATTTTAAAACCCGTTTTTCGCTTGCAAATTTGTAACAAACACTTTTTAAGATACTTTTAACAACTTATTTCTGACCACCGATCGGTCCCACTGTGCAGCAGACCAGCAGAGCAGCTGAGCTGACCGAATACCAATACGAATATTCACCATGTGTCGGCGACTGCAGCAACAACAACCACACGGCAGAATACAGGGCCGGTTGTTGGAGTGATCTTCATTTGGCAATTACATTTGGCCGTGTTCGGAGGTCTCCGCGGATAAAAGCGCCAAAACAGAAGCCGCTCGCGCTGCGTGAATCAGTTATCAGTGGGATTAACCGCGATTCGCGCGGAATTCAAATCCATCAAATCAAATCAAATCAAATAGTGCGCAGTGCTCCAAGTTCCCAGTGATCGCCCCGTAACGGTAGAAAGGTGAAAACCCGAATCGAATTGAATCGAATCCAATCGAATCGAGTTGAATCGAAGGGCATAACACATTACCCACACTGCGTGGGCAAGGTCAGCTCCACCAGATCCCATACCTGTACCCATACCAAGTACGTAAATCAGAAGGCGCCTATGGTGGCGATGATGATTAGCCATTAACCCAGTTGTGTGAATGTTCTTTGGACTTATGAATAAGTATGAATACGAGTGCGAGTGCGAATGCGATTGCGAATGCATGGAGGTGCACTCGTCGCGGTCTCATGTTCCAATTGGAACGATCTTTCGTGCCGAATTGTGGCTCATTCCGCATATACGTACGCTATATGTTTGGGCCAATTTCTCGCCCCAAAGAGATGTGGGCTTAAAGTGCACCACCAAAAAAATCCAAAAAAAAGCAATTTGGATCCCAACAAAAAATGAAGCATGGCAAAAGAAAAGGTTAATAATTCGTGCCAATAATGCTCTCGAAATTTGGCTCGCATCTCTTGTTGGAAGTGTGTTTCGAGATCAGGAGTTTTTTTCATCTCCGATTTTTCTGATTTTCGAAGGGGTTTTTTAGGGGGAGAGGCTCGAAAAAAATTAAAGCGGAATCGGAATCAGACTGCGCGCCGACGACCCATATTTCGATTTCGTTTCATTTACGAAAATAAAAATAAAAACACAAATCGAAATCGAAAAAACAACAGAAAATAAAAAAGGGGAAAATCTGAAGAAAAGAGCAGCGATACTTAAGTGCGGGCAAATAAGTAAAAGATATGCCATAAAAAGACAGCATAAGTGTATTTTGAAGATACTTTTTCGTGTTGTGTTTTCCTTGCCCCTCACCCTTCCGCTCCTCTCGTGTATTTTATTTTTATTTTTATTGCTATTGTTATTGTTATTGTTCGGTGTTGACTGCTGACTGCTGCCGACGCTTAATGTTAACTTGTTTAGTGTGGGCAGCAGTTGGTAGTTGGAAGTTGGTAGTTGGTAGTTGGCTTTGTTTTGTTTTGTTTTGTTGTTTGTTTTGCTGTCTCTCATATTATATTGTTACCTGGCCATAACGGTAAAGGACACTTGGTATGCTCATATGTAAATGCCCCGCCTGCCACTCAATTGAATTGTGAAAAGATGCCTCTTACCTGGTAACTCACATACCCTCCCATCCTGATCCTCGCCTGCTCTTCTGCTCCTCTGCTCCTCTGCTTCTCTGCTCCTCTGCTCATCCAAGTAAAGCCGATCTGCAGCTGCACCTTTATCGGCACAACTCGATCTAGGAACCTCGCAATGGGACAATCCCGAGACGTCTCGCGGATATTTTTAACTCTGGCGCGACTTAATTCCACCAGCATTTGCAGTGGCCGCAGCTTATTTAATGTCTACAAATAATCCAAATTGGGGCTTAGCCTCAGTTGTGAAAAGAGGTGGCGGAAGGGGAAACGAGGTCGAATGCCCCGCCAGATAGACTGCGAAGCAGAGGGATAAGAAGCAGAAGGAGCCGGAGGAGGAGCAGGAGATGACCAGCACCAGCCCCGGCACTTGTGCATTCGATCATCGGTGCAGTGATGCAAGAGTAATTCGTATCTGTTACACTAAACTCACGATTTATTACCTCTACATAGCCACTCCACATAAAAAGGAAATTAAAAGGAAACCAAATAAATCAATGTAACATTCAATATGCCGATTTCATTTATTTCTAAAGTGTTGTATGAATTGTAAAGAATGTTATGAAAATCATCGATTTCTTCAAGAGATCACATAAGGAAATAGTGATAAATTCCTCCCAAAATCGCGTTACCTTGCAAATGAAACGAATTGAAGTAGTGATTTAATACCCCAATGCTATGGAAATATCTTCAAGCTAACAATTTGGGAGATTGCTTAGTTTAAGGAACATTCGTAACGGTATATATAATTTATTTCTTTCGATCCATTGATACACTTTTCCTATTTGCACATTATTTATAAAGACCCAATAAAGGGAAATACCCGACAAAATATGAGTTGCAATTATTACTTCTTAATTATTGTTTAATAAATATAAAACGTTTAACAAAGTCCACCTATATTCTTAGGACACGATTCCCCTATTACTCATCATAACTTTTCTTAAAGTGTACGATGCACTATACCCATATTGCGTCTGCCAAAGTTCGGGCAACAACGGTGCATGAATGAGGATGCGGCAGAATGATGCCGCGGGGGATGCGTTGGAAAATTGGGGAATGAAGTGCCATTTGCTCAGTGGGACAAGTTGTGGCCAAATAATGACTATATTAAATAACAGTTAGCAAACATTATTGCATTGCCCGCAGGCTGTGTAGCAAAGATCTGGCCAAAAGGCACGGCCATTGAAACTCTGGAGAAGATGCAGCCGTAGTCGTAGTCGCAGTCGAAGTCGTACTCCTAGTCGTCTCTGAACATTTGAACGCTGTTGGAAATGGCAGTAATGTGACCATTTAAGACCTCTTTCTGATGTCTTATGGAGTGAAAACGTCCTGCTGTGTGAAAACAAATTATAGGCATGTAATGTTGCATGTTACGTCGCGAGTCTCAAGTCATTGGATTGGTGGGATTGCTGGGCATTTGGGGGAACTGGTGGAACTGGGGGATCTGGGGGATCTGGGGATCCGGAGGAGATCTTTTGGGAGCCGGGCCAGCCAGCTAAGCTCAGTCAGTGCTGCAACACTCAAAAGTTAGCCCGGTCGGGCCAGTTGAGATTGGGGCTTGGGGATTTTGACTCGACGCTGGCTTTATGCTGATGCTGATGCTGTACTGATGCTGATGCTGATGCTGGGGCTTTCAGAGCCAGACTCTCAGACTCAGACTCTGGCCCAGACACTTTGGGTCTGCTGTGGATGTGTTTCTCCGTTTGTCTATTGGTTTGTTTGCTGGCTGTTTGCTGTTTGCCGTTTGCAGTTTGCCGTTTGCGAGTGTGTGCTAGCTGGTCTAATGCTCTCTAACTGCTTATCAGATCTGTGAGGATTGCGCAAAAACGATTTCTGTTTTCCTTTTGGCCCGCCTGCTCCTTCGACTCCTAGTTTTCCTTCTAAGACCTACAAATACCCTATTTCAAGGCGTGTCCGGTGAGTGACTGACTGGCTCGAATGGAAAATGCCACATTTGTATTATCACAAGTTAACGACACAGGCTGAGGTGCTCTTAAACTGCACACTACACATTTTATTCAAAATACCAAATGGGATTAACCTTTATTACTATAATAATAATGAACCAACGCTGTTTTCCTTATCACAGCAAACCTGTTTAATTTAGCATTTTTTGGGTTGTGTCACCCAAAAAATCTATCAAATGTCAGAAGGGCAGGTGTCGGTTAAATTAGCTGATTGAATAATCTGATTAATTGGTTTACATTTTAGCTAACGAGATAGGAAAATGGTCGTGGAGGAATGCCTTTCCCAATTTTAATTCTCAGCTGTGAATGGGAACACTGGCGTAAAGATTGAATCAAAATACATGATTAATATTAGCAACCAGTAACTTTGATTCGATCTGCATTCCGATCGTGCCAATTTTTTTTGGTGGTGCCTTTTATTTGCTTCATATTCCGTGGTAACCACATACTTCGTAGGGTATCCGCGAATCGCAATGCTTTGGATAACCTTTAGAGTAATATACTTATTTCTTGTTTTCTTTCTGTCTGTCTATTTTGGATTTTCAAACAACGAATGCCATTGCGACTCCGCATTTAAACGAGCACCGCGAGTCCGGTGCAGTTTTCCCGCTTGCCGGCTGGTGTTGTTGCTTTTGGTGTTTTTGTTTTGGTGGCATTGCTGTTATTGGCAAGACAGATTCAGATTGAGCCCAGACTCGAAAATAAAGTAATGAAAAGCTAAGCCCAACTGCAGACCTCCCACCGCCCCTGCGACTGTCCTGTCCCTGGGGTGAACTTTTATTGCCTGGTCGGGAATCGGTTGCTCCCAGCTCCCAGCTCCCATCCCCCCCATCTCCATCTCCATCCCCATCCCCATCCCATTCCCATTCGCAATTCCATTTCAATCCTCCTCCGACTCCTGGGGGAGGTGAGAAAGTGGCAAACTGTCGCTGGGGACAAGTGGTCCCTCCAAGCTCATATTCGGATATGTGCCAGAGCTCGGCCCATTATGGGGCCTCGTATATAACGACGTCGTCTCTGCCAAAGGAGTTCAGCGCTGAACGGCCACGCCCCCCAGCCGGCTAAACTAACAGCTCCGATGGGGCAGCAAAAACGACTTTAACTGCGGTGTGTGTCTTATAAAGTAGGGTGGACCCACAACTGCGGCACTTTATTACCTCTTATGGCTGCTAAATTTTAGTTTACTGTAATAACTGAGGGTTTAAGTAAATTGAAGGAACCATAATAAACTAAATTAGATATTGATTACTTATCATTACAACTCGTTTAATGGCGTTTGTGTAATACTAAGTATTCTACTCCAATGTAACAACTTTAATCTTGTATTTACTTCACAAATAAATGCATTTTCATATCTGACCTAATGTTTAACCTCTTGATAAATAATAACACACTTTGGACCCAGGTTTCTTAATAACCTTTAGAAGAGTCCCGCTTTCACTTTCCGAGACTTTCGTATAGGGCAACCCGTAGATCATAATAATTCACCGAGATCTGGGGGACCACCCCAATGCTCACATGTTACATTTACTGTTTCGGTTTCTGTTTCGGCCGCTGTCCGATGATGAATGCGGCAAGGCAATTTGAGTGATACTCACGACCTCGTCAGTAGTTAGCTGCGACCACGCCCACACCGCCCAAAACGCTATCCATCTGCATCTCGGCGTGCATTTAGCATTTAGGCGGCAGCCCCGGCAGCGAAAACCTGGAGTCCGGAACCCGAAAATTAGGAAACGACGACGATCGAACTTTGATGGGACTACACCTCCTCCTGCGGCCACCTTTCCAACGACCCTTGTGCATATATCAATGTGGAAGCGGAGCTTACGTAATTGAAATCCATCAAGCGCCTGAGAATAGCTTTCGTATCAGATGGCTAATCGGGCATCCGGGTTATGCAACCTGCATTTGTATGTGAAAACATAGTTAGGGAATACCATATATACATATATGTATATGCATAGCTCTTCTGTGTAGATTCCCTTTCATTAAAACGCTCATCTCTTCTGCGGAATAATCTGGAAAGTTATCTGGAAAGTTGCACAGACGAGATGTTCGCACTAGGGCGTAGTTACTATTTGATTAGATAGCAACTCTGTTGTTAGATTCTTAGTAAGTCCAGAGATTAAGTTATATCAGGTATTTAGTGTTATGCATAGCTGAAATCTTCAATGAAACTTGGATTCCTATGAAATGAAAGCTAGAAACTCAAAATAAGAATTCCGTATGTCCATCTAATATTAAACCAAGTTTATAGCTCTTTCTTTTACGTTAATAATCTGCCTTAATCGGATACTTATTATTAACATCTTAATACCCCAAAAGATGGTTTCTCTGTATATAATTGAAGAAGAATGTGGTTTCTTGATTCACCCAACTGCGGTAATCTCAACGCGGAAATAACCCAGTTTAAAAATTGTCTTAAATGTTCACCAGCTTAAGTACCGATTAGATAAAGAACTCCATGGCCAGCAATTTATGAAAGTGATTTCCCCCGTGTTCGCTGAATTTCGATCTGCGCTTGATTGCCGCAGAGTTATCACCCAAATCGATGTAACAATCAATGGCCAGAGACTTTAAAGTCCATGTTGCTGTTCAACTTTGACTCTCGACTGGCGCATCTGGGATCGCAGTCGGAGTCGGAGTCAGAGACGGAGACGGAGTCGAACTCCAAGTCGAAGTCGGAGTCGAAGTTGGGGTCTTCCTGCACTGCATCTGCAGTGCACTTTCATAACACAATTTATCGCTGTCTGCTGATACAAGGCAGCAGATACAAACTACAAAATACCGCTCATAAAAACTTAAATCGAGTTAAGTTCCGCTTCATTGTTCGGACTGGCCAAAGAAATCAAAAAAAATGCAACAAAATTACAAAAAAGAGAAACCAACAACAACGGGCAAACAAATTTAATATGTACTAATTGAATGTTGTGCAGCCCCAGCTAAAGACCCACTTCAGCCCCAAACTGCAGCTCCAGCTCCAACTCCCTCTCCATGCCCATGCCCATGCCCAATCCCAATCCCAATCCCATTTGTATCTGCATCGCTTCTACATTGAGTCGGGTTCAGGCGGGTTGAACTTTGGGGTCACTACGCCAGAAACCCAGAAACTCGGCTCGTGAAAGTACGAAACCGAAAATCAAAAGTGAAATGTCGAACCCTGGCCCAAACAGACAGACGGACAGGCAGACAGCTTGGCTTATAGCTGACTAACCGACTGACTGACATAATTTGGTCTTCGATCTTGGCCAGCTGGATTTTTGGGCTGTTCCTAAGTCGAATGCCGAATGCCGAATGCATCTGGTCTTACGCGCCTCGCCCCGAGAGCCGATTTTTCTCCGCCTTTTGCCTCGAGGTGTGGGTTACGATTTTGTGGTTTGATCTACGGGCAAGCGTTCGATGCAAGACACTGGGGAAAAACCCCTATATGGAGCTAAAAGCAACATTCTTTTTGATAAAGCATTTGTAAATACGGATAAAGAAATTTGGCTTAAAAGTTTTAATTCTCTTTGTTTGTAGAAAAACACTTCAACTTATCTATTCTTAAGCAGAAGTAAGTATTTAGGGAATAAGGTGGATAATATAAATCATATTAGGAATGGTATATTCTTGCCTATGAGTACTTGGTGTCATAATATTTATTTATTTAATGGTTAGTATTTTGGTTTGCACACTTAAATTTCTTGGTCATAGCTGCGTTCTTCTCAGTGCAATCACTCTTCTAACATATAATCGTATAAAGTCTGAGCACTCCCCAACTATGTATGCTTAGTATCAAGTGTCCCCTAGACTAATTCTAATGTGTGCCTCCTTGCCGCTCTGAACCAAACCGAGCTGAACTTGAACCGAAAGATACGATTTCAAGCACACACTTTACAGAGCCCCACAAGCCCGCAAATGATGATGGGGGGTACGAACTGGGAGAATCGTTTGATTTGCAATGCAAAAGAGACTGGCAAGGTCTCTGGGCCACGCCACTCTTGATTTCAATTCAAGTCCAAGTTCAGGTGAGCGATGGATATGGAAGGTGTGCTGCAGTCGCCTCCAGCTCGGGATCTGGATTGGGACTGGGATTGGGCTTGGAGGTGAGCTATGTGCATGTAAGTGGTATTGAAAGGGATCCCAGCTAGATGCGCTCCTAATCCCATCACGCATCTGGTCTGCGGAGCTGGAGGTGTTGCTGATATGCCGCTGAAAAGCTGTGCAGATTAATCATAAAGGCCATAACAAAGAAGTTTTGCATGCCGACGAAGATGTGGGATGTGGGCTGGTGTTGTGCAGCAGGGGGCATGGGTATGGGTATGGGCATCTGGCACGGATCACGGATCCCGCTGTCACGTGTCAGTCAAAATGACTCTGCCGGCGGAGGGCAGGCCTATGGAATAGTTACGAAAAAGAGCGAAAAAATAGGTGTTACCCGGGGGGCTGAGGAGCTGGCTTAATTGTTATTATTGTTCGGAGATGGAAGCCATGAGATGGGAGCGCTTCTGCAGCTGACAGCGAAATGTTCGCAACATGTCAAAACTTTTATGGTTTTTTAATGGTTCTCCATTTAGATTTGGCCAGCGTACGATTTTAATTGAATTTTTGTTTATTTATGAGTGGCGGCAAACTATTTATAATGTATCTACGTACGTACATATCACCCCTGCTCGAGCGAGGGCTCTTATTTATTAATTATTTTTTTGTCATTCTTACATCTTGTTTATCTCTGACTTCTGATTGCTGACGCCCGTTTTGCCTTGTCGCCAGATCTGATATCTGTGCGTGGTTTATCTGCCCAGGTATTCCATGGGCAAACACTCAAAAAACCGTGTATTTATCAAGAAGCTGGCGTACAGCTAAAAGAATTCACAATAAACTCACGGATTTACCCGCGTACAGTATAGTATTTATGTGCTAAAGTTGTTTTGGAAGTTCTGAGTTCTGAGCACTCCGGCCAAGTACTAGATAAGCTAAATCAGCTGCTCGCAGTCGGATCTCATTATTCCGACGACCTTGAGGGGCTTCTAATTGCGCGACGCAGGTGCGATTATGCACATTAGGTGCATTTGTATCTGCCGTTTTGACAAGTGCAAGTCCAGCTGCTGATAAGCCAGCTTCGGATCTGGTCGGATTATAAATATAGACCAGGCCGCTGAGAGATCTGTGCATCTGCATTCCTGAGTGATTACGCTGCGAAAGATACATTTGTATCCGATGGACTAACACCCCAGAAATCTCGGCTAAAAAATGCCTTACACAAAATTCTATGTACACACGGGCACAACCATTTATATCTAGATGTGCGGGTACAGAAAGTTTCATAATTATTGGATGACTGGGGATGAGTTGAATAATAAACACATTTCGAGCTTTGACAGCTTTAAAAATACATTTCTAATGGCTTTCAATATATTCCATTAAAGTGGTACGATCTATAAAAGAGTCATTACCTCATTTTATTATACTGGTTTTCAGTGTGAATAATAATTCAGTTGCACTTACGTTGGGCATTCCCAGACTTTTATTTTAGTTCCACACTGTATGTACACACACGACACTGCAATTGTTTCGCCACGAGCATCTTTCACTCAAAGTATCTTCGGCGTTCTTCTGGTGGAAAAGATATTTTTGGCTTTCTGGCGGAATGATATTTTGGGGACAAATGTGTGACTCCCAACCAGCGTGGTATTTACAACCCGAAAAGTGTAAGCTTTTGGCGGGATTTCATCTAGTTTTGTCTCTTATACCCATTACAAAACTCTCTAGTCAGTTCTCTAATTTTTATTGATTTTTCGTACTCATTGTTTGTGAATATTTTGATAAAATCCTTTTGTTTACCGTCTCAGTCCCAATTTACAACTTTTTGTAACCTCTTCCGTCAATTAGCTCTAAACGATTTGCTTATAATATTAAAGATAGCTGAGTAGCTCATGCAAATCTCTCCTTAAACAATGTGTAGCTGATGGTAAACTCTTGCAGGCGATTTTTGTGGCCCGAACAAAAAGTGGAGACGTCTCCGGCTTGTGCAACATGCTCTGCCGTTTGTTCAACATCAATTAAGATTATAGGAAAGCCACTTGTTCGGCAAAGAAAACAAAAAAGGAGGCTAACAGCAGCCAGCCGGAGAAAAAGTCTTCCACTGAAACAAAAGCCTGGCCAACTCGGGTAACCAATCCCCGAAAGACAATGGACACGCCAGTGGATGCAACAAAAACTGGCAAACCGACCAAACATATTTAATGACAGCCAGCGGATAGTGGCTGTGCCACAGATAGTGTGGCCACAAGGAGGGGCATGTCATGGTCACGGCTTGACTAGCAGCTCTGTGCTAAAAATTCGCATGCGTAACACTCGGGTTTCGTTGGTGGAAATCGAAAGGTGGCAAGTCTGCGGCTGAGGCCAAGGCGGTGATTATCTGCCGGTCGGTTTTGGGGCTTTCATTAGAGATCATAAATACCGTTGGTAATTAAAAAATATTTTCAAAAATTACTTGTGATCCGCTGCAACTTCATTAATTATGTGATAGAAACAGAAGCACACATGAAACATGGAATTTAAAAATAGTTTAATTGACTCAAAAGCTTTTGTACAAGGTTAACCTGTTTCCATATCAGAATTGCCTGCATATTTAATATTTAAGCCATTGAAAATAAAGTTTCTTGAAATGTTTTTATTGCAAGGCACATATTGAATTATTATAATATCCAATCTAACTGTAGCCTCGATCGCATTGGGAATGAAGTAGGCGCTGCACCAGATAAAAATAGATCGGCTGTGTGCGCTATATCTGAGGCACTGAACTTTACTGCGAGTACACTCGGCCGAATCGGAACTGTCATCGCCTTCTATATCTTATAGATCACACGAAATGCCGGAGGCACGTCAGGGATATATTGCATACGACCTACCCTCCCGAGGAACATTTGATGATCTTCCGATGAAAACCTATTATCTGAGCAATGAGAATGGAAACACTTGGCGGAGGTGAAGATCGAAGCGATATCCCGCATGCTGATTTGCTTGAAAATTGGGAGTTCAGTGCTTGTGGCATGCTTTTGGGCGAACATATGCAATATCCTGTAACCAAATTAACCACGTGGGGCATATTAGTTGCTTGTTTAATCTGCCTGAATTGACTATAAATTTGTTGGCTAAAGTAAGTTGTTTATTCTTTGCATGCCTGGAATTATTTTATTAATTATTCGCCTTGAGCCATTCTAACATCTGAGTGGTTTACCTTATAGTTATCTTTAAAAGTGTTAAACCAAACATAGACTATTGTGTGCTTGTCCAGTTTATTTTAAGCTTATCACGAGATATACAAATGAGCCAAGGCTAAAAATAACCAATGCAGCTGAATGTTTGTCACTTTGCCGTTACGACTTCTTAAATATTTACGATTCTAAAAATAGCATAATTTTTGCAGTGATTTGAGAACCAGCTCCAGAACACCACAACCCATAGAAGTTGACCAGTCGGCGAGGAGAAGGAGCAAGAGCAGTCGCCTCATATCCTGCTGTTGCATGCGCCACTCGACGCGGACCGTCGACAGCGAAGCCATTCAGTTGGAAGGGGAGGCTATCATTGGTGAGATTAGCAGCACATGTATCTCCTAAACACGAACTTGACTCACATTCACCACCTTTCCACAGGCGATCAGCAGGTGCCCCACCTTGCACCACTCAAGCTGTCCAGCTCCCTGCCAACCACACCGCAATTGGGCCACCGGGTGGTGCGCGGCCGGGGCTACAAGAAGCTCTCATGGAATGAGGAGCAGCCACGCCGGCAGACAGGCGAACGATCAATGATCGCCCGGGGCCAGGAGGCCAGGGCCAATCCGCCGCTCACCTACCAGCATCTCGCCCACAACAATAACAATATTAATAACAATAACAACAATAATAACAATAACAACAACGATGGCGAGGAGTACGATCCCATTGCCAAATACTTTGCCAACACGCAGCACCAAAAGCTATCTCCTGGCATCGCTGCGAAAAGCTCACGGATTCTCTGCGAGAATTGTTGTGGCGAGAGGCAGCAACAAGTTGGCAGCTCTATGGACCGCCAGAAGCAACAGCCACGGCAGCCGCAGCAGCGGCAACAGCAACAGCAGCAACATCAGCACCACCAGCAGCACCAGCAGCAGCAGCATCAGCAACAGCAGCTGCCGTTTGGGGACTACGATTCAGTGTCCGATTTGTCGTCGTTTGGCTTTGTCTTCGATGGGGAGGAAGTCGATTCCACGAGGCGCGTATTAGTCGATGCTCATTATGAGGATGCCGCTGACGACGACGATGACGTTGTGCGGCCGCCGGTTATAGAAATAGAAAAGCGGCAGCCAAATACATCAACAACGAAAACGGAAAAATCAACAGAGACGGCAACAGCAGTAGCAGCAATAGCAGCAGCAACACCAGTGGGAGACGCGTCATCGCCAGTGTTGTCCCTGTCATCTGAAATCAGCGACGAGTCACCAGCAATTTGTTGTTATACAATTGACAAAAAACTGTCACAGCATCAGCAGCAGCAGCTACAACAGCAGCACCAGCAGCAACACCAGCAACAGCATTTGCAACACTACAATTCGTGTGCCACCGTTAGCTATCGAAGCTATCGCCATCCGCCGCCAGTTCCTCCAAAGCCGCGTGTCTATGTGGAGTCCCCTGCATCCGACGAACCAGCCCTGAAGACCCGCCGAGTGGTCTGCCAGCAACAACATCATCATCACCCTCAGCCACCTGCCCACCCCACTCACTATCCGCCTCGCATCTATCCGGCGAACAGCTGTTGCATCCCCAAGGATTACCAGCCACATGCCTTTGAGGGCAACTTCAGCAACAACATCAACTACAATTGCCGTTTCGGATCGAGTGGGGAGTGCACTTGGGGGCCGCTGAAAGGGCCGCGATCCCTCTGCTATGATCGACACGGTCGCCTGACCTTCGACTCCCAACCGGAACCGGATGTGGTGGTGGCAAAGAGCAACGGATTGCACAAGTCACTGAGCGAATCGCGGTTGCCAGTACAATTTTTCGCAGAGCCCAAAGTTCCTTACGATCCGTACACCGATTTGTCGCGTGTGACTGCCAATGTTATAAACCAGAAAATTAGTGATCGGAGCAGTGCGTTTTCTCTACCACTGCAGCACAGTCGTGGGTGCAATGCACTGAACCAAGCGAGTGCTGCAAGCCCAATCAACAATCACCATCCAAGCCACGTTAAGCTCAACAATATTCTTCTGCCCTGCCACTGCAACTTTCATGTGGATGCTCCGTACGAGGTTAACAAGGAGAACGGGGTAAGTTTAAATTATATCAAAAAAACTAAAATCATAGGATACGTATGTGATAAACTAAAGGCATACTCGAAAGCCATATGATGAGTTAAAGCGCCAAACTTGGAAGAAATGAGCAAGAGAATATCAACCTTAAACATATATAGATATAGATAAATGTATATTTGCATTTTCCGAAACTCGATGGCGACCATTCATCACCAAACTGTCAGGGAGCGCAATTTTCAGCCATAAACCTTTTGTTTTGATCGATTTTATTGATCCCATATATCATATAGTTACTCGTACTTTTGTTTCCCCTTCAATGGGCCAGAATAGATCTCTCGGAGATTGTAGTTGGGCCAGAGAATAAGTCATATATGTACGATGGATGGATGGGCACCACCTGAACGGCACGTTCTGCTGCTCAATCGGAGAGATCGGGAGAATGTGGGATCTTCGCCTGTGATTTGTGTTGCTTGCGAGAGTTCTGCTCACCATGGATCGCATTGGTAGTATTGCTCTACTTTTGTGTTGTTTGTACAATTTTTTTAATGCGTGTACTGCGGGAAACAGTTCGCTAGAACTTGGATACTTAGAATCGAAGAAATATAATTAAATATATGGAACTATTATGATTTCTTAGAGATAATACATAAATAATATTGTTATGACGGCTTTCAAGTATGAAATATATTTCACTTCAGGCCCTGAAACTTTTGATCAGCAAAACTAGTCCGATTTCCTAGCAGTGTATTGTAAGTTGGCCTGTCTGCTCATTCATTCCCAGTCATAGTCCCACAGATCTCTTGTATTTTCTCTATATTCCACCTACATACATATACCTATATGTATTTGGATTTAAATACGTATGTGGAATACGTACTTTTATATATGCGGCTGAGATCTGTTGTTTATACTAAAAATATCACTGTGTGCGTATGTATACACGAATCGGCTTAATATATATAGAGCACCGTGTTGGCTTGCCTTACATTGTGTTCTCGTGGATTGGCTGGTATGTGTGTCATTGTGCAGCGAATATAATGACGCTGGGAATGAGCAGGCGCCTAATATAATCATGCTGGCTGGGTTCCGGAGATTCAAATACATAATACTTATGCTCATTCCAATTACCATCCCGTATATCCCATTCGATCCTGCGGTAAAGCGAAATCTTTTCACCGTTTTCCCCTCTGCCGATATTACACATACGCCGCGTTGACGTTGACTCAATGTTTGCTGCCGCTTCAGTGTATCGAACTGAATTGCCAGCGATTTGTTTGTTTTTATTTTGTGAGCGGGGTGTAGTGGGCTGGGGGTGGGATCACAAGTACGCCCACAGCTAGTCCATAAAAAGACATGAGGCTGGGGAGGAATGGAGGAATGGATAATGGGCCCGGGCAGGCCGAGCAATCCGTCGATGAATAATAAACGTTTAACTCGAATTATCTCTCCCGTTCTCGCACTTTTAGCACACAATGGAGAAACGACGTAATACCCTGGACCGCTTTCAGCGCCTCGGTTTCGGGCGTAAATCATCACCAGCGGCAGCCGCCTCCGCGTCCACGTCCTCCTCCTCGCCATCCACTTCCGGTCCGGAGAAGCAGCGCAAGACGTCGGACCGTTCGGAGCGTCTTCGCGAGCTAACGGAACTTTTGCGGGGAGGGGGCGGCGGTGGCAGCAGTTCCCGCGCCTCGTCCACGCCCACTCCGCCACCGCCTCCGCCGCCACCGGTTCCACCACCCCGCAAGCCGCGCACATCGCACCTGGAGCGCCAGGATACGGGCGCCAGCCAAACTTCGGAGTCGGAAGCGGGCAGCGTTAACCTCCGATTGCCCAGCGAAGAACGCACACGTCACAGTGGAGGAGGTGGTGGTGGTCTCAGCACCGCTGCCCGTATATTTGCCTCCCTTCGGCCAAACACAAGTCTCTCCAACCTGGAGGCCTTCATGTTGAGCAACCGTGAGAAGTCCAAGTCCCCGCCCCCACCTGCGCAGCCGAATCAAAGACCTGCGGCCAGCAGATGCGTAGATGCGTCGGCCACTGGCAGCAGCAGTGCCAGTTTCGAGAGCACGGCGCTAGCATCACGGCCGGATTCACGCAGCGCGCACAAGGCAGCCCCATTTCGATCCGTTTCATTCTCGCAGATCGACTGCAAGTCCACGCTATCGGCTCTAAGAGATCGCCTAAAACGGGACAAGGCCATCGAGGCGCCCAGTCCCAGTCCGACGCACTCCAGGGAGGAGGAAGTTGCTGTTCCGGATCCCGGTTGGGTGCGAATACCACTGAAAAAGACCGAACTCAGCATCAATCTGAACTACGGACAGGAGAAGTCGCTGGATCACGACGCCATCCAGGAGGAGGATATCTTTAGCAACGAATTGGCAGCGAGCGACAGCTCGGGTATCCTGTTCCCGGCGGCCACTGCCAGCAGTGTGATAGCCGCACATGCCACGATGGAATCGCTCACGGATACCATTCAGTCGGAGAGCGATTGCTTGATCAAGGAGGAGGTGCCGACGCCTATACAACCGGTAGTGGAGATTACACCACCCGCCTCGTCGGTGAGCGGCAGTGCTCCGAATTTGGCCACCCTGATGGAGGAGCAGCTGCCACTGGAGGCCCCGCCGGATAACTTCCTGCAAACGGCCACCACCTGCGAAATCCCAGTGCCGGTCTATGAGTGTGCCGCCCAAGAATGGCTGGAGACGCCCGCCCAGGAGTGGGTGGAGGTGGCACCCGAGGAATTTGGCATTGTCCCGGAGACCATACAGCCTCCCATTCCGCATGCAGCCTGCAAAATATCCCAGACGCCGTCCACTCTGACCACAGCCGTGAGAAGTGACCTTGTGCCCACCATATCCGTGAGTCGCTCTTCGGAAGAAGGAGATGAACTGGCTAAGATCGAGGACGAACCGCAAGTAGAGGTGGCCACCACGGCCAGGAATACATCAATGGATCGTCACATCAAGGAGTACAGCCAAGATGATTTGGACCTGGCCAATGTCGATCTGAGGAGCTCCTTGGAGGCCATAGCCACGCCGCGACACAGTACAGATGAGCGGCAACGAAGGCATCTGGATAAGTCGACCAAACGGAAGGGCATGTACATAGACAATGCGGACTGGCAAGCTCCCACGGAGCCACCGCAACGTGGTCTAGCGCTGGACATCCGTGTGGCCAATCTGAATGCAATTAAACCCGAATCACCGGAAGCTAGCACCCCTGGCGCCTCGCAAATGTACATCAGCAGTCCGCAGAGCTCCTATTCCTTCGAATTGAATACCCCCGAACTGGAGAAGGGTTCGCCCTCGTGGGGCAGTGGAGGATTGGTGCGAGACAAGGCGCAGCTGCTAAGCAACTTTAGTTGCCACAGCAGCGAGGAAAAGGACGACGCCTCAAGTCGGAGCCTGAGCTTTCTGCGCACCGATTCCACTTCGGACAACGAATGCGATCGGGCCATCCGGGAGCGGGAGAGGGAGCGAATCACCTCGAGTCCCACGCCCAGCAGCGGCGACTACGACTACAAGAGGTTTTCGAAGCGACCACTCAGAGGTCCTTACGGCCAGATGCTGGAGGCGGAGATGAAGAAGCCCAACCGGATGCACTTCGAGGAGATCCTTGAGGAGCTGCGAGAGACGGACAAGTGAGATTGAACCATACGGTCCTTAGAGATTTGTTATAACTCTCTCTTTATTTTCCAGCTTGCACCTGCGTGGATCAGCTCCTGGTGGGACAGCTGGTGGATCGGTTGGTCCTTCCCGAAACCTGCCGCAGTATTCCAATTCAATGCGGGTGAGAAAGACAAGTGCCTTTTTGCCAGTGCCATCTCATGCTCGTGCGGCTTCCACGCCCTCGCAGCTGGAGCACGCCACTAAGGGCATATCAGCGGCCACTGCCCAAATCTCCGTGTCTGCCAAGAATCTAAGCCAGGCGGAACTGGATGACCAGGTGCATCACATGAAGCGGGCCGCCTCCGAAGCTCCGGCTCCTAAATCCAACCACAGCAAACGCAGCCAGTCAATGAGCACGGAGCGTCCCAGCCAGCACCACCATCACCATGGGCATGGTCATGGGCATAGCCATGGTCATCATCATGCCGCCAAGCGCAGTTTGGATGCTGGATCTGGCGACAAGGCAGCCAAAAATGCCCCACTGGCTGCAGGAGCCTCGGGATCGGGTTCAGTTTCAGGAGGAGGCGGAAAGGCAGGTCTGAAGCCAACGCCCGCTTTGTTGGCCGAGCTACTTAAGGGTTCCAGCGAGAATATGATCTCCGAACAGCGAAAGAAGACGATAGCGGTGAGTTCATTTTGTTGATATCAGTTGAGGTATAGTAGACTGTAAAAGCGTTCTAAATCCAATTGAAAACCTTATTCGGAGTTGATTTTTTATTCTTGTAGTTCTCGAAATTGGAATAGTCATTTTTAAAAATGTTGAGTTTTCTAAATAGACTTTCAGCACGATAATTCAAAAGAAATAATTCAAATAAAATGACTCAATATCGATTAGGGGATTTGTTTGCTTGTTGTTCATTGTACCAATGCTAATGCTTAGTGTTTCACTTACGAATAATGTCCCGAGCGAAATTAGAATGCATAATCAAATTACTTGATTTAAAAGTGACGAGATTTTTAAATGTAGTGTGAATGATTTCATTTGATTTAAGCTGAGCTCGGAAAACGGCCCTGGGAAGTATGCTACAATCCGATGACTTTGAGCGGGGTTTCGAAATGGTGGATCCTTTCAGAAAGTAGACATTTTCCTCTCTCTCTCACTGACAGTTCAAAACCTTTCCAGTTCCACTGATCGTTAACTTTACTACCCTCTCTCTCTTGGGATACCCCGTTTTATTCCAGCTGCCTTGCCACACACACGCGCACCCACACCCTCACATGTTTTGACTTTCTCACGCTTTTTTGTTATGCTTGCTAAGTAAAAGTGCATATTGTGGGTGTGGGCAGAGGCAGTGGCTGAGGCAGAGGCAGAGGAAAAGCTGCGGCAGAGGGAAAGCAGCGGCAGCGGCGCCATGTGAACTTCAAAGCGCATGCTCCAAACAGAAAATAAAGAAAACGGTGCGCATTGGAAATGTGTGTTAGTGTGTTAGACCCGTTCCGTTCCGTCTTGTTTCATTTTTATCTGTTCCATCCCTTCGTTCCATTCCGATCCGTTCCAGGCACAGTGGTTGCAGCATACTATTTTTACATTGGCTGCAAGTTGTAGTAGGCTGATGACTGATGCGTGCTGCAGATTGCGTTGGGCGTACAAAGTGAGATCATTTTAATTTGGAAATGTTGTGCTTCTTCTGGAGTATGCATTTCTGACCCACTATTTCGACGATAAAAACATTTAAAATCGTAAAGGATGTGTTAGTCCGATATTAGTTTCGCCATTTTGTTAACTGGATATTCTACTCATAACTAACAAATTTGGGATACTTTGTAATATAATATTTTCTATTTTATAATGACGTTTTATTTGAATAACACTTTACATGTATCTTAAAGATACAGCTAGTTAACCGATGCACGATGATTTAAGTTAAATTGTAAATCGGAAAACCAATACTTTTTTCTACCGTGCATCAATCTCTACTGCTCTATTATATTTCTTTTAAGGAAAGTAGTGGTAGTATAGAAAATCCCGGCATAAAAATAAACCCTTTCACATTATCTTTTCGGACACTTGTCGCATGCAAAAATGGGGTAAGCCCACTCTCTTTCCCATATCAGTTGCTCTCTGAGCGCGACGCATGGCATTCCAATGGGGCCTTAACAGCTGAGACTAGCGCACTACACAATGTTTTGAGTGTGTTTACGATCTGCTTTCGGAGCACATGGATAATTGATGTTTGGCCATAGAGCAGATAAACCGATATTCTTCAATTTACTATGCGCGTTTTTCCTGATTGCCAAATACTCGTGCTGCTGTGTGTGTATCATTTTTTTTTTAACGTGATTCTCTCCAGCGTTCCGCACTCTCTCTCTCTCCCACTCTCCCTCGCTCTCTCCGCATTCGGTGGGTGGTGGGTGCCATTTAGAGTGGGGGTGGTGGGGTTAGTGGGGTTGGCTTCTTTTTTCAGTGCGCTTGGAATATGAAAAATGGAAATTAAGTGTGTATATGGCACAATGGAATGTGTTGGTTGAGTCGAGTGGCGGAATCGCGCACTCCTGTTGTTGGCCTTTGGATTTGGGATGTGCCACTGTGGCTGCTCTCCCGCGCAGCAGCAGCAGCAGCAGCAGTAGTCGCAGCAGCAGTAGCCGCAGCAGCAGCGACAGAGTAGCAGCAGCGAAAGGCTGAAAGGAGACCACTGTGCGCTGTGTTTCAATTCTTATTTGCTTTTCTACGACCATTGTGTGGCGGAATTGTTCATGTTTCGTTCGCTCGTTGGTTTGTTATTTATTTTTTGTGGAGCGAGGAATCCGCTAACGGCGTGTAAAAAGCAACAAACAAATCGGAAAACGTGAAAAATAACTAAAACGAATCGTAAATTACCAAACAACAACGAAAGCGAATATAGAAAAATAATTTATCGCTGGAGTGCTTTGCGTGTCTGAGTGTCTGAGTGTGTGAGTTTTGCATAGGTGGAAAAAGGAATGCATGGTGATGTGCGTGGGAAAATGTCTCGAAAGACGAAAAGTCGGAGATGAAAATCACTTTTCATTTTATTCCAAATTCAATTTTTCTTCTTCTCTCGCTGTACATGTGTATGTATGTATATGTGTACCTGAGTGCACAAGGCCAACCTCTTGTTGCGCCGCGTTACGCCAATAATATACATTGAGTGCAAATATAAACTCTCAACTTAGCTATCGTGAATGAAGTGAGTGCGAGCGAGAGGGCATCAGGGTAGTGGATAGGAGAGGAGCGGAGTGGAGAGAGCAAATCAATTACCTGTCAGCCCTCCATGAGTGTATATGTGCGTAGTGTGTGTGTGATTGTGAAATGTAAAATGGAATTGTGTGGCTTTTGCAGCCTGCACTGCTCTAACCTTCATATATACCCACTCGCGTGTAACGGTAACTGCAACGGCCATCTAAACTGCGCACAAATGTATGCTGCAAAATACGGCTACATAACTAACTGTGCAACACGCTCACCTCCCCCACAAACATACACACTTAAAGTTGTAAGCGCGTGTGCGCGTTTATGTGTGTGATAACATGTTGCTTGCTTGGCTTTTGTTGTTGCCCTAATCAGGCAATTAAAACGCAACAGCAAAACACAGCTGAACAGCAGTTAGTCCGTGAATCAAAGCAAAAACAAGAAAACAGACAGACCGCAACTGGTTTTTTTATGTCGCACCCATACATAAATGTCTGTGTGTTTTTCCTGCAACCCAACCCACGCGTTTCCTTTGTTTTTCCTTTGCGCCTTATTGGCCTTCAGTCGGCAAAGGCAAACAACAACATGGTCAGTGTCATTATCAAATCACACACAGACACACGCACACACGCGCGAACTGCAGGCGGTCGGCGGTGGGCTGGCTGGTGGAAGGTAGGGGCAGGGACAGCTGCGGGGTCAGGGCGGGGTGCTCAAGGCTGTCCCTGTGAGTGAGTGACTTGTGACTCTCTATAGTTACTTACACTGGGAAAAGAGCTAAAACCTTCACAAATGTCTCAAGAATAATCAATTACATTATTGTCAACTAGTTTTCGTTTAACACTATATACAACATACATATATGATAAAAGTGACATATATTATTCTAACTAAAAGTTAGGCACGTTTGTAACATTTTGTATGAGAACTCGTTACATAAATCTAACTGTAGCTGTATGTGTGCCGACTTCTATTCGACACATTCGAAATGTTTAACAATAATTTCCGGCATTTATATTTGTTTATATGTATGTGCCAACAAATATCTGTAGTGTATTTCGCTGTTCTGAGTGGAAGTGCAGGGCATGTGGAACGTGGGCAAGTGGTTCTCCCACTTTCCGACTACGCAGGTTGTTCTCCATGCGAGTGAGTGAATGTGGGTGTCTGTTTTTGTGGATGTGCAACATCCTCGGCCAGCTGCAATTTGCTTCTTGCCAGTCGCTTGTTGCACTTTCAGTCTATTTGGGCGTTTTAGCCAGGCCAGACGTGCGCTTTTGTCTTTACACCAATAAACAACAAATCCAACACACAGAATGCTTCAGCGGTGCTTTAAGAACTCAGTGTCGTTGCGGCAGTGAAACAAAAAGTGGCCTAAGCTAGTGACAGAGTGAACAGAAAGAAAGCGGAGAAGTGACACTTTAATACACATTCCGAGCATGTCTCACAATCGCGAGAATCTGCGACTCAGCCTGTTGGATCTGCAGGCCACCCTGACGGCGCCCTCCCAAACCGTTGCCGCCGCCCTGCTCCCCCAAGCGACCGCCCACATGCAACAGCTGCCGAGTGGCAGCAGCAGCAACATCAGCAACAGCAGCAGCAACACCCACTCGCACAGCAGCAGCAACATCAGCGCGTGCGGCAGCAGCAGCAACATCAACTCTGGTGTCTCGCAGGCGGTATCGATGGCCACCACCACGGTGGCGCGCCTGAGCAAGGCGGGATTCGGGGCGGCTGCCGGTTCAGGGGGCGGGGCCGGGAGTGGCTATCAGAACGACAAGTGCGACAGGCTGAAGAAAATGACTTCGATCACCTGCTCCGACTCGGAGGACGACTCCGAGCGACGAGCGCAGTTCGAGATGAGTAGTAAATGGAATCTGGGCGGTTATGAAGGCGTAAGTCTGGTCGTAATTAACCCCAACTACCTTTTAGCCAAGTGCCAATCTATAATCCCTATTAACTTAATTTCCACTATCTGTTTTCTTTAGGACACACGCACCTATGTGGTGCAGGAGATCTATCGGAATGAGCAATCCTACGTGGAGTCCCTGCAAACCGTCGTTGTCAAGTATCTGAAAGTGCTCAAGGCGCCCGAGCACGCCGGCATGATAGACACACGCACTGTGGATGAGATCTTCTTTATGGTACCCGACATCCTCGAGATTCACGAGAAGTTTCTCGGTGACCTGAAGAACCGCTTGGATGACTGGGATGTCCAGCAGAAAGTCGGTGATGCATTCATGGACACGGTAAAGTCTACCTGATTACTTTCAATTTATCTACTTATCTGAAAAATTACACCGCAATTACTCCTTTGTTAGATTTTAAATAATAATTTATTAGATTAAGCTCTGTTTATCGTACTTCTATATTTTAACCTGCTTTAATATTGGTGTTCTTACTCACAGTTCTCGAAGCTAGAAGTCCTAGAGGTCTATACATCCTTTGTGAATAACTGCAATAGAGCAAAGAATGCCATACGCTCCATGAAGCACCAGCGACCCTCGTTTTCCAAGTTTCTTGAGACGACAGCTCGGGAGCACAAGGGCAAGCTAACCTTAGACAATCTGCTCATAAAACCCGTGCAAAAGTTTCCCAAGTGAGTTATTTACAATATAAACTTGAAAAAGACGAAACATTTAAGAATTTCTATTATTTTCAGCTATGAGCTGCTCTTCCAGCGATTGATTAAGCACACGGATCACGATCATCCAGACACGAAGCATCTGCAGGATGTGCTGAAGCTGGTCCACGATATACTGGTGCACATCAACTGCAAGGAGCGCGAGATCATGGAGAATGGACAGAGGGAGGCCACGCTCCGGGAACTGGAAGGTGTCATCGAGGGCATCACCGATCTTATAGCCCCCGAAAGGCAGTTTTTGCTCTTCGACCTGGTCTCCATGCCTTCGGGACAAGGGGCGCGCAAGGATCGTGGCTTCTTCCTGTTCAACGATTTGCTCGTCCTGACGAGCATCAAGAAACGAAGCGGTACCATCCGTAAGCCGAACAGCAGCATTTGCCCGGGCACTGTGGCCACCACTTTGGACACCAATAAGTACAAGTTCCTCACCAAGATCTCGCTGGACTGCCTGGAGATT
This sequence comes from Drosophila teissieri, assembly GCF_016746235.2. Lineage (NCBI taxonomy): Eukaryota > Metazoa > Arthropoda > Insecta > Diptera > Drosophilidae > Drosophila > Drosophila teissieri. The sequence goes on from NC_053032.1 coordinate 11,569,481, forward strand.
GTTAAATGTGAGTGTAGCTAATTAAATACCTTGCAAATGGGGATCTAGAACGAACTATTGTTTCTGTTTTGCAGCCAAGGACGAGAACATCAAGCGCATTGTCAGCGAAATCGAGACGTTGGCCGAAGACTGCAATAAGCTGCAGCAAATCACCGATGTAACCGTCACCCTTAAGTACCCGCATCAGTATCTGGAGGATGTAATCCGCGAGCTCCACCGCGAAGTCCAGCGACAGCTCTCTGAACGCCAGACAAACGACACCCAGCTGAATATGCTCGAGCTGACCGTCAGTTCTCCGTAAGTTGTTTTGGAATAGCTGTTAAGTTAATGATTAAGACCAAATCGTATTTATTCACCTGTTAGTTGGAACCTTTGCAACTTGATTTTTGCAATCTGTAAATGCTACCCCTTAATATTTATTTCCAACTAGGTGTTCTTTTATGCTAGCTAAACCTGCACTAGAAAATTTAATAGCAGGCCTTAAAAGACCAATGAATGAATACCCTTAAAAGTTTAAAGTGTTATTCTTCTTACCCATATTAATCTTATTTTCCAGAAATGGTAACCAGAAGCTAACAGTGGTCTTTAGCAAGACGGAGAAGCGTACTCAGTGGGAGGAGAGCTTCAACGAGGCCAAGCAGAAGCTGGGTAAGTACTTTCACTGCACCTCATCCCCATTGAATAAGTAATAGCTCCCATAATTCCCGGCAGCTGCCACCCTGGAGCGGCATCCAATTCCCGAGTTCCTTACATCCATACCGATTCGCAAGACCCGAGCTGGCCTCCAGTTCACATGTGCGGCAGCCACGCTGAGTGACAATCGGGATGTATGGGTGTGCAACAGCGATGGCTATGTGGGCCAGGTGTGCATCATGTCGCTGCATCCGGAGCCGAATGTCACAAGCTGCAATGGCGTGTGCAATGCCCGCATCCTGTGTGTGGCTTCCGTGCCGGCGTACAGTTCGGCGGCCTCCAGTCGCAATAGTAGTGGCGAGCAGCCGGCAGGATCCGGCGGCCAGGAGGAGAAGGACAAGCGCAACACCCCACAGAGCTATACGCAGCAGCTAAGGGATTACCGCAAGAGCATCTCACCCAGTTTCCAAAGTGCCTCCACATCGGCCACGGCGACACCCGAAAAGAAGAAGCTGACGCCGACTCCAACGCCTGTGGCTGGTGGTGAGCCTGCGGATGCGGCGACCACTGGCGGCAGTGATACTCAGCTGGAACTGAATCTAAGCTCCAGCGACGATGAAACAGAGGCTGCGGCCGCCTCCTTGAACGTCGCCGGCAGCACGGGATCTGGGGCCACATTAGCGGAACGCGTACCCAGTCCAGCGCCCTCTTATCATGGGCATCAGGTGAGTTTCGGCGAATCACTTTGCCAATGCTCCTGTGACTTACTTCATTTGCCCCGCAGGACTCAAATCCCGAGGAGGGCGAGAGCAATCAATCAACCATGTGGATTGGCACTGAAGACGGCTGCATCCACGTCTATAATAGCACTGACAATATTCGCATTAAGAAAAACCGCATAAAGATCGAGCACCATTCGGCCGTCTATTCCATTTTGTAAGCAGAACTAAAATAGTTCAATATCTTAGTTATTTAAATGATTTGTTTCGGTTAGGTACCTGGACAATCGTGTGTTTGTATCATTAGCCAACGGTGATATCTGCGTTTACCTGAGAGATGGTGGTAAGTGTTATTTATTTGGGAACCCATAAAAAAGTCTAACGATCGGCTTTTCTTTTAGCCACCTCCTGGAATACCTGCTCATCGCATTGCCTGTCCATAGGCACGGTCACCAGTCCGGTGAATAAGCTATTGAACGTCAACGGCCGACTATGGTGCTCCATTCAGGGCATCATCAAAGTGCTGGACGTGGAGACATTAACAGTAAGGAAGTGCATTCTTTCCACCCATTCAAGACTTGATTAAATGATTCTTATATCCCACAGGTCGTTAATCAAATTCAGATTTCATCGGACTCGAAGCCGATCACAAATATGACAGTCTCAAACAATCATGTCTGGATATCCATTCAGAACTCAGCGCACATTAAGTGTTTCCATTCCAATACGTGAGTAGAAACTAGTTCAAAAGATTCCATGCCTCCTATTGCTAACACCTCCCAATTGCAGCCACCAACTGGTCACCGAAGTGAATCTCGCCCCCGCCGTAAACAAGATGCTATCCAATTGCGATGAGATCATCCGGCAGCACAAGGCCGCCTGTCTGCGAGTAACATCGCTGCTATGCTGCAAGGATCTCATTTGGATTGGAACCAGTGCTGGTGTTTTGCTGACCATCCCCGCGCAGGGCTACGAAAAGGGTGCCATAAACATAGTGCCCACCGGCATTCCTCATGGTCACACAGGACACGTGCGGTTCCTCACGTTCGTGGAAACTACGGGCTTGGAGGGAGCTGCTTCTGGTGCAGGTGGCGGTCGCGATGCAGGCAGCTCCACCAGCGATGAGTACACCAAACAGGGGTAAGTTTAAGAACATGGCAGGTAGTAGCGATTTTATTAACATAAACTACGTGTTACAGGTCCATCAAGCACTCCAAATCCAAGTCGGAGACGAACAACACCCTGATCATTTCCGGCGGCGATGGCTATGAGGACTTCCGCAACTCCGGTGCCAACTCGCTAAGCGAGATCGCTGGCCGCGAGGACAGCACCAACCATCTATTGATATGGCAAATTTGAAGCAGAAGGCGTAAAAACCGCTGGAGGCTCCTGCTCTCGCGCTGGAAGAACAACAACTGAGATCGCCTCAGTGGATGTCCGAGGCCAGCGTTCGAGTGGAGCTACCGCCGGTTTTTATGGGCCGAGCATTAGTCGAGATCGCCAGAGATCTACAGCAGCTGCTAAGCTGGAAATTAGTAGGATTAGCTGACGGACTTAACGGACCGAGGGACGAACTGGACGGATGTACAGATGAATTTTGTTTGACTTATGGTTTGGCATTTGAAGTATTGTGTGACTCAAGACCATCATCATCCCGACTTTGGCTACTCAAAGCAGTGCCAAAAATATAACTTATACGACTCCTGCGCCAAATCACGATTTGGAAGGCACTTTCAATGTACATACAGATCGCACCGCCGAAGGGGATGGAAACGAACTCGATTCCACGGCAAAGTACGATAGATATTTTTGTATTGCTTAGCAGGCAGACTAATTGTACATCTAAAACCCGTTCAAGTCTAAGTTTGTTTGACTCGAATACAGGTCAAACTTAGATCATAAAGTTATACTACCGACTACATACATATGCATGGTGTAAGGTGTACGAGTTAATCCATCTGAGATTCGATCCCCGCCCGCAATCCAAGCGCATTAATCGAATTTATAATCTACAAACCACTCAAGGGTCATGTCACTTATGTTCGCATGTGTCTCCAACAATGAGAACGCATGCCCATGCGATAGGCTTGTAAAAATCGTAGTCTAAGCATCTCCCTATTTTTATTGTATACATACGCGCGTAATATATACATATACATATATATTAATAACTATATCGATAACTGATTAAATGGCGTTTATAAAGTTTATTGTAAAACCTATTTCATGCAAGAGAATTGAATTTGAAAATTGCAAATTTTAACATAAATACGAGTGATATTCAAGTTTTTGCTAAAGTTTTTTGGGCATGTACAAAACGTTAAACCGACACTAAACACTCACAAGGCCCCAAGTCCCCAACCTAAGCCTAAACACTACGTACTTAAAAATAAACATCTATTTTTTCTAATTGAATACTATTTGTAAGTTGTGCGCACCCAAAACCCAAAATCAAGCAACTCAAGTGGCCCATCAATTTGGAGGTCGCGTCTCAAGCTCGATCGTCTTTCTAAGGTAGAAAATTGTAATAATTTAAGTATGAATATTTCTATGTTATAGTCTGGTTGGTTATTAATTGTTCAGTGCAGTATTTCAAGTGTATGTTAAGCTCTTCCACCATCCACTTGTCACCATCCACCACCCACCCACCAACCATTTGCCACCGCCCAAAAGCAAATCACTTAAAAGCAACACTTAACCACAACACACCGAACCACCGAGAGCGGTTTCATCTGTTATTTGAGTGGCTAAACGCATCCTACGAAATGTATTGAATGCATTTTCCCATATTCAGTGAACATCTGACAATTGTTATCCTACCTCTACGAATACCAAGGTGTTGAACATATATATACTTATATACATTGTACTCGAGGTAACGCTCCCACACGATCCCAAACTGGGTCAAAAGTGGCAGGAGCTGGAGCAGGAGCAGGAGCAGAAGGAGGAGCAGGAGCTGGAGCTGAAACAGGAGAAACTCCCAAAACGAGCTGTAATAATAGAATCTAAAACAATAATTCCCCCCTTTGCCAAGCTGCATTGTAAGGTTCAATAATAAATTGTAAATGTGTTAAAAATTAAATATATATACTTGTATGGAGGTGTAAGCATGTATTATGATTATGTTTGTATCATCTACAATATTAAATGGAATCTTTAAGCCCAACTAAAAGCTCATTGTTATCAGTATGTGGGTCTTTGAATGTTAAAGCGAATCTATCAAATTCACTGGGGATTCGAGGTCCTAATGCGTGCATCCATATGCAGCCAGAATTATTTATAATTCGTAATTAAATTGATTTGTGTTTTGCCGGCCATTTAGATGGGATATGTGTAACTTTTTGTTGCTGATAAGCGTGTAGATTCAGATGCGCGCATATTTAATTAACGCATTCATTTGTAAAAATTAATTATAAATGGATTTATGCTGTACCTATCTGTGTCTAACCGAATGCATATGCATCCCAACTGACGTGGCCATTGGCCATTTTAATTGGTTTACCCAAATCCCTGGGCCTTCGCCGCCCCTTTTTGTTCCAATTAAATAATTCATTTTAATTAGTGTTTGTCAAAATCGCGGACGCTGCCCCATGTTGCACTATCGATTCCAATCCGATTCGGATTATCATATAATCCCGGCCAGAAGATTCATATTTAGGTGAAGCGAAAAGAAACGAAACAAAAGTTGGGACTATTGATTGTTTTTTTTTTGTTTACCTTTGTGGTGGACTGCACACGAGGCGGTTTTTCCGGAGGGGATCAGGAGACAAGGGGATCCGTAAGTAAAATAAAATCAAGCAAATTATGCGTAAAACTCAATTATTCGGGACTTTTAAAACAGCCAGAACAACAACAAAGGGGAAAACTTTTGCCGTAAGGCATTTACGTAAGTGCTTGGCCATGGAGTTCGTGGGATCCGTAGGCGGCCGATGCGAATGCGGATGTGGATGTGGATGTGGATGTGGATGCGGAGCAGGTCGCTCAGACTGAGGAGGAGTGGGTCAGGAGGAGCCTTTATGCTCACCCCTGGCCATGATGCCACCGCCATCTCGATACGCTTGGCCACATGTGTGTGGCAACATGCTGTGTAAATTACGCTGCCATAATACCCTTCCATATGGTCAACTGTTCCGCACCGCCACATCCATTTCTCCGGATAGCCGAGGGCAAAACTTTGGCCTAGCAAAAGTTGCCAACTTTCGCACAACTTTCAGCCAACTTAAGGACTTACCGATTTGCTAGAGTATCTGGACTTCTGCTCTCCTTGACTTGCGTGGGTCCTTTGGCCCGTGTTTACACAAGGATGCCGTCCCCATCTTTGGTGTTTTAACTCCGCATAAGTTCTTAATAAATTTCATTATTGCATTTTAAACTTCGTGTGGCATTATTTATGGCTGCCAGCAGTCCAGTCGCTCGGAATTTCAGCCACCAGAGTCAGGTTGGCCCCACTTAAATGGTACTTCACCTTAATGCATGTTAAATATTCGAGGCGATGCCAGCGAAAGAGCTTATACTTATAGTTATTACCTTCACTGCTTGTACATCCCTTTAAGCTGTGCAGAACTTTATAAGCCCTCGGTTATAGGCTTGGCTTAACCTTGTTATTGGTTTTCATTCAACTTTCTTTTCTGACCATACTCGTATATATAAGCACGTGTATCTAACTGCAGTGGTATCACTTGTGGTCCAGAGCCTACTAGTGGAAACCTACATAATGCAAGCCGGTACTAAATCCTTTACATTAGCTTTTAAGTAGCAAATCCGATATCTTAATAGTTATAGTTAAAACGATAGTTAAAACGATAGTTAAAACGATAATTAAAACCAAGACCCAAACCCCGTTGTTGGGGAGAATGTCTTCGATAGTAAAGTCGACTTGTCTAGTGATCGTGTACTATATAAAGGATATAAAACGCCTTCTTTTACCTGTTACAACCAACAAATCCATTATATCTTTTACTCTACAAGTAATGTGGTAGTAGCATTATAAATTTGTAAAGTGTGCTATTAAAGTTGATTAATGAATACTAATTCATTAAATGTTTGTTTTCCTTCCACTCGTTAATTGAGAAGGTTTTTTAATTCCCAAATAGATAATATTGGTTAATATGCGCATAAATCTCTCCGGGCCTCCTGGGCTTTCCATCCTCTCGGCCTGCCTCATAATTTTCAACAGCGTTTTCCGCGTTCAGTGCTCTGGTTTTGTCCGTGGTCAACGCATGTAGTGTTTGTGCGGCTTTTGCGGTTGCCGTTCGTGGGACTGGTCATTTGTTCGCGGAGCTTCCGCACATTTATGGCCAGAACCGAAATTGCCAGTTTGCACCAGTGCCAATATTCTGCAGCTGTAAATTTGATTAACCAATTCATAGCCACCCGAATGGCTGATTGGAGATTGGAGGGGCGTTGTTCTAGAATTTCGCCCTGTTTAGCATGCTTCAGTGCCACGCCCCTTATCCGCGTAGCTAAGCCGAGCTGGAAGGAGGCGCGACCGGGTCCTTTGTATGATTTTTCTCAATTTACCAGCACACCAGCACACGCAATATAAGCTGGAAATCTGCTTAACGGACAATAGGCCACTACTCCCACTGGTGGGAGGAAGTCCAGGCCGGAATGCCCGAGGATGGGGTCTTTCCGAGGGGAACAATAAATTGAAAGAAAAGTGGCAAAAGTCGAGGATGCTCGAGAATCAAATTTAAAATATACACAAATATATACGCCGACTGGGGCGTGCCTGGTAACCGTAATCGGAGTATATCTGCTCAAGTCTGTCTGCTGGGCAAACCAAACCCAAACCAATGGCCTCCGCAGCTCCCGTTTCGGTGCGCCATCGCTGATCCCGTAGACGCGAATAATATTACACTTATTGATTGGAAATTATTAATAGCTTCTGGCCTTTGCCGTCTCTAAGCGGCCACGCCATGCATTAGGGACCCAGCGGGTTCGTTCACCTATCAATTAAAAGCAACTTTAACAAGCCTGCACAAGAAGAAATGCCGGCGAAATTGGTCATAAATGTGGCATGACCAATGCCACTCGCTTCTGTCGGAAGCTGATTTTACATTTGGCCTATAAAAATGGCATTTCGCCGATTTAATGAGCCCAATAAAAGACCTACCATTTTATGGGTTGACTATGGCATTCTTGGAACTTACGTGGAAGTCCTAACTTTTCATAAAAAAACATATATTCATGGTATTTAAGTTTTATAAATTTATTAGTTAAATTTAAATAGAATTTATCTCATCCCTAAAATCATATGTGATGTTATTAGTTTCCCTATATAATGGTAAAACCAACTAGTCTTCTATATAATAAACATATTTTTTCCTGTGAGCAAATGGAACTCGTCGAGTTCAGACGCTGGGATAGGGCTTCCTTCCGCCATTTCCCCAGACTAATTATGCTGGCGAAATTAAAACTTTATGACGCTGGAGTACACATGGTGCCGGGACATTAGGCGACCAATTGTCGTGTCCTGCGAGTGCCGTCCGATACATGTGCACTTTGGGTGGAGTGGAAATGTGGTCGGGAAAGTGCGTGAGTGTCATGCGCCACAACGCGTGGGGAAGCGATTTGTCAGGCAATTACTGAATCCATTGCCAGTGCCACTAAGACAAATTGTTAAACTCAATTTAGCATTGCCATTGCCATTGCCAATGCGACTGCCACTGCGACTGCTATTGCTATTGCTATTGCGATTACGACTGCCAAGTCTGGCGGGTGCATAGAAATGGAAAGTTTCCTGTTTTTCCCTTGCGCCAAGAACTTGTGCGGGGCACAAACTTTCAGTTAGCCTTGAAGTTGGTCGGAAAATGGGAAGCCGGGAAATGGGGGCGCTTCTTTGAGGGGCGGAAGCGGGTGACGACCTTCCTGTCACTGCAAAACTCACTTATGTACGTGCATTTGATAATTAAATGATGTTGCAAAACTTTGTCCACGGCCAGCAGCCATTTTCGGTCCCCGTGCCAGTGACTCTTTACCCTTTTCGGGATCATCGCCTCTTTGCATGAACACCAATTATGCCCGCCCATTTCAGCCGAGTCACGTACCCGAACCGCACAGCTTTCCCAGCATTTAATCAATCTAAGTGATGTTCAGTGGTCGGAGCCCAACCCGCTGCACAGCTGCAGAGATTACAGGTGGTCCGCACTCCGGCCTCCGGAACGATTCTGGGCTAGCTTCGGTTGGAGGAACAGCCCGGAGGTATGCAGTGGTTTTGGATCTGACCTGGGGATTACTAACTGCGCCGCAGGCTGGGCAACACGATAATGGGAATTAAATGGAAATTTCTTTAAGATGTGTTTATTTATTTATATAATGCTAGCAACTAAATCAAAATTACTTGGAAACAGTGGGTGTGAGCTGTGTTTTCATCAACTTAATTTCAATTTAATCATGGGCTTACTCCAAATGAAATATATATATTTCTTGTTTGCTTATAGATAAGCTTTTATTAATAAATCTTAAAATTTGGCTTGGGCACGAAACTCTGACTAATTATTATAATAAAAAAATGGTGAAATATCATTTATTGGCCACAACTAGTTAAGAAATCGGTGGGGTAAGGCATACATGTCGTATGAGTAATTTTTGGTGAGGACAATGGTACATTAATCAATATAAGATGGCAACAGTTTGGTTAAAATGCTGCAAAACAAAATGAATAACTGAACATTACAAAACAGATACGTCGTGTGAGTAATAATAAGTTATATACATTTGTACCTGAAAAATTGTATTTCTTGTTAAAAGACCGGAAAATGTAATAACTTTAAAGGGAAATGCATTTCCTTTTCTAGAGACCGTAACATTATTGAGCATTCAAAAGCCAGTTTTGGCGCTAGAATGGCCTTTGTTTCACTTCAGCTGGTTCCACTTGTCCCCTGACCTGTGAGTCCCGTGCCATTGCCATTATTTCGGTTCAATTGCAGACGGCGGAGAGCGCATGCCTTTGTTTACCTTCCATATCGGGCATTTCTCCTTTTGGCCATTTGGGCCTTTTGGCGTTTTGGCGTTTTACCATTACCGTTTACCACTTTACCATTTTACCGCCACTGTGGTGGAACGCATTCACCTTGACACCGTGTGAAACCGTGTGGATCGCAATCGAATACAATCGAATCTAACCTCTGGCAGCAGCAGCAGCAGCTGTTGACACTACTCATTATGAGTGTGTAGTAAGAGCATTAGCGAAGTCCGCGTGGAGACGCATCTGCAAGTTATAAAATGAGCAAACAAAGACCGCTGTGCGAATAGCTATATGCATACCCGTATAGATAGAGCCGGGCCGCCTGTGCACGCTTGGCTGTAGCTATGTCTATGTCCATAAGGCTACCATAAAAGTCTTAATTTAGATTTGCTGAGTACCCGCGAAATCGTTTATGTTTTCATTTGGAAATTCGTCGTAAAATCTGCTCTGCTCCGGAGCCCCAAGAATCCGCAGTGCTCCCGTCTTATCAACCTGGCGTGGAGTTAGTCGCGGCTTAATTAAACATTGTTCCAGGAATTAAATGTGCTTTGCTCTGGGCACAGGTAGCATTTGAATATTAAGCACTTGGAGTGCTTGCGAAAATATTTAAACACCAGACGAAGGAACTGGCACAGGATTATTTTAAAAGTCGCGTGTTTGCCTGCCCGCCAACTTGGGATCCACAAATTCACTGGAAACCCAGTGACAGATACTACTACTACCACCACCACCGACGACTTCGGCCGACTCACATCGTCAGCTTTTCAGTTCAGTTCTGTTCTGTTCAGTTCAGTTCAGTTTTCAGTTTTCCTCGAGCGCTCAACCGAGGCGGTTGTCCATCGGTCCGCAGGAGCACTGTGCCACACTTCGGGGCATTTCAATCAGACGAATTCGTGAACGTAACCGACACCGAGCATCCAGAAGAGATTGATCAGCCGCCGGTTCATCTGATCGATAATGTGACTTGAATTACTCAGTGCAATCAGTTCGTCACGCTGCTAAAAATATAAAAAAAATATTTATAAGAGAAAGAAAAACCAAATTAATAACATCAAATAACGTGCAATGAAAGTGAACGAGCGTCTCCTCTCACTGCGTTTGTAGTGCACTTATAAAGTATCCAATTAAATGGGACTCCGGCTCCGGCTGCGGCTCCTCAGACAACAATAACAGAAAAATACCTGCCGGGGGGCAATAAAAATAATAGCAGCTTTGTGTCAATAAAACAATGCGAAATGTTTTGATATGAAAGCGGAGGACTGCGCAGGAAAGCGATTGCATTAAGTAAGTAAACAGTGCGACGGGGAGGACCCTTCTTCAGGAGGACCCTCATGGAGGACCCTCCGGCAGGAACCCTTCACCTTCAACCGGTTCAGGTGTGCGCCAAAGGGAGCGGGCAGGGGGAAGCGGGAAGGGGGAACCATGGACGCTTTGCATAGATCAGCCAAGGACCGGGTAATGGATAAATGCTTTCACGCTAAACACCTCGATGGCACTGCCAAATAAAGAGGACAAATAAGTGTCTGACAGTCTCGATAAATAGTGGCTTCTATTGGCTGGCAGGGTGTTTTGACGTCAGCGAGAGTCCTTTCGGGGGTCCCACCCATTCTTGACACCCCTCCGTCCCGCAGCGTTTATTTGCCGAATGCAAATGAAATATTATTACACATGCACATGCACATGCACATTACACATACGCCATGTTGGCCGCAAATTGCAACAAATGTTCAACGGAAGTCGGATGCTGGTGCAGTGTGGGCGGTCGAATGAATTTTGACGGAGCTCAGCATTTTTTCTTTCTCACTATTTTTTTTGTGTTTTTTTTTTGGTGTGCTGTACATGGTAACAAAAAAGGAAAATCACATTCCAAACGCATTCCGAAAGAGTCGGAAAGTATTTCGGCTGGCCTTGCAATTGTCACACTTGAAGTGCCCTTCTGGCTTTTCCGAAAAACATCTCTTAATAACGCGAATGTGAAATGGGGCTTGGTCGATTAAAGCGGAATAAGGTGAAGGCCAAACAGCTGGCCAAGAGCTGGAAAATATCTAAAAAATAGGCAATGAGGCAGCATAAATACGAAAATATGTAGACCAGAGCTGCCCAATTGCTCTCTGTCCTTTTTTCTCTGGCCAGACCCATAAAATGTCTTTAAAGAATTTCATGTCCGGGAATAGGTTTCGAAACTTTAATAAAGAAAGAATTAAAATCTTGATTTTGACGATATAAGAATACCAGCTATAAGTCAAATGATTTTATCTGAATAAGACACAACACATTAGCGCCGTAAACACAACAATTTTATAAATGAATTCGTACTGAGTGAGATTAATATTTCAATAAATCTGTTTTCAGATTGTTCAATAATTGAGGCTCTTGCTGCGGTTTTTTCCGAAAAACTATCGTGTCTTTGGGTATATAAAGTTGGCGGCACTGGCTGGCGTATACAAAGAGTATTCTGCTCCATTGTTTGGGTTGAACTTTTAGTGTGAAATAAATCTTCCACGGACACTAACATCAGTGATACAGATTTATCTAATGCCGGAGATGAGTGCCCGTCTGATTGATGACCCATTCCGCTAAGAGCGGCGGAAATCCATTCCCCGATCTTTCAAGTTCAGCCGGCCGAAAAGGATGAACGCTCGGTATCAATTAGAAATTCATAAGTTTGGTCTTTTCGGCAAAGTAATTGGATTTGGGGCAACTCAATTTGTAGCCTTTGAAGAAATAGTTTATGCCCCCACCACGATGGGCAAAAGGGTAAAACTCTGAGCTCTAGCTCTGAGCTGATTGCTGCCATTGTCATGGAAATGGCAGTAAAATGGAAACTGGCCAGGAACCAGGGAGATTAGGGTGCTCCGCTCGTGCAAACTTGGCAATTGAGTTGCGAATTAGATTATCAATCAAAGTGCCAATAAAAACGCCATTGCTTATCGCGGTCAATTGCCGATGGGTGGTTTGCCGCCAAAGAATGTTCCAGCCCCCGATCGCAAAGCGATTTCAGTTTTCCGACTTTTGGCTTCCACCCGGAATCCCAGTAACATTCTAACGAATGAGTTCATAAATCTATTTTCGGCCGAAAGCCCCCGCGAAATGATTTCACACACATGATTTCCAACGCCACTAATTGAACACTCGAGATTGGAAGTCTATAAGCTATACTCGTGCATACCACCGCAGATATCGCAGATATCGGTAGACCCAACTTGCGGCCGAAGAAAGAGGACCTTATCTCTCGGCGATGGGATGACACATTCCATTGAGCCCGATCGATACCTTAACCCTGACAGACATCCGTGGCTTTGGCATCGCTTCCAATTAATCAGTTTCACCTTTGAGTACGTCACTAGGCCGGGCCAATATTTACACATCAGCCGCAGCATAAAAAGTAAAAGTACCCTTGCGCACCTCGCCCCCGGCCAGATTGCTATCATGTGAGCGATAAGCTCTTTTATGACCATTGCGCGTCAGCATTAAAAGGCTTAGGGAAATGGCAGTGGAAGTGGAAGCGGGGGAGGAGTCCGGGAAGGCCGAATTGGGGTACACCCTTCCCGAGAGCCCTAGGCCCTTGGTCCCTTATTATCTATTGCTATAATTAGAACTAGGCCGCGTTAAGTATTCAAAAATAGTTTAGCATGCTAAGCAAAACATTTAGTGCCTCGTGCAAAGCAGGTAGTTCACACCACAACATTTTGGAATCAGTTATTAAACATATTGGCCCCAAGCCCCATATTGTCTATTTCTATAATAAGAACCAGCCCGCGTTGAGTAAAACATTTAGTGCCTCATGCAAAACAGGTATTTCACACCACATTTTAAATTCAGTGGTTAATAATTAAACATATTGGCGTACAAAAGCACCTCCTATTACATATGCCAGAAAACAGAACTACCCTAAAAACAAGAGTCTAATTTAATGTTGCATAGCACCCCAATGTTTGTTCATAAATTAATTAAAAGTTAGTTTACAATTTTGTGGTCCACGGAATTTATTACGGACTTTCCAGTTGCCGGAGATACTTGCAGCTGAAGTCTTAAGCTAATATTCCAAGCTTCCCACACAGAGATTTGAATATGCAAATTGTGGTACTGAATGTGAATTATTCCCTTTTTGCGGCAAACGCCGTTGCCTGCGGCTTGATTCCGGATTCCTATAACCATAACCATACCCATACTCATGTCCATACCCATTCCCGTGTTCATTGCCATTGCCACTCCGATTACGATTGCCATTGCGAAGTGCCTGCGTTCCACCGCCACCTAGTCTATTGCGATATCAGTTTTAATTTGGTTATCGCACCCACACAGCCGAACAGACGCTCACAAGGAGTCGCAATCTGAAATACTCCTATATATAACGCACACCATCGGACTATCGCTAAATAAATAATACTTAATGCCAAATTATTGTCAACAGAAGTGGCAAGAAGTGTCGAACTGCCAGCCCTTGCCATTCGGTCTGCAGTCTCGCGCTCAGTCAACAGTCATCCGCGTCGCTGGCTGTTTATTCCGGCAATATTCCGACGATATTCCGACGATATTCCGCCGGAATCTACGTTGCAAAAGTGCCGCCTATAACCTATAGCTGCACATAATTTAATCGGATATCTAATAGAGCGTCGAGTCGAGTACCAATCTTATCGCCAGGCGCACGCGGAGGTCTGTCGGTTGTGGAAAAAGTGAAAATAGTGAATGGGTGAATGGTGGAAAAGTTTCGGTGATGAATAGTCGAATCCGGCAGACGAATGACTATCAAGTTCGGAAATGGAACGGCTATCTCCTAGATACGGCATATCAAGTGTTAGCTGTAAATAATCCACAAATAAACACACATTGAGGTAAAAGCTACAAACAAATGTTGCCATTCAAAATAAATAGTCAAATTAGGCTTTTTGAATATTTCTGACTTAAAATACCTTTCCGAAAAACCTCTTCCGTTTTCAATAAAATTCGCATCTATAAGTGAATATATTAAAGTTTATATGCGAATTCAATAAAATATTCGCAAATGTAGCCATTTCGTTGGCAAATTTATTAGTAATACATTACAATACATTTCGCCACTTTGTGGTAATAATACTTACTTTGTTTAAAGCTCATTGTATTTATATATTTTTATAATTATTATTAGAACGAAAAGTGCATTTACTGCCAGGAATTCTGATGGTGATGACTTTCTTGAATTTACTTTACGAATAAACCGTGAATATTTATATAAAAATGTTGAATTTTCTTATAGGAAATACCTCCATAAATTATTAGTTCGTCTGTGAAGTTCGGTACCTAATTCCAAGCAAATAGTTGCATACATTTTAAATTGAATCGAACCAGTGGGGTTTTTCAATGATAAGGTAACTTAATTTGATTCATTGCTTTGTTATTTCGGTAAAAGTGTGACTAACTACAGGATTAGCAGTTATCTACTTAAAAAGTAAAGTATTTAACTGTTTTGGTAATGGCAGCCCAAGACAAAGGCCATCTTAGGAATCTCTCAATACCGTTGACCACTTTTAACGTAAATCACAAAGGCGGGAAAATTCAGTGCTGTGCACTTTCACCCTTGAGATTGTTGAATGCTTAATTGCAAGCGAATAAATGAAAGTGACAATTTCGCCGATTGCAATTGAAAGGAGATTGTATGGAATGCAGTGAAATCCATTTAATTTCGGAAATTGTCACAGAAAATAAATCAGATAGTATGTTCATGGAAACTTAAAACACGTACAAATAGATTTAAGGATAAAAGGAATGTGCAAATTGTTATTGTTTCCTGCTGAGAGCCGTTTTTATTGCCATGCAAAGGCCTTTGCCGAACTTGCTAACTGCCGAACTTTCCTTTAATTCCAGTTAACCGGACGTGCAACTGGACACAATGACCGCAGCTGGGCCGCGCTCCTGCTCCACCAACTCCAGGGATATGGCAGGATATGGCTGGGCCTAGGCGGGCTGCTGCCGGAGATAGCCACACTCGATTGAGAACCCAACTGGCCGATCCATGGCTGTCAACTTGCAGCTGAATAATTTAAGCGTCATTTATCCATCGCTCATGTATGTGGCCGCCTCCTCTCCCTCCTCTCCCTCCTCCCTTCGGGGATTGGGCCTGGGAGTGGGTGGTCTGCCGGAGAACATATCCATCGTGTACGAGGATGCGGCCAACGGGACGGGTGGAGGCAGTGGATATCCCAGCGGCCCGAACGGAACGGATGCAGTGGCTCTCACCGAACCCGGACCCACGGCACCCGTGACCACATTTAATTACTACAACGAGTCGGCAGCGGCCGCCGAGTGGGCGCACTTCTACGACCTGGTGCTCTCCTGGCAGGGCATCATCCTGATTGCCGTCTTTGCCACCTTCATCGTGGTCACCGTCATCGGGAACACCCTGGTGATACTGGCCATATTGACCACTCGCCGGCTCCGCACCATTACCAACTGCTTTGTGATGAGCCTGGCGGTGGCCGACCTCCTCGTGGGCATCTTCGTCATGCCCCCCGCCGTCGCCGTCCATCTCATAGGTGAGTCTAGTAGTGGCTGTGCCTGTGTGTGTGTGTGTGTGTGTGCGCCAGGGTGTGTGAGTGTGTGGCAGCGCCATTAAGGCATTAGAGTCGTTCCGCGAAGGGAGGCGCCGCTTGCCGGGCTTTTCGCGTGATTACAAGATGAAGATGCCATTCCGGTAAATCCCTCAAAAAATTGCTAACAAAAGCTTGGCGCCCTGAACCAAGAGGCTACACTGAGAAAAAATCCAATCCAAGTTTATGAGACTTGTATAAAATTAAGTACAAATGCAGTAGCAATACTTCCTGACGAATTTAAAAAACTTTCGAACCTGCGAATAACAATATGATCCTGCTTGAAGCATTGCCTAGCGATTTCTTGCGGGCATTTGGATACAGATCTTTCTCCAAGTGTATCCCAACAAAGTAGCACGAACAGGAATAGCAGCACGGACACGAACAGGAACTCGAGGAGGAGGCGTGTCAGAAGGGGGGCGGGGCAAGCGGCCCGAGTATTTATGTAAATGCTGCTAGGTGAAATATGCGAGTATGTATCTCTCTCGCCTTATGGATTTGTATTCTTTGAACTGAAAGAATTTCTTTCATTTTTTGCGTCGGCTCTCGTGCAATTTCCTCAACACAAAAAAAAGAGGCTAGCAGCCGAAAAAGGGGAAAATTCCCGAGCCCAACTTTGTGGAAATTCTTTAAAGGCAACGGCATGTCGAAAGTTTGTCATAATCATCCGGACCACTGACAATCCGAATCGGAATGAATTATTCTCTTCAGAAAATAGTTCGCCTTTGTTGCTGAACTCGTGGAGTTGAATGGGAAATATGCTAATTGCATGATCCTTGACTTAACCACTTCTGATTTAAGCTCAACTGGCTTCTGTTAACTGCGCTTGGAACTGTTTAATATAAAGTTTGTTTTCAGGTATTCACCCACTAGTTTCTCTCTGTGGAGATTCCTTTTAAGTCTCAGTCATAATTACTCATGCCCCCAGGTTTTTTCGAGGTAAACAATTTACCAAGCCCCACTTTCAGACCATTTTTGTCTAAAGTATATGTACGCATATCATTAAGTTAGGACGTAATACACCCACACGGTCGGGATTAGTAGTTTGCTTTTGGAGCCTTATCAACTTGAAGTTGGGGTAGGTACTGCTGAGTAGTAAGTAAATGCTGAGTAGTTAGTTCTTATAGATATGTAGATAACAACATACTCCTCCACGGATGGAAAAGCATTCCAATGCCATTTTTGTTTATTTTATTAATTAAGAAATCCCCGTTTTCCTAATTCACTCCTAATTTTGCCTTTTACTGGTTCAATCCGAGTCCTCTGAGACTCAGCAAATTGCATCCTTACATTGGACCAACCCATCTGTGCTAGCCCATAGGCAATATCCTTGTAATGAGCTCCTTGGCTCCTTGGTCGGTGCGACTCTCACAAAAACAACTTTTCATTTGGCGCACGGAGACCATTAAGGGGCGCTTGATTTAAAAATTAATCGCTTGACAGGCCTCGGACGAGGAGAAAACACTGGAAGAGCTGGAAAGGTTGGGGTTCAATGGAGAAATTAAACCACTAACGGGTTGAAGGGGACAAGAAACATTGCCAAAATTTGCCGAGCTGGCCGCTTTAATTGGCCTTAGGTGAGGCATTTGCTGAAAGCCATGGAAAATGTTGCTAATCAAATTGACTTTGGACCGGAATTTTAAGTTGGCCATCCCGCAGCCCCGCTGCTCCACTCCGCGCTGCAAAAGGCTGGTGCAAAGTTTTTAATTTGGAATCTTGATTGCAGGCTCGTGGCAACTGGGCTGGGTGCTCTGCGACATTTGGATCTCCCTGGACGTGCTCCTCTGCACGGCCTCCATTCTCAGCCTGTGCGCCATCAGTGTGGACAGGTGAGCAGAGCTCTCCGGGAGCATATTCCCGTATTCCCCCTAATCGTAAATCCCGGCATCCTTCACGTCCATCCGACAGATATTTGGCCGTGACCAGGCCGCTCACGTACTCCCGTAAACGGCGCTCGAAACGATTGGCCCTCATCATGATCCTAATCGTCTGGCTGCTCGCGTTGGCCATCACCTGTCCCCCCATGCTGGGATGGTAAGTACACTTTAAGAAATTATTGCTATGTAGGGGAGTTCCCACAACCTAGTCTGGGACAGGCGTTTGTCGACAGTCCACACACTACTAAAATTAATCGACTTCGGGCATAGGTAACCCCTTTAACTAGATAAAATTCCATGTTGTTCGCTTCTACTTTAAGAACAAATTTTGTGCCGTGCGGAATAATTCCACGACTTTGCCTAACTAACTAAAAGGAGAATTAAATAGAGCGCTTTGTTTATATTTAACTTCATTAGCACAGTCAACAGATTTAACCAGAAATGCAATTAAAGTTCTTCTTCAAATGTTAGTAGCAGAAATTAAATTCCACCAAGAGAAGGTTAATTTATTTAAGAATCCAAAATAATTAAAACTCAATTTGCCTTCATTTTCAATTAAAAATCTTGTGTAATAAAATTAACATATTATATTTGTCCAGTGCAGCAAACTGTGCCAAAAGATGTCATTGCATAATTTTGAAGGACCACTTAGGGCATTATTAGCTATTTTTGGTCCATCTTAAGCATTACAAATGTTGCCAACTGTGAGTGGAAATTAATTAGCATAAATTTCGAGACCTCCGAGCAGACTGAGT
Organism: Drosophila teissieri; assembly: GCF_016746235.2. Lineage (NCBI taxonomy): Eukaryota > Metazoa > Arthropoda > Insecta > Diptera > Drosophilidae > Drosophila > Drosophila teissieri. The sequence continues at coordinate 11,588,000 of NC_053032.1, forward strand.
GGCGACACTAAACTGAACAAACGAATATAATTAGCTGGCAATTGTCTGCTGCTCTTGCGACCTGCGACCTCTGACCCCTCTGACTCGTAGGACTCCCCTGAGCCCCTCCTGCGGAGGCGAATAATTGGGAGCTTCCTGCATTAGTTGACTAACTTGGTGGCCCATTAAGCGTATCCTGCTCACTTCCATTTCCCGCAGGTACGAGCCAGGACGAAGGGACCTCCGCGAGTGCCGATACAACCAGAACGAGGGCTACGTCATCTTCTCGGCCATGGGCTCCTTCTTCATACCCATGGCAGTCATGATTTATGTGTATGCAAGAATTTCCTGTGTCATTGCATCCAGGCACGACAATATGACCGACATAAGTGTTCACAACAAGGTAAGCTCTGTCGCAGCCATCCAAAACCATGCCCCACGTCCTCCTGTTTGCCTGCAAACATTCGCACGTCTCCCGCCATCGCCATCGCCATCCAAAACCAAAGCCAACATGGTGCACAAATACGGAATACGGAATACGGAATATGGTATATGGTATAGGGAAACCACTGCAGCTGCAAACAACAAACGCTGCCCAGGCCAGCCCGGCGAAAGTCATCTCTGTTGCGAACCACTCCGGCTTAAAGGACACTCCACGTGCGGCACAAACTGCGGCACGTCCGCTCATAATTCCCAAATGCCAGGAGCTCACACAGATTTAAATACCATACCCTCGCATCGGGGTATGTGCTCAATATCCGGTCCGATCCGATCCGATCCGGTCCAGAGTGCCCTATAACACAAGTTTTTCACTTCAACTCTGGCGGCCCATATAGCTGAATTAATGAGTTTTCAACTAACCATTTTCTGAGGGGCGAAGTTTGGCCGCTTAAGCGGTAAATGCCTTTCAAAAACGTTAGTTATGAAATGATGAAAATGCTGCAACATTCATTTAAACAGAAACTAGAGCAAACAGCATGATAGTGCCATCAACATTTCTTAAAGTGCCCAATTGTTTCTGAAACAAACTGCAGGGTAATCACTAAATAGCTAACATTAAACGAAGCTCGCTTTGGAAATTGCTTGTGCATATATACATTTGCACATATACCTCGTGTGCATTTTAAAATAGGCTTAAATTGCACTTAAACTGAATCAAGTCCAGGCAACCATACGCACTGAAACCAGTCTAAAATCCAGTTTTATGTGCATGGAGATTATCACATCGTGCAGTTGATATTCGTAGAACAATGGCCTCATGGCATTAGGTATGTACTATGTAGCCTTAAAGCAGCTTAAAGTCACCTGCTTACCACGTGGTTCCTTAAAGAGGATGATGATGCCAACAAGAGTGTTTAAAGCTGCGGCTTTTCCTAGCGTGCCTTCCGTTTCCGTTCCTTTCATCTCTGCCGCTTTTTGCCGCCCATTGACTTCATTTTAGTTATTTATCATCGACATTGACTTAACCGCCTTGTGCACTTTGCGTGTCTAGAAATTCAAGCGCTACACGGCAGCGGACGTAGAGAACGAGCTGTCGGAGCAGGAGCAGCACAGCTCGGTGGGGCAGCGCCAGAGACAGGCCACATCGAGGACCTTCTCCAACCAGACGATAGCCAAGGAGCTGCACGACATGATGCTCAGCGACAGCGACAACTGTGCGCCAGTGGGCGCTGGAGGAGCAGGAGGCGCTGCAGGAGGAGGAGGAGGAGGAGGAGGAGGAGGAGGTGGTGCCACTGGCGGCACCCACTGTCAATCCCTGCTGGCCCTTCCCTCCGGCGGAGGAGGCGCCTCCATGGGTTGCGCCAAGAATGGGTGCTACGAACTCACACGACCCTCCTCGCTGAAGCGCGCTTCCACCGCCTCCACGACCATTACCACAATGACGAGTGGCATGGGGCCGGGCAGCAGTCTCCTGGACGCGCAGTGGCAGTCCCAGCCGCCGGCTCACACGGGACAGTCGCAGGCCCACTCCCTCTCGCAGCCACCGCGAACACACAGCTTTAGGCATTCGCATGGGGAGCGGGAGCGGGAGAGGGAGAGGGAGAGACTGAGGAGCCATCACCACCATCCGCATTATCATCACCAGGCGGGCGTGACCACCACATCGAGCAGCGGGAACACCAGCGGAAACACCAACAGTAAATCGCTGTCCAATCGCATTACGTCGCTGAAGAAGGAGAACAAGACCACCCAAACCCTGAGCATTGTGGTGGGCGGCTTCATCGCCTGCTGGCTGCCCTTCTTCATCAACTATCTGATCACCCCCTTCCTGGCCGAGCACCAGGCCAGCCAAATGCTGGCCAAGGCCCTCACCTGGCTGGGATGGTTCAACAGCGCCATCAATCCCTTCATCTACGCCTTCTACAGCGTCGACTTCCGGGCGGCCTTCTGGCGCCTCACCTGCAAACGCTTCTTCAGCGCCGGCCAGAAGCCGCAGTTCCCCACGAACACCATGTCCATCAGGCGATAGAGTTGGACTGGACTCGCCCGGAAGGACAGGACGGCAACCCTTCGAGCCCTGAACAAATTGCCCCGCATAACATATTATTAACATATTCATTAACTTTAGACGCGTCGGCGGCGAAGAAGGTGTGGTCCCTAATTGCACCCACAGTCCATGTGTAATTGTTCTCCAGTTTCTCGTATAGTTTATTTCATCGTCAGGGTTTGCTTCCGATTCTGGATCATTTTGCACTTAGGAGACGAGCCTCGCCCACCAGGAATTCCACTGGTTTCAGTTGACCTTTCAGAAATGCCAGGCCATTACAGCATTTTCAAGCAGTCTATAGGGAAACGTCTTACCGCAGACACTCAACTGATTTAACATAACAATCGGCATCTTTCTTGACTCAGAACACAAATAATATCTCTAATTTGTTTGTACGCATAAAAGGTTTTTATCATATTTACTTCCAAATTTTCCTAAGCTTCGAGATAAACACTTCCACTGTTGCGAAAATTTATGGAAATAATATAGATAAAAAGCTGAGCCACACTATCTACCTATCTCATAAACGAGTGCTATGAAAATCTTTTTATGATCGAAATCTGTTTCCTAGTCAGGGAAAATATAATTTTTATCGTCATAGTTAGGCACATTTTCCTGAAAACCTTTTAGAGAGTAACATAAAATGTCGAGTTCTAGAGACCTCAATTCCCTTAGCACAAAATTGACTTGACGATGTTCGACTTAATGAAGCTTGACTGTACAAGGATGGCAATACGCGACTGCAGGCGAAGATTCAAGGTATTTTTGCATGCGGAACCCAAGGAAAATCGGATGCGTATCGATTTAGTAATTTCCGCGCGACTTTTCCGCTCAGCGGGCGGCGCCTCGAAAATGGCAACATTTTCCTTGGATGTTGCTTTTGCCGGGCCGTCAAGACAACTTGGACTTGGCCAGTGGCACAGACAGTCTAGATGGATGGGAAAACTTGTTTATACGGCCCACCGAAATTACGGCCATTGCCTGTGCTCCGAAATTCAGCCGCGTGCTTGTGGGGAGGTAACCAGTTTGGTGGTGACCCAGAACCACTTCCGCATTCCCTTTGGCGATTTACGATGCAGCTAGCTAGTCCCTGTCGCACTTGCGTTAAGTGCAGGCATATATATCTGTAAATATCACAGTATATCATATCATCTGATATCAGGACATCATAAAGCATATAGCCCAGAGATACGGGTTGATTGATTTACATGGGGAGGGATTGAAATCAGTGGAAATCAGTGGCTAGTGGCTGGGATCGAGTTGAGAATTAGCTTTAATCAGCATTATCGGAATACCAGTTAAAAACAGTTACTGTGATTTAGTTTATAGTTGAAGTCGGCTGCGACCTCAAGAGTTTTCCTTTAGTCTTAACAGTACTCGTATAGAGTGAGTGCGTGCGTGATTTAATGAGTGAAAGTGAGTGTGTGAATGGGATGTAATCAATTGTACGAGTATAATCTAAGGCATAATTTATTCAGGCCATCAGCAGCTTAGCTAACCCTTAAGTAGGACTACATTTCGTGTTGTACCAAGCAATCTACTTTCCTAACTCCATCCATTGCCGGCGGCGGTGTGAAGTCATAAACGCAATCAAGCAATGCTACGCCTACGCCTACGACATAGAGATTAAGTCAGACGAAACTCTCATCAGCAACAGCATGCCATCCCTTTTCCTGGATCCCCCAGTATATCTGAATATCTGATTTCCGGAATATCAGCTCACATGTCAGGCCTAACAAGTCAAACAGATGCTCCGGGTGAGGAGATGGCTTCCGTCCCGTCGAAGGACGAGCAAACTCGGCGGATGGAGCTCATCGTCGCACGCCCACGTATCGCATCGTAGCGTATAGCATATATCTCATTTCGTCTCATTCCGGCTGATATCACAGACGTAATCCGCATAATCTGCATGCAAATATATGTAAATTTATTAATAGTTGTGTGTGTACGAACAGCAAGTTTTTGGAAACGAACAAATAAATAGACAATTCGAAAAGACAAAGCTCCAAAACAGCTACAGATTGGTTTTTCTGACATTTAAACTCTGTTTAAGCGCTGGCTCTCCGCTTAAAGGAGAGCTCTCCGGAATGGGAAGGACCCTCTAGTCCTGCGAACAATGGTTAGTGCGGGTAACGTGAATTATTGATCAGTCTCAAAATTGAATTCGCAACTGCAGATACACTGTACTACACACCCCCGCCCTTCATATGTGTGTGTACTGCTTGTCTGTATTTATATTTAACCAGGACGAATTCAAGGGAAAACCCCGGAAAAGGAAGCAGAGGGAACCGAGAGCAGAGTTGTGTTTGGTGCGCAAAATAACCATAAATACGAGCCCCGCCATCCCGTCATGAATATTTCATGGTAGCTACAGCCAGCCAGCAAATCCCCATTCCCATCCCACAAATCCGCATCCATTCCGCGGGGAGCAGCCCCAGTTGAGGAGCCTCCAAATGGAGTTTAAGACTCTAATCGAGCCCGAGCCCGAGCCCAAGTCTGAACTGTGCCAACATTAATTGATCGGCTGAGTCGAGGAGCCAAGTTGGCCCCCCAAAAAATCCAATTGGGTTGCAGAGTGGGCGGCACTTGAGGAGACTCATTGGAGCAGTCGGCCCAACTTGGCCAGAAAACAACTTGACGGCGCAAACAAAGGAAGCCGAAATAAAACGAAAGTTCATTCGAAAAACATTTGCGGGGCATTTGTCATGAGAGTTTCGCCAACTTTTCCTGTCCCAAGCACTTGTTAAATGCTCGAAAGTATCGATGTATTGTTTTTGTCCTCCGTTGTTCATAACCCACAAATGCTGCTGTGACATAACCGAAAATCTCGTGGAAGCAAAACAACATCAGCCCAAGGACCAAGGACCTGTCAACAGACGGCTGAAAATAGGATGTCGGCATGGCAGTCAACTCCATCCCAACCTCCACCTCCGCCTCCACCTCCGCTCTCTGCTCCACCTGAAGCAACGGCCATTTAATTTAACACATTACGCGATATCAGCCAACAAAGAGGTGCAAAATGGTGCGGGCTCCCTCCAAAAAAAGGTATAAAAACATATACTGGGAAACGGTGTTTTGCCCGAGGTATACCCTTTAATCAGCGGTACAAATGCGAGTTGTGTCTAGGAGGTTCATCAAGCAGGCAACTTGCTGTTGAGTCAAATTTAATTTATTTATCTCACTCATTTTTGCATTTAAAAGGCTTTCTTGTTAATAAAGCGGGGAAATTTCATTAGACTGCAGCCTCTAAAAAGCTATGATATTTTTTACAGTTAATTTCTATACAGAATAAAAGTACCCCGTCATTATGGCATTTGCAATTTGGAACAAGAGCCATTAAGATGTACACAGATCAAAATTTAAAAAATACGTAAGCATTATAAAGTGAAATTTTAAAATAAGAGCACCTATAACAAATCTCATTATTACGATAATTATGAATTATAATTGTATCAATGGTATAGTATTCCACATAAGTTTCGCATACCTCAGGAGTACCACATACCCCGTATTTGCGACAAGTACCGGCTATAAAAAGCCAAATTTACGGAACGGCGTACTGAGCACGGCGTTTCCAGGTTTCCAGGTTTTCAGGCCGTTGACAGGGGGCATTAAGGACGAGCGTTTCCGCTGAGCTCGACTCGAAAGTGAAATGTGACAGCGAAATGTGTTGCAATTCATTAGAGAGCGAGTGGGTGGGTGGGTGTCCCCTTGAATCCCTTCCCTGCTCCATCCCTTTCCCATTCCTGCCCCATCTCTGTCCCGTCTAGCCCGTCACGCTTTTATATTAGGCACATGTGTGGGCGGTCCTCCATTGTGAGTCCTGGGGGCCTGGGCATATGTAATTATGATGACCGCATATTTTTTCACGCCTTATTTCCAGCTAAATTAATGTACGCCACCGCACAGAAACAGCTGGAACCGGAGTCGCACAGCCGTATTCCGGAATACCGAAGCCATTTTCCGGGTCTCGCTGAATCAGCGTTTTTATTTTATATTTTTTTAGCTTCCGTCCTCTTTGCCGTAAACAACTTAGTGGCGGCCACCGGGTTACCATTTGCAATGATAAATCACAAAAAATGAAGTCAAGGCTGCGTTGGGAAGTGCGCTATGCAATGGAGTCTACTCCCCCAGCGTTTACCCCCGCATTTCCAATAAATTAAAACTTCTCTGCGGTTCAGCTAAGCTTTTCTCAACCGAAACTGGGGACTGCGAGGCGGACATTGAAATGTTTAAAGATACTTATCAGCGGAGTGAAATAAATGGAAATGGCAGTCTTACTCTTTTAATTTTCGAGATTATGTATGGTACATAAGTGTATGGTAAGAAAGTCAACCCAGTCAGTGCCCGTAATATACGAGTTACCCTATGTGGTTTAACTTGGCAAATCTTTCCTCGTGCTGCAGATAGCACGTACTACCGTCATTTTGAACGAGGAGACGTGTTCAGAAAATTGCACATAAAACTTTTGCGTGACAATTTATAGCCGAATGGCGAAAACCACCGCTGTGAGTTGTGCGTTGTGAGTTGTGAGCATATTTTATATGTTTGGCATATTACCATCGTTTACCTTACCCCACCCTCCACCACTCCCACTTTTCGGGTGTAATAAAACTGCCTCTGGGTTGAACTTAAAGTTTATTAGCTAGGAACTCTTTCGGCTGGCCGATAGGTTCCTTACAGAGATCCATTCCAGGTGAACATTTATCAAGTACACATAGTTACACAGAGTCACACACGGTTACAAGTACTATATAGTGGGTATGGCATATGTATAATACAACTATACAAATTAGTTGGGCTAAAATGCTTAACGAGTCTAGTGTGCGCACAAAGGGGTTTCCAGAGGCCATCTAAAGTCCCGGCAGGCTCAAGTGCAGCTTGAAATCCGGCCTAGTTTTAGTTACAGTTTCACTTTCGCCCGTCGAGGAGCACGGAGCACGGAGTGCCGTGTGCCGTGTGCGATTGCTTAAACATTAAATGGGTTGGCCGGATTGGACTGGACACTGGACTGTGGACAGTGGACAGTGAACAGTGGACACCAGAAACTGGACAGTGGACGCTGGACACACAGTGTACCGTGCCTGCGGGGTTAGGCCGGGCTTGACCGGACTTGGCCAACAAAGGATTCGCCAGACATGTCGTTGGCAGCTCACCACTACACAGACAAACTAGACGCACACAACAAAGGCATAAGGATGAGGACATCAACAGCATCACCATCATCATCCTACTCATCCCGATGGTCAACAGTTGCCGACGGGCAACAGAGACTCGCAAATACTATAATTTGTCTTTTGTTTCGATTCGCTTCGTTCCGCTCGTTCCGCTCGCCTCGCACAATCAACGCTCACTCTGGAAAATACTATATACTCGCATAGGATTCGGATCTGGTCTAGGCAAGAATCTCAACTTCCGGCCAAGTCCAGTGAGTCTTGCAACAAATGGCGCCCGTTAAGTGACCTTTAAGATACTGCTCGGAGTGCGGCTTTCACAGCTTGAAACGGCAGTCGATTTTTGGGTTTAACAAGGCAATCTTTGTTAAAATCAATATTGACCGTAAGTATCTAAGTTTTACTAGCTGCGTTTGGCATAAAGGATGGATAGAGTGCGGCAAACAGCTTAGTGCCTTGCAAATGAATACTCAGTTGGTGAGGTAGTTGCCAAGAGTTGGCCAAAAGGTCGCTGCATTGGCTTCGTTTCCTAAGATATTAGTTTCAATTTCTGGAGGGACATGCGTGGTAACTTTTGGTAATGTGCCTTAAACTATTTTCTAAATTTTCTGTTTTTATGGATATAAAACGTGAATTAAATTCAGCAGTTTCGTCACACTAATATTTCATTATCATCTTCAATTGATTTAATTATAAGTAACAATGAGTTCCTTTAACACGAAAAGTAATAATAAGGGATATAAATAGTTGTACTTCTAAAATTCAATTTTATGTACTATCTGCACTCTAGTCTAGAGTCAACTTGATGTCCTTGCATTGGCACTACTTGTTCTGCTTTTCAAAAAGATTAAAATGTGCGTAAATAGTTCCCCCACTAATAAGCACAAATCTGCTTTTGTAAGGTGAATACAATGAAGTCGGTGAGCCAGCACGGCGAAAAGCTAAGGATATGCCTGAGATATTTCCCCCACCACCCCAAGTGAGCGTCGATTGTGCGACTGGGGACTGCGACTGTGACACACACTCAAGTGTTCAGTGATTCGGAAAGCGTTCCGGATCCGTATCGGCATCTGAATATGCATCTGCATCTTCATCCGCATCCGGAAACTAGCCACGGAACATGGCCAGGTGGTTGGGAGGACGCTTCTGCTTGCAAATGGGGCGACAAGTGAGCCGCCAGAAGGCAGTGCGAAAGTCCGGATTGTAGAAGGCGTAGATGAACGGGTTGATGGCGCAGTTGACCCAGCCAATCCAGGTGAAGCCGAACATGAGGTCCTCGAGGACGGCGGGTCGCGGCAGGAAGGGAATCAGCAGATAATAGACGAAGAAGGGCAGCCAGCAAGCAATTAGGCCGCCCATCACAATAGTCAGGGTCTTGGCGGTCTTGCTATCACGTTTCGTGGTCGAAACTCGCATCGGCATGCGGTGGTGGTGGTTGTGATGGGTGTGATGGCTCTGGGAGCCATGGTGCTGTGGATGTGGGTGCGGGTGTGGGTGATGGTGGTCGAAGGAGGATCGCTTCCGCTTTTGCTGGGCCTCCGCCTCCAGTTTCTCGTTGGTGTCCAGTGCGGCGGTGTTGGAGGTGCTGGTGTTACTCGCATTGCCACCCAGGCAGGTGTCCGAGAAGGAGGCGTCCGTGCCCACGTAGTGCATGCCCGAGGGCGTGGAGTGCATGCAGGGTCCTCCATACTTGCAGCTAATTGCCGAGCAGTGAATGAGCGACGAGAGGCGCGACACCTCGACCAGCTCGTAGAAGGTGGGCTGGTGCTTGAACGTCAGCGTTTTGTCCGCCACTCCAGCTGCAGGTCCAGTTCCAGCTCCAGCTCCAGTTCCAGCTGCAGTTCCAGTGACAGAGGAGCACTTGGAGCACTTGACGGACGACTGGTGTCCCTTGGCTGCATTCGTGGTGGCGCCGGGTGGGTCGTGCAGGGAGTTGAACCTCCAGCGAGACCTCCTGCTCGGTAGCCACTTGGTTGGCGTACAATGATAGTGCTCCGACTCCGAGATGAAGTTGTCCCCATCCACATCGTAGTCCGCCGTGCGCTCCGAGTGCTGGTGGAGAGACATAATGGAGGGGAATATGTAAGCACAGCACTGGCACAAGCGTAAGGAATAATTTAGATTGCATGTCCGGGCATAGAGATTCCGGATTTGGGTTGCTGTAATTACTTAGTGCCACTTTACGTCGCCTAATTTCTGCAATTACTTCAGGGTCTTGGCAGCAAACTTGCTTCACTGTTTTGTTTTCATTAACTTGACATTAAACTGGAGAGGGTATTTACAATTTGTATTTTTAAACAAGTATGCACTTTTTCAATAATTCAGAAAGTGTGCTTATTGCATTTTCTTGTCATTATTGGCCATGGGAAACACAATTGTCTTGAAGTTCAGTGTGCATTGCAACAAACAAGAGATAAGTAATTCATTTTACAGCCAAGAATTCATAGCAAACACAATTTGTGATTACAAAATTAGTTAGGCTCTGTTATCAAAGCTCAGCACTTAAAATATCACCCACAGTACTGGGCGATAAGTGCCGGGTACTCAAGTGGAATGCCCAGTGGGTATCCCAACTTAATGAAGATCTGCATTTGAAGTGTTGAGCACTCCCGGATCTTTTTCCCCAGTGCCTAGCAACTTAGTCCATGGCTAGCTGGTTAGCTGGTGAGTTGGTGAGCTGGTGAGCTAGTTAGATGTGTTAGGTGTGACATGATAAATTTCCGGACACATTTCAGGGGACGCAGAGGGGTGGACACGTACTATACCCGTATATGCTTGGGAGATGGTGATGGAGATGGTGATGGTGCTTACCGCATCGCGCACAATGCGCTGTCGCCGCGACGTGAGGACATAACCAATCTTAACGTAGACGTACAGCATCACGGTGAGCGGGATGAAGAACGATCCCATTGCCGAGAAGACCACGTAGCCCTTGTTTTGGTTGTAGCGGCAGTCCACGAACTCCGCCTGGTGCCGCCCAGCCTCGTACCTGCGAATGTAGATGTGGATGTGAATGGCAAATTGAATTCCAGTTCGAATTGCATGTGGTTTGCGCGCTGGAAGGATGTGAGATGTGGGATGTGCGATGTGGGATGTGGGATGTAGGGCCCTGGTTTGGTGGCTCTTGCGGTTGTGATTGCGGCTGGGGAACTGGGACTTGGGGAATGACAACTGGCTGAGTTAAGCCGGTCGCAATTCGAATTCAAATCCTAAACCCACGCCAGTCGGAGTAGTCCCTTCTGGAATCCTTTTGCTTATGCACATCTCAGGTGATGGTCATTCAGCCAACACAAACCGGAGCTGACTTTAAATCAATATGCGGAAGAAACCGATTCCAAGACAACAGAGTAGTGCCTTGGCGTACTCCAAATGTGCCAACTGAAGGTACAATCGTGCACTATGGGGAATAGAGTAACAAATGGGTACAATTTCGCACACAACCACTGTTGCTGGCAAGCTTCGCGTCACTTCTGGCCTTTTATACACATTACTCGTGGAATTAAGCCCTTTAAAAGCGCTTGAAATTTTATTTCGGCCCACCAAAACCAGTTTCGTTTATTGTTGTTCCCTAAAATAATTCATTGCTGCATTGTCGTTACTGCGAATGGAATTTTCCGGTGTAGTAATACAACTGAATTATCTCCTTGTTACCCTAAATAAGAATTACTCACGCTAATTACAGGACCCGATACCAAAATATCCCAACAGTATAATTGTGCACATGCCACTTTGTTGGTATATGGGCATTTACAAGACCTAATTGGAAATAGGCCATTTTCCCAGAAAAACCCTATTTTATATTCATTTATATAGTGCGATAATCAGTCAGAAATCTAAGGGAAATTAATACAGTAGCTATTCATTTGTTTAAATACAAATAAAGTAAACAAACAATGCTTAAATCAACTAGCCGAAAGTCAATTCTAAATTATTCATTGGGCAATAACAAATAATAGATTGCAACTAAAACAAACAGTTGCACCGCTGCATTTGCAAACTTTTTTCATAAAACTATTCCGCTTAAGGAATGAAAATGTGCAAGTGGCGCCATCTGCTGCCGCGTATAATTGCGATTTTCCCCCAGCACAAATTTTCGAAATTTTCCAATGTCCTGCAGCTGTGGCTGTAATTCGGCCTCAGCCCGTTTTAATGTGCCCTTTAAGCCGTGCTCTTCGGTTTCTGCCAAGGGGGGCCAAACTAAGCCATGGCCAATGGCATTAAGGACATGCTGGCTTTGTGGTGTGTGTGAGTGAGTGTGAGTGAGTGCTGGTTAATTTGGGCGCCTGGAAGTATGCAACACACAAGTGTGCGGCTTGCGGCTGAGAGTGTGTGCGTAGGTGAGAACAAAGCAAATGCGCCGCGGCAAACAAAGTCATTAACAACTCATTAAAACTTCAATGTAATGGCTGCACGACCAACAGCAAGAACGCGGCGCAATTACGTAATGTTTTTTAGGCGCAGCCGAAGGCACAAATATAATATAAATAAGCGTATGTATTTCGAGACCCTTTTGTAACACATTATCTATGCTGGGCCACCACACAGCCATTAGCCCGGAATAGAAGAAAAGGAAACAGGACTCCCAGCCGCAAAAAGCCACGAAATACGGTCACGCCTCCGGAAGGACAAATTTGGTAAAAAAAAGAAAAAAACGGGAACCCAATAAAAATATTTCACATTTCAATTTACACGGGAAAGAGTCAAAATGATATTACAGCAATTATTTTAAAAACATGGCAAAATAAAAACACATGTATCTAGAAACTTGGAAAAGTATTTAAAATATTTCCCGTTCCCTCGCTCATATTTATAATAAAAAAATATTATAATATTTTTATAATATTGATCAGAATCATGTGTTGCCTGTACTTGCAACCATATTCAATGCGTTTAATTAAATGATTATAACATGAACGCTCTTCTTAACAGATGAATGGCCCATCCATCACGGGCTACGGATAATTTTGCCCTCCGCGCAGCTGGCGCTTACTTACCAGCCCAAATAGGGTGGACATGTGATTGACAGGGCCGTTATCCACACGACGAGAATCATGAGGAGGGCCAGTCGCTTGGAGCGGCGCTTCTTGGAGTACGTCAGTGGCTGTGTGACGGCGAGATACCTGCGGAATAAAGAGCAGAAAAGGGCGAAATATAAAAGCCGGGCCAATAAACGCAACGGAAATGGCCGGAGAAATGCTGAAAAAACAAAAGCCAAGCGGACATATTGTTCGCAAAGCCGCAGACGGCTTTCTGGCCAGGCCAAAAGGCACACAACGCCAGTGGGCGTCGGTTATGTCCTGGTCAGGTTCAGATCCATGGCTCCGGCTCCGGCTCCAGCTCAGCTGGATCAGCTCAACTCGGGAGCCACAACACAAAACTTGGAAATGCCATTAAAATGTAATTGAAACTTCCAACAAAAGCAAACGAAGGGATGGGAACACGGGGAATGGGAATGGCAACGGGAATGGGAATGGGAATCCAAGCCCAACCCAATCCTTGGTATTGTGGCGTCGCACACTCAAAGGATATGCACTGGGAATGGCCAGGACAACGGTCATGCGGCAATAAAAACGTCAACAAATAAATTATTTTGCACTGTTTTTGCACCTTGCCATGACTTTATCTAAGGACTAAGGACCAACGACCAAGCACCAAGGACCGTGGACTGCGAACGTGGACTGTGGCCATTGCTATGACATCAACGGCAAATTACGAAATTAGTTGGCCAACTCACCTATCCAGACTGATGGCGCACAGGCTGAGGATGGAGCCGGTGCAGAGCAGGATGTCCAGCGAGATCCAAATGTCGCACAGTATCCAGCCAAAGCGCCAGGTGCCTGCAAAGAATAAATATTTGCGCCATGCTTCAATCGGTTTGTGCACCTGGCCGGGATTGAGGAGGCATTACACTGGCCGATCCTTCCATCTAAACCACTTTAAATTCTTTCTGGTATTGTTATATAAAGAAACAATGGCGAGTGTTTATCTTTTTGTTTTCATTTGGCTTTGGAAACCTAAAACAGGTTTCCTTTCACAGAGATTTCTGGCTTGATTGCATTTTCATACTTTTAATAAGTCCTAAGTAATTAAAGACCACTACAATATACATATTCTTCCAAGCTTGCCTGTGGTTAAATTAACATAATTGGTACCACTTAAAAGGTTTAAAATAACTTCTGCTTCATTTCAAATTCTGATTTAAATTCAGAATTTCAGAATCAGAACTATCAAAGGTTTTCCATCGAAACCCATAAAACACTCGTACCACTCACAAGATGTTTTGCCATAAAAAATATGTATATTTGGGCAAAGTAGAAATTTTATAATTTTCGCTCTGGGACTATTTTGAATCGGAATCGACCAAATGTGCCCCCCCATCGATTTGGGTAAATGTTTACTACCCGAACTTCCACCGGTGAGCGCCAAATAGTAAACACTGGCCCCGATTCCTTCTTCCCGGGAAGTGTAATGCCCCACAGAGCCATAAATCTTCAGCCATCGATGGGCAGGGACAGGCCCTCCACTGCCACCACTCACCTGTTATGTAGAGAACCACCGATGGAGGCATCACGCAGGTCCCGACCAGCCAGTCGGTGATGGCCAAGTTCATCACGAAACAGTTGGTGACCGTGCGCAGGCGGCGAGTGGTCAGGACGGCGAGAATGACGAGTGTGTTGCCCACCACGGTGACCAGGATGATGACCAGGAAGACGGCCACCGCCAGCGACTTGGGCCACGCCATGCTCACCAGGTAGGAGTTCATCGAGGGCACACCCACCTTCTCGGCTCCGGTGGCCATCACTTCGCCAGCTGGTGCCGCCGTGGCCTGGATGGGCAGCAAAGTGCCATCCGAGGAGTTCGGGTTTCCACTGGCCACAGTCAGCGCTGTTGACAGCAGCTTGGAGTACGGCAGCATGGCATCCGGATGTTCCAGCGCCGTCATGCCGGCGGGTAACTCAGGCTCTTGGGGTGGACCTTATTCGCACCGAAGGCGACAGGAACAAATTGATTCTGTGTGGGCGAAACGTAGGTCACTTAATCAAGCGGCTGCAAAGGGAAAACTGGGCTAGGTACCGTCCGTACGGCAAACGCGCTGGCGTCATTAGAAAAATGCTAGAAAAATGCTTGAAAATGCCGGAGAAAGACCGGAGACCAGAGCGTCCAGAAGTGCATACAAATAATGGAATTGCCTGCGACCTTACACAATTTCCAATTACGGCCGGACTGTGGCCACATAAATTGCAATAAGTAAGCGTAATTGGCCTTGGACAGCACGCGAAATACACAAAATGGGGCGAAAGTAATTAGCGCCCATAAATTATGCCACCGAACATGCATAGACCGAACAAAACACAGAAAAAGGCATCGGAAAATTTAAATGATTTCCAATTAATATTGCCATTTACAATTCAATTTCAGCTCCGTACGACCACCGTACGACCAGCCGGCAAATAGTCTCGCCCGAAAATCATATATTCGCCTGTTCTCGCACTGCTCTGTTTATATCGCTCGAAAGACTGGAAATAAATAAATCAGGCACATGCTCCCCCAGAGGAATTCCTATGGTTAAGAATCGGAATCCAAATCGGAATCCAAATCGGAATCGGAATCTCTGTGCTGCCGGGGCGACCTTCGATCGGATGACACTACAGCCGGTCTCCGCCGGTGCCCCCGCTCCCGAAGTCTGCTCATCCACGTCCACACCCGAAAGGCAAACAACTTGAGCACACACTTTGCAAGTGAGAGTACAATACGGGTGAATCAAAATACGGGTACTCAAAACTGCATCTCTCCGAACGAGTATCTCGCACTCTATGCACGGTGCAAAACGGTGATGTCTATCTATTCGTACAAGATCAATAGGAACTGAAAAGTATTTGCTTTGGTTACCTACCCAACATCGGTGAGATATGCGCCTTCATGTGATTGAACTGATTTTATAAATAGATTGAACCGATAAGCCAGCGGGATTAGCACTTAATGGGAAATCGTTTATTAGGTGTGTTCATTCCATAAAACACATCATTTTGCGGTCAAAAATAACACTTTTATAGTTCACTGTGGATAGGAGGATTACTAATAGAACATCGCACACAAATAAATATATTTCACTCTTCACAAAAACCTTATCATACAAGAGTTCTCTTTGGTAGCAGCTAGCATTTCAACAGTTTGTGGTTTGGAACGCATGGTTTAAACGCATGAAGTTCAACTGAATTGGGCTTAGTATTGTCACTGAAATATTGGCCTTTCTGACCCAGTTGCTACACTTATCACTGATTCCATTTCCGAATGGCCAAATTCGAATCGATCTGTAGTGGAAGTTGCATGTGCGTTGTTTATAAATAGTTAAGTGATTAGTCTCCGGCTCTGCACAATGGGCTTTCGTGGGCAATGTAATGCCGCCATTTGTCAGCCAGCGATGGGTCATAGGTCACGACATCGAGCAGGATCACTGGGTGGGTATGGGTGTGGGTGGTTGGGTGACTAGGTCAAAGGGTGGGTGGGCGAAGAGGTCGATGGGTGGGCGGCCCGAAAGTTTCTTATCCACACGCACAGCTGCCGCTGCTGCTGCCGCTGCCGTTGGCACGCGTTGATTACAAACTGACAGTTGGCTGTCGGTTGTCGGTTGTCGGAGCGTCCAACCTGAGATGCCGACGATGCTTCTGCACCCAACCCCCTCTCCCTCTCCCTGCCCCTCCCCGACCAGCTGCTCCAGCATTCTCGTAGACCGGGCCCAGCCCCATTCCCCTCCCGCTCCACACGGAGCAGTCAACGTAGCGTATGCGCGATATTTTTTCTCATCTTTTGTTGTTGCGCTTCTTTTGTGTTGTCGACTAAAGTACACAAATGTCGGCAGGTCGAAAATTCTTCCAATGCTTTACATTTTTTATATCTTTCGGCTCATACTGTTCGGATTTATTATTTGCTGTACTCTGCCATTGTGAGCGTAGTGCAAATAGATGCGAAAAGGTGGGAGACATTTTTGGGTTTGAGGGTATAGTTCAACACCAGCTGAGTGTATATGCTAGCTATCTTAGTCCTACCAACTAGCTAACTTGTTTTATTAACTTGCTTTAAGTTTAAACTGTCAATATTGACATGATTACCAGATGTGAATCGATCTTTAAGATAAATCTGTACTATGACCCTTTTTATCGTATCTACGAGGGCATTCCCACTTCGGTCTACAAAACTCGCCGCTCTATCATAATTTTCGGTATTTATTTTGTTGCTGTTGTTTTATCACGCCGCACACACATTTGCTCGCATTTGTTTGGAAAATATTTAGAAAATCTGATACAAAATTAAAAATCCGTGTAGATGGGAGGGGACGGGGGCCCAAACTGACTAATCGAAGTGCTTAGCCCGCGGATTAAGTGCAAACGCAAACCCAATTGGCTACATTAGACTTTCGCACGACCAGAGTCATAGAGATGAATCACCAAGCCTTGGCAGTACCATGCAGACAACGGGCCCCAGAAGTAATGTGTCCATAAAAATTAACGCAGAAGGAAAGGTGTATTACGCAGAGGTAACAGCTGCCAGTGAACCCGGCGCTTGATGATGGCAGTTGGTTGGGTGGTGCGGTGGTGCGGTGGTTCAGTGGTTCAGTGGGTGGTGCTATGCTGTTGGGCAGGGAGCGTGGGCGCAGTTACTGCCAGAGTCTCATTAATATGCATTCCGCAATTAACCGGCGTATTCATTTGATTAGTTCGCGGCGGGTGAATCCGAGCAGACCAATCCGAGTGTCAGATCGCAGACTTGTTGCGCACAAACACAGTCACTGGTGCATAAACACAGAGTCACACGAAACGCGACAACCTCATTAGCTTGGCTTTTGGCCGCAGATAGCGGGCAGTTAATTGATAAATTTATCAGTTGATTGCGGCCAGATGTTTGGCCAAGATCAGCAAAGATACATATCCATATCCATATCCATATGTGTATGCACACATTAAAACACACTTTTCGCACATTTGGCGTTTCGAGCTCCTACATCACGTTTGCCACGGATTTCCCCGACCTTTTGGCTTTTGGCTTTTGGATTTCGACTTCTGGCCCTGGGCTCTTGGCTTTTTGGACTTTTTTCACTTTGGATTCTGCCTGGGTTTTTGCGGCCAAACGCCAGGACGTTCCGTGAGCGACTGAAACTGAAATGCTTGTGGGCCAAATAACGCATTTGGCTAATTTGCCAAACGCGCTGGCTTTCGTGCTCGCTTGTGTGGGTGTGCGTGCCGCGCTGCTGGCTGTTGCGTTGTGTACTCAGAGGGCTCACTGTACAAGTCGTTCGCGTTAATTTCGCTCCTCCCCACTTGTATTTCATTTTTTGTGTACTTCTCGTTGGAAAACGTATTAATTATGCATTTTCTTTGAGCTTGTCAGCAGGATTCGTTCTAAGGACCGTGCGACACTCGGGCGAATGAGCAGCCAGGAATTAGATGAGATGAACTGGGCTCAGTGCGGAATTAGGAGTGTTTCGCGGGGACATTGGTTCCACAAGCAGATGGTATACAAATGGGGCCTATTGAATTGATAACAGGAAAATAAGTTAACACCATCGCGGAGAACAAGTATCGGCTATTGAATAAACCTTTGTACATTATAAGTTATGAAAAAGATGGCAATGGTCATCTGCACCCAAATACTTCGAATATTTGTTTTATATTGGGTAAGGAATGTTTCCAATTAGTAGCTAAAACAATAAAAACAAAGAGATCCAGCAATCCGAATTTAAGCCTGTAAGGTCAGGCTTACTTTAATAATGTAGAAGAAGAGTGTTTTTCTGTGTTCTACCATAAGTATACTTGTAACCTATGAAATTTAGTTGCATGAACTCCTTGCAACTTTCTA
Organism: Drosophila teissieri; assembly: GCF_016746235.2. Taxonomy (NCBI): domain Eukaryota; kingdom Metazoa; phylum Arthropoda; class Insecta; order Diptera; family Drosophilidae; genus Drosophila; species Drosophila teissieri. The sequence continues at coordinate 11,606,495 of NC_053032.1, forward strand.
TCATAGTTTATAGATATTTAAAGTCATTAGAAAGTAGCAGAAACCCTTTTTAATAAACCATATAACTCAACTCATACAGTTTGGCAATCTATTCACAATTATGGCCCAATGGAGTCATTTCCGTGTGCGTGTGTGTTCCAGTGTGTGTGTTTCGGTGGACAATGACATTCAGTTGAAAGAGGGCGTAGCAGGAGGTGTTGACGCGCAGAAATCGATCGTGCCCATTTTGGAGCTGTCACTCAAATTAAGCACATTAAAAATCCATAGGGATTTCAACACCCACATGTCACAGTCGCCGTTTATGCCACTCCCCCCGCCCAACGCCCCCATTTGCCCCACAGCCCCCCCTGCCACGCCCCTTCCATGTGCAACTGTATTACACACGCACAGTGTCGAGTGACACGGCTGTGTGTGCTCGACAAACACACACTCGCTTAGACAATGCTAATAAATTTTCGTTTTATGAGCATTTGGCTTTTAATTACCGAACTAAACTTAAACGCGGCACTAGCACCAATATGCCTGCTTGTGTGCGTATCACAGTGTGTGTGTGTGTGTGGTGTGTGTGTGAGTAGTTTATTTGTACAACACGCTTGATTTGGCTTGATTGATCTACGCACACTGGCAGTTGATAGATATGGGTGACTTTGGAGGGACCTAATGCCAATTGTTGTCATAGGCGCACAAGTCGTAAAGTTCAATTGTATTTTCCTTCGAAATTGCGGCCATAACTGGTTGAACAGCACCATTTTCCTGCTCCACTTACTCCGCCGCGCACTTTGTGCAATGCAATGGAACCCATAGGCTTCCATTGAAACGCCCAGTTGGCCAAGGCTGCCTTGGCTGATATGACAGGAGCACTTATTGGTGGCGGAAAGACGGATGTAACCATTTGGTATTGTATTGCTTCTTTGTTGGTACCACAAATGATTATGATGATGTATACAAAAATAATTTAATACGCGGTGGAAACAGTTTTGGTAGTTCTTAGCAGGGTTTGTGCGGGGTCTGTGCTGCGGGGTGCGGGGTCCTGGTTGCGGGGTGCGGGACGCGAGTTGCGGAATGCGGTACAAGACGAACGAATATGTGAACAAATTTTTTCAAAAGTATAGGCGTGGCAGTTTAGTAGCCCCACTGATGTACAGCAAGATTATTTTTTATGATTAAGAACTGAAACCAAACTAGATCACTTCATGAACCAAAATAACTGCACTTTGATTTATTTTCTATTCATTTCAAATAATGTTCCAAATGTTCCTATGACAGCTATGTGATATAGTCGTCCAATTTAGATCAACTTAAAATCGAAATGATATATTAAAAAAAAACTGGTGTATGTACTTATATATATAGCTGTTGGTACTGATAAATGAAATATATATACTTTTTAACACTTCCAACTAGATCAGCATACCTGAGGTTATTATGACCTGAATACTAGATCTGGATAGCTTTGCAAAATCAAAATCTTCCCTGACTGAAGAGAAAGCAACAAAGTTCTTCATATCAAAGAGGAAGATTAACAGTCATAATAATAATAGTCTTTGCCACAACAACGTATTAGTCTTAGTCTTTTATATCAGTGAAAAAGTTTATTTCTAAATTTGGCCTTAAATCAAGGGGCAGTCGTCCCATTGCACAAGCGATGCAAAAGTTCAATTCATTCCACACGGGATGCCACAGAAGCCGCTTACATCCAAAACTCAAGCGGATCTCCTCTCGATCCGATGGGTATTCAATAGCAAGAGGCTGCTAGTGCTATCCTCGCAGTCAGGCACACAGCTCCACCAGCTGCAACGCGAGTCCTTGGAACAGATTGGCATTGGCTCCATTTAATAGGCGATGCCAGTGAGCTCCAGCCACCTGAAGATGAAGCACTCCTTGAACAACTGCGGTCGCTGCTACATGCGCTGGATGACGCATCCCTTGAAGGAGTTGAGCCTGGCGTCGATTTCGCCCTCCTCCAGCTCGTTGAAGGCGTAGATGTCCTGGTAGCAGGATGGCGAGATGCACTGCCGGATGCAGTTGATCTTGGCCACGCCCACGGGACTGAGGCTGATGCACTGGGCGTGCTGGTCGCAGGTCACCTCCAGCTCGTGGTAAGTTATTTCCTGTTCCATTTGGGCATTTATGGTTTGAAAATGGGTCAGTGGACAAGAAAAATCAATAGGCTCGGGAACTCACGTTCTTGCTGGTCTCCTTGTACGCGTACTCCGGGAAATTGAACGTCGCCGCCTTCGGAAACAGCTTTCCATTCAGCCCGTGCATCTCCTTGTAGCCATTGGCGAAATTAAACAGCGTTATTGAGCAGACAACGAGCAATATCGCAGGACGCGTCATTTTCCCTTCACTTGTTTGGTCCTTTTGGCAGCCAGCTGTTTGCCAGGGCTGAACAGCTGCAGTCTGTGCAAGACATAGATGGCGCCCCTGCTGGCGGTGTAGAATCGCGTGTAAGATATATGTAAGATGGTGTAGAGATACACGAAGCCTACATTTGTGATCTGCTAGTTGTACCCGTTACTTGTGGAGTCAGAGGGTAGGCTAGACTTGTGGAAAGTATGTAACAAGTAGAAGAAAGCGTTTCCCACCCTATAAAGTACGTACATTCGAACGTCGAAGCCTCGGAAGCTTTTCAGCTTTGAAAAGATTAGATATGCAGAATCTAGAGACGCCTTTTCATTTTAAATGTTTTTTTCTCATTTCTATCGATTTGTAAAAAAGTGTTAAAAATACTCATTCTGATAGTCAGGGCACTTGACTATGCGTTCTCCCTGGTTATACCCGTTACTCGTAGAGTAAAAGGGTATACTAGATTCGTTGAAAAGTATGTAACAGGCAGAAGGAAGCGTTTCCGACCATATAAAGTATATATATTCTTGATCAGGATCAGTAGCCGAGTCGATCTGGCCATGTCCGTCTGTCCGTCCGTCTGTCCGTCCGTCTGTCCGTCCGTCTGTCCTTCCGTATGAACGTCGAGATCTCAGGAACTACAAAAGGTAGAAAGTTGAGATTAAGAATACAGACTCCAGGGACATAGACGCAGCGCAAGTTTGTCGATTCATGTTGCCACGCCCACTCTAACGTCCACAAACCGCCAAAAACTGCCACGCCCACACTTTTGAAAAAGGTTTTGATATTTTTTCAGTTTTGTATTAGTCTTGTAAATTTCTATCGATTTGCCAAAAAACTTTTTGCCACGCCCACTCTAACGCCCACAGACCGCCAAAAACTGCCACGCCCACACTTTTGAAAAAAGTTTTAATATTTTTTCTTTTTTGTATTAGTCTTGTACATTTCTATCGATTTGCCAAACAACTTTTTGCCACGCCCACTCTAACGCCCACAAACCGCCCAAAACTGCCACGCCCACACTTTTGAAAAATGTTTTGATATTTTTTCATTTTTGTATTAGTCTTGTAAATTTCTAACGATTTGCCAAAAAACTTTTTGCCACGCCCACTCTTGCGCCCACAAACCGCCAAAAACTGTCAGTGCTGAAGACTCTCCTTCGCACTTCCACTAGCTGAGTAACGGGTATCAGATAGTCGGGGAACTCGACTATAGCATTCTCCCTGGTTTTAAATTGGGTTCTAGCGATAATAATGAAAACGAAACTACAAAGACACACCTTCAGTACTCTTCAACATCAATATACAGAATTTTAATCCATTTAAAACGGTTTTTACAATTATTTTCATACAACAAAACAGTATTCTTGAACATTTAGAGTTTTAAGTCCGTACATGCAAACATTTAATAACATGTAATGGGAAACCACTTAGGTGTTATCCGGGGACAAGCTCGATTCTGTAGGCAATACTTTTCTTAGCTAAAACTGCGTACCCTAGGAACAAGAACTTAACTATGACAAGATAACGTAAGCAAACTTATGGCTGTGAAATATCGAAATATCATTAATCGTGGGATGCTAACAATACTGCAACAGATAGCAAATCAAGGAGAGAGCATAAACTAATAGTACACGTATATATCATATATCACAACGGGGTGGGAAGAGGTGTGTTCACAATACCCAGGTTCGGTTCAAACATAATCCTCGCTGTTCTTCAGCATCTTCTGCGTCTCGGCGCCCATTACTGTCTGCATTTTGCAGGTGAGTGAATTATGCCTCTGGATGGAGCCGTGGATTGTGAATCTGGTGGTGGCTTGTCCGGAGAGGCTGTCCTTGTACTTCAAGGCGCTCTGCCGGCACAGGCCCAGTCTGCAAGGAACACAGCTTGTATGAAGTAAATTGCATCTACAGGATAAGCATTTTTCTCTTACTTTGACAGCAAGGTGAACAGATCCTGGCGATACTGGGACGTCAATATGGCATACAGGTAGGGATCCGCACAGGAGTTCAAGGGGTAGAAGAATACTAGCAGTATTTTCGACTTGGTAACGTTGATCAGTGGGTATCCGGCCAGCGCGGTGAGTCCGAAGAAAGCAATGGGCGACCAGCACGCAAAGTTGGTAAAGACCTAGCAGGAGTAATGCATCATTGTACCAGTTCATGCAGTTCACTTGATAGGCCACTTAAGCCCACTCACCAAAAGGGCCATCTTCTTGGCAACGCTCAACTCGCCCGGGTTGTTCTGGTGGGCCTGCCGAGTCTCGCGACCCAGGGAAAGATAGATCTGGGCATAGCACACGGCTATGATGGAGAAGGCCACTCCGTTGCAGCCCAGAATGGCAATCAGGTACACGGTGTCGTATACATCGCGGTTCTCCATCGGAAGGCAGATGCTGCAATGAGCAAGGCGCGCATTTGAGCCACAAATTTCGGGGGGGAGTGACATGTTTACTGGCTCACCTCGTCGACGAATAATTACTTATGCCAAACAGGGGCAGCGAGGACATCAGCATGGAGTAAATCCAGCCGCCCAGCATGATGAGCGCAGCAGGACGCAACTTGATGCGGTGGTTCAGGTACATGGCCTGCGTGATGGCCAGCCAGCGCTCGATGGTAATCACGGTCAGCGTGAACACCGACAAATGACTGGCGAACACGGTGAGAAAGCCGGCTACTTTGCAGCCAAGCCCTGCAGTGGGGGAAAACGGAGGAGACAGTGAAAACTAAATCCGCTAAACGCGCTGCAACCGCAAATCAGGGGCACCCACCGTACTGCCAGTCGTAGGCGAAATTGAAGTACTCCCCCATGGAATGCGCATCGATGCAGGCCACCAGCAGCAGATAGAGGCCCAGGCAGAGGTCGGCGAAGGCCAGGTGGCACATGAGGAACCGCGGCACAGGGGTCGACTCCGGCCTGGAAAAGTAGGAGATTATAACCACTTCAGCAAAAGAGGGAAATTTTAAGTATTTATAATACTGAAGCATTCTTAGGGTAAGCCTCAACTGGGAAGTATGCTTGAAATTGTGACTCAGCCTCAGTTTTTCCGAGTGCCTTTTGCCAATGGGAATTTAACGACTTACCTAATCGATAGTATTACTGTCAGCACAGCCACATTGCCCACCACGGCTAGGGCGACCACTATCCAGACGGAAATGCGAAGCCATTGATAGCCCATCACATCCTCGCAAGGGTTAAGATCATTGGGCATGGGATAGCATTCAATATTGGGTTTACTGCGGTGGATGCAATCTGGTTTTAGTACCGGGTAATGGTTATTTAAGAGGTGAGGTGACACTCACCGGAAAGTAAAATTGCCGCAGAGCTCGGCCGACGAGTCATCCTCTGGGTTCAGGACGATCTTCTCGTGAAAAGTGCCCTTGTTCATGGTGTCATCGGCCATGTAATCGAAGGAGGCGAACGTGATGGGGGCTATGTCTGTTGATGAGTCGTCGGAGCCGCCGAAAGTACCGAAATCCTCTGGCACATCGAAGGAACTATCCAAAGTTGACCTCTCCTTCCGGGATCCGGAGTCACTCTTGCACTGCTTCCGCCACTTCTCAATCTCCAGCATTCGCTGGGCATGTCGCTGCGGATCGTGCCGGGATGGGAACTGAAAGGCGCAGCAGTGGAAGGAGTGGGTGAGATAGGCCCTCTGCAGGTTCTATAAGAAAGCAGAACTTTGAGGATGTATTATTTGGGAGGAGGTGACTGTTACTCACCCGGAAATTGTAGATGGAGGGTATGGTCTTCAGGGTGTGGGTGTTCTGAATGTACAGTGCCTCGATGTTCTGGAGTCCAGTTGAAGGAAGGCCAACTAGCGAAGTGCTGGAGAGATCGCTGTGGAGATACAGATGCAAAAGGTTGGCTTATAGGTGCAATTAAAATAAAGTTCCTGGCTTACAGTTCAGCTATGTCTATGATGCCATCGAAAGCGTTGGGGTGCATCACTTGGAGCTTTTGGTTTTCCTTCAGCGACCTAAGAAGACACACATTTAATAACTATTGCCTATCATAAACCGACTTAAACTTGCAGTTTGGCTATCTTGGAGCCGAAGAATGCGGAGTCATCAACGTAGCTTATTTCATTGTTTGCCAAAATTCTGCAACGATTAGAGCTCTTCAGAGATTACTCGAATATGGAGGAATAAACCATTTATACGTACAATTGGGCAGTCTTTACTTTTATGGATTTACTGTCAATCCGAGTGATTTGATTGTTATCGAGATCTCTGCGGAAAGATAAGCACACAATTAGTAATGCCGAGGGAAAGGTGGGTGTTGCTGTTGCTACTCCAATGCGCTACTAACTACTCACATCATTTGCAGGATATTATGAGGTGGCAGGTGGCCCAAGTCGGGAACTCTGGTGAGCCCACTGTTTATGATGCGTCTGTGGGAGGAAAGTGCCAAACTATATTTGCTATACTTTACTATGCTATAGTTAGACTGCGTGAACAGCAGGAGCTCACCCACATCCTGGCTGAGCTCTTGCCCGCAGGATTATTAGGTTTGTGTGTCATACAAGCTGAGTGTAAATACTTCTGTGGCGTGAAAATGCTTTTGTATTCTGCAGTTCGCGTAGGGCAATTAGGGCGAATATTTATGTCCCACTGCATGATGGACAAGGGAATTCTCCGACCATGTTTATGCAATTCAGATGTATCTATGTATCTATTTTTTTGCCAAAATGTGTCGAGGAATGCTCGGCATTCGAGGCAATTAAAACATATTGCGAGGAAAGCGCACAATCCGGTTGGGTGGGTATTAAGTGCTATTTTTACCGATGACACAACATATTCCCCATCTTCCGGCCGAAATAAAACCACACAGCTGTGCGTGCTTATTGACTTGCGCGCCACCATGAGTCCCCAAGCCCTCGAATCCTCGAATCCCCAGATTCGCACAGATGGGGCATCTAATGCTGGATTTGGACTCACATTATTTCCACGGTGTCCGAAATGCCAAGGAACACGTCCTTCGAGAGGAAGGTCAGCTTGGGAGCGTTGGTGATGTAGCTGAAAGGACAGATACGCGCACATGTGGTAATAAGGTAATAAGGGAGTCCGGAGGCAGAATCAAGGCAGGCCGCCACTTAAAATCAAGCCTTACATTGTTCGCAATAGAGTTAAATTAGCAAAAGCGCCGTCCTGTATCAGTTCCAGCTGCAGGCAGTCGGTGAAGGCCCTGGCAAGCCAAAGGACAGTTAGTATACGTACGCATAGGACGAGGACAGAGGATCCCCATATCCCCATATAACTCACACGTCCAGCAATGTGGGCCCGTACACCTTCAGCCCCGTGTGGCGTAGGCGTGGCAGCCCCGCAGATGCAATAGTTAGGCGCTGGATGGGCAGCTTCAGGGTTTGCGGCACGCGGTTAAGTCCGTCGCCCTCGCAACGGCACTCCACCTCCTCCACCTGTGGAAATGGTGAAAATTGTGGAAATAGTGGTTTTAGTGCAGGTGCGTGGGAGTCTGTGCAGTTGCGAAAGTAATAAATACTGTGACATGCAGTGTTAACCTCTTTTTACCAGGTACTTCTAAAAATAAAAGCTCAGGCTTTTCACTTGCAACGAGCTCCCATCGATGGCGACCCCTTGCCATGCTGCGATCTTGAACTTTGGCTGTTAGCAGCTATTAATAAAGTTAGTGGGTAACCTAATTTCAGGGAAGTCAAAATCACTTCAATCAATCTAAAACTTAATGAACGCCGGCAAAATGATGGCTTTGACTCTTTCAATTAACGGCTACCCCCATATGCGATTCAGGACTTAATTGCCTTAAAGTTGCCACGGACACTCAACTAAAGCATCGGCCATCGATCCGCCCTCTACTTTCGCTGTTTGCCTAACCTTCAAGTGCTGCAGTTGACTTTGGAGGCCAGCACGCTGGTGGCCAGCTGGTAAACAAATAGAGTTAAGTAGAAAGTGCGCGTCTATCAGTCACTTACTTGATTACTTGCATTCCAGCAACAACACTTCCAGGCGGACGGGGGCACCGCCTCGGCCGGGGGCGTGTCCGTCGGCTGACCCAGCGACAGGGTCGTGGGATTGGGGTAGACATCGAATCCGTGGTGGATGTCGTGGCAGTTGCTGGCACTCAGCACCCCGCCGCCGCCGAGGGCACTCGTGGCGTATACGCAATGCCGGCCACTCAGCGACGTTAGCAGCAGATGATGGAGGAGCAGGCGGCACTGGAACTCGAATGACAGACACTTCAGGCCCCTCTTTGTGCGGCAAGTGGGCTCCCTCCGCTGGGACAGACTCGGGTGCTTTTCCATGGCTCTCTCTCTGGTTTCCGCCCAGCGATCCTAGGTACATAGTGTGCGGCTCATTTCCTCTGCAAATATCCGTAGCCGTTTTTCTGCAGTCTCACTTCTAATTAGTTTTCGATGCGCCTCTGCATCTTGGAGCCGTAGTCTGTAGGAAACGAAATGGAGCAGGAGCGGCAGCAGGTTTAATGGGTGAATAATGAAGCCATCAAGCTGCGCGTTCGCTGGGCAAATGATAAAGTTAAATAGCATCGAGCAAATAATCCACTGCTATCCCTGCTGATCGGCAGATATTTGGCGGGTCGCGAATTGGACGGTCACGTTGTGAGGCGCGGACGCGTGTTTGATTGATTTTCAAAACCGTACAAAAGCCAGAGACCAATCGAATAAACCGAAATCAGATGAGAGCACTGCTATCCCCCAGCAAATTTCTTGGGCAATCAGTGCGCGGCTAAAAGACCGCGCAGCTACAGTGAAGCCCATGGCAAGGAGACCAGTCGAGAGGACACTGACTTGCCTAAAAAAGGCAGGCGGTCAGGCAAACAGAAGTAAAGTAAAGCAAATATCGAGCGGAGTTTGTTAATTAACATATGCTACTGCAGGCATAAAGCTCATTTTTAACCCATGGCATTATTTTTAGACGCAGTGTCTGTAAACATTTCGTGTCACGTTTTCAGGGTCTATAAAATTTCATTTCGATCACCCCCACGAGCCATGGGGTCTGTGTATGGCTCTGTTTGCGCTTAATTTTAGTTCTCGCCAGCTAATTGAAACATTCAGTTTCGCTTAATTAGTGATACCATAAACCCAGATTGGCTGGCAGCTCAGTTTTCGGGACATATATCCCCCCATACGAGCCCAGACCCTCAACTATTGCTGTTTGAATTCCGCCCACTTATCAGAGACCTCAAAGAATGCCGACAGGTGTGCGCCATGTTTCAACCTCTTAATTAGCAAATATTTGTTCTGGCATGTGCCCCAGCTAGCTTTACGGCGGCGATCTTTCGCCGGAGTGCACAATCTGGCTTTATCTCCGGCCCTTTGAGGAGGGAGAACTCCGAGAGGTAATTAGCACCTACGGCTGGCAACTGGGCGACCTCCGCCGGAATGCGAAAGTTACCGTGAACCTCTGCCGGAATTCAGAATTCAATGGCAACTCGTTCAATTCGTTGGCCGTGAACCGGGCAACAGATTTTCCAATGAAATGAAAGTTATCGCTAAATTCCAAATATGTGACGCAAATGGTTTACAAAACATAATAAAAATCTTTTGAGTACACAAAATCCATCGTTGGGCTGCGTTAAATCAATTATTTACACAATATTCTGCTTGATTGGCAGCTCTGGCTGATTATTTGCATTCGAATCCACACCGAATAGTTAGCAGCACTCAATTGGATTAAATCTAGTTTGGCGACGCGTCGCACCAGCAATTTTGCATTCCATTTAACTAATTCCCCCTTCAATGGCGAACATCAAGTTGGAGTAATTAGGAAAGGCGGTCACGATTAAGTGGGAGGAAGGCAGAGGATTCTGGTCTCTGGTCCAGTGAGTGCGAACGGAGCCCTCATGTCCGCTCCCCAAAAAATAGTTATGGTGTCGTTTTTAACGAATTAATGTTAATTGCCGCATTAACAACTTGGTGGAACAAGTCGCCTCGAATTTATCAAGCGCAAAGCGCTATATTGTTCATATAGATCGAATTAGAATGTTCTAGCTCAGTGGCCACCAAAACATTCTGTCAGCAAATTGTATTTTTTTATGCCATTACCTTGATGTTCCCAGAAGTGGTTATGAATTTTTCAAGAGTAAGAGGAACATAGCGCCGCATTCGTTTTATAAATTAAGTTAGCTTTGGCTGGCCGCAAACACTCGTGTGTTTCTAAGCCAACAGAGTGCATTTTAATTGGTTTTAAATTGTATTTTGTGCGTTTAGAAAGCGCATTGTCTTGTTCATCGAGTCAAAGACACAATGACACTTCTCTGAATTTTGAGGTTTATTAGCACCGACTTACAAGCTGGTATGCGACGGCGAGTCACCACATCACAAAATCAGTCCGATTCAATAAAATCTCAGATCTCACATCTCACATCGCCTCACCAGCGAATAGGCAAGACTGCACATTCGCAGGTGAACTCTAGCAGCACCATTAGGGCGATTACTTTTCGGATTACGGAACACAATTGGTGATTTGTTTCGCACCCGTGAGTTTAATTAGCAATTGCCGTACACAATCAGCACACAGACACATAGATTAGCTGTCCATGTTTACGGCTAATCGTCGATTTTGGGCGGAATAAAAATGGGCGGAATAAAAATTGATAATTTTACGGCCAGGTTTTTCATCACTCACACACACACTCATTCCAGTTCGCTATCAAAGGATAGATCGTGGGATACATTTTTTCGACCATCACATGAGCGTATAAACTCTGAATTATAATGGGTTGTCCGAGAGTTGTTTGGCCAGGCAATTATTTCATTCAGCACATGCACACGCACACCCGCTTTCCCGACTTCCCGCTTTTCCTTTCCGTAAACAAATCGAGACGAAAGGGTCCGTTCTTGGCCAAGTTGCTCACCGGAACAGTCGATATCCAGGTTTTTTCCAGTTTTGTCTTCGGCCGAACTGGAGTGCACCTGTGCACCTGTTGCAAGGGATTACGCCCAGGCCACAACCGGAAACCAGCGGGGCACGAACTGCTCCAAAAATCGGAAGTGGGACGACGAACAGCCGAACAGCCGAGCAACCGAACAGTCGAGGCACCGAGCGCGAACAACCGAGCAGCTCCAGCAGCTATGGCGGAATGAGAGCTCCAGCGCTGTCCGAGCGACGAGCAGCCAGCTCGAACCATACACATCTGCTCCAGCTTTGCGTGTGTTGTTGCCGTTGCGCTGCGTAGCGTTGCGTTGCGGTCGGTTCAGGTGAAAGCTTTCGCATTTGGACGCCCAGCACACACACTTGTTGAGCTGCCTTGTGGTCAGCGCCTTTGGAGCCGCGGGGGCACGTCTTTGGGCCAATTGTCGCCTTGGGGCGCCCTGCACACAATCTTCACAGTGCGGGCCAACTGCAGTGATTTGTATAGTTTTCACGGTAATAGCTTAAAATATGTATATAAATAAATGAAAATATATGAGATAAATGCGCCCACGAAGCCGTGAATGGAAGTTTCAATGGCCCAAGAGTCCTGTACAGCACATTAGGGGCATCATTACAATTAGCAGTATTGCAGTAATGGAAGACACTTCAAATTAATTAGGTAGATAAATGAAAAGATACAAGTGAAAAGATACATGCATCATGGAAGCCCTGAGCGAAAATGGGCACTCATATGATTATACCAGCAGTAATTATTTAATTAAGAGGTTTTCTACTTCACACTGCATTTGTTCTTGATGTGCTGCAGGGATCCAATGACATTTCCATTTCCGACTCCATTCAGAGACGAGAAGGCACTGCCCTATCTGCCAAAGCCAGCTGTGCAGTAAAGGGGAGAAATCATAGTTCATAGTTCCCAGCAACTCAAGCCGACAAAAGCTAAAGCTACAGCAGATCTACCAAATCCAAAACGAAAACCCTTTTTTCGCTCCGCTCCGTTTCGACTCGCACTCCAGTCCGCCCAGATGGATATGCACTATCAGTACAAGAAGGACCACTCGTTCGACAAGCGCCGCAACGAAGGCGACAAGATCCGGCGCAAGTATCCGGACCGCGTGCCCGTGATCGTGGAGAAGGCGCCGAAGACCCGCTACGCGGAGCTGGACAAGAAGAAGTACCTGGTGCCGGCCGACCTGACGGTGGGCCAGTTCTACTTCCTCATCCGGAAGCGCATCAACCTGCGTCCCGACGACGCCCTCTTCTTCTTCGTGAACAATGTGATTCCTCCGACTTCGGCCACCATGGGAGCACTGTACCAGGAGCACTTCGACAAGGACTACTTCCTCTACATTTCCTATACCGATGAGAACGTCTACGGACGTCAGTAGACTCGGGCTTGCCCCGCGTAATTGCTTTGGCGGTCGGTTGAGTTTCAATTGTCACTTTTTGCCAATGGCACTCACTCACCCAATAAAGAATGACTGCTCCTAGCCAGCTAACCAGCAGTCAACCAGCAGCCAACGTCGTCATCATGGCTCACGCTGGGTTAACTAATAATTACCGCAGTATGTGCTTCCCCTGCCTCGGAAGTGGGTGCATAGCATTCGCTAATCCCTTGCCCCTGGTCTCGCCGCTGCCTGGAAAGAACCACCATTAATTGAAGCGCTCAAAAAGCATTTAGTGAATTCACTGCTTCGGCTTAATTATAATTCACAAATCGATAGCCGAGAAGGTTTGCCTAAGCTCACTAATTGGTGAAAATATGAGACATGAAACCAGTTTGAATCGGGCAAAAGTGTGCTCCAAAGGCATGCAATACAATAAAATTCGAAAGCACTTGGATCAACAAGTGGGTTTGCGTAGTGCTGAAAGGAAAAGCCATGTGGTTGCACAAACATGTGGACACCGTGTCCATGGATTAGCGTAGGAAATTTTTATATCATAATTAAAAATTGATTTCATTTCTGTTTTATTCCATCAGACTCCCACAACTTGCAAACCCTTTGATATACAGCTTTTGTTTAGCATACTAATCTACAGGTGCCGTGTGCTCCGAAAATCTTCCAGATGTTATATGGGACAAGTAAATATGAGTTAAATTCAAAATTGGAAAGTTCAATAATCAAATTGGCAGTATTCTGATAATGGTTCGAATGAAAAAGTTATTGAGTTATTGAGAGATTACGAACTGCGTATATTTTCCGCAACTGATTACTTCACATGACTTACGTAAAGATTGTAAAAATAGAAGCTCAAATAACGAATATCTAAGGTTAAACAAGACTTCACAGATACCTGTCGACACACAACTCACTGTGAAATGGAGCGGAATTGATATAGACATTTAATAATATTCTGTTATACATTTTAATTTGGCTTGAGATTTGCATATCATGTTATTTACAAATGCGAACAGCTACTAATTGACTAGATAATCCAAAGCGATTCTACGCCAGAAACAAACGTATCACTGTGCCCGGCAGTCCACGTAGTGACGAAACGTGTGAGTGTGCGAGGCGCACTAAGGATACGATCACAACGAAGGATACACCAATCGAAAGGAAACTCAATATCAAAGACGTTGCATTCAAAAATTATATGGTTTAGAAGACAAAGCGGTGAAAGTGTCAAAGTGAAAATGTGGCGAATTTTTATATTTTCATTTTAAATATGCATACCCCTTGAAATTCCCCAAATTTTAATATGCAACACATTTCCATAAAAATTAAAAAAAAAACGTTTAACAGTTATTAAGCAACAAAAAAAGCTTTATTTTAAATTCTGAACAACCCTTTTTGAAATGCTTTATTTACTTTTCAAGCGTAAAAAATCCTTGTGTCAAACCATGTGCATTTTATTTTTATTTGGGGATAAATTCTGTTCGAGATTGAGGTACACTTATATGAAATCTAAAAATCCGAACTAAACTAATAAATTAAATTGTATTTTCTCACAAAATCATGTTTCGCCACAAAAGTTAATACTGTTTTGTTGTATGTTAGAATGCGACCGTCACTAGCTTATAACTCGTTGATACGTGTATTTGCTTTACAAATATTCACATACATACATCATAACAGTAACAGAGGCGCAAAACAAATTAGTCTATTGAACTAACAAATTAGTGAGATGCCGAAAATAAATGAGAAAACCCAGAAGATTTTCTGGTATTTATATTTGTCACCCAATCTACAATATAACACAACAAAAGGACAAAAAGCCTTAAGGGCTGCGGGGAGAGAGCTGAAACATTCTTTGGAACAAAGAAATTTGCGCTTAATTAGCAATGAAAATGAGCTTAATCGATTGCAGTTTTATTTTGGTTTCTGTGTTAAGCCGCAGTTACATAAAACGGGGATATACAATTCGGCGAGACATTCGCATATATAAATACAGTTTAAAAAATCGATAAATAAATTAAAAGTGGATTAAAAAGTGGCTCAAGCACGCCATGCCTCCAAGTTAACAGAAGGCAGATTGGAATCATCACAGCCAATCATTTGGTTGCTATAAAGAAATAAGCAAGTCACTAAGGGAATCGCACAGCTCATTTCACACTGCACTTACCCCGGATGATCAGCACGTACGAATGCGGCCAATGGCACTGCTTGAAGCGTCAGGCGGTCGGAGTTGTCGCACAACAGGCGGGCCAACGTTACCTTGCGAATTTCCTGCAGCTGCAGAGGATTGAATGCACCAGGATTAATCCCATTGTCGTACTCATAGTAGTAGCGATCGCCCTGCTTGAAGCGTGCAAACTGATCGGCTATGATCTCAGCAAAGGTCACTCCCACTACACCACCCTCGACTGCCTTCTCCAGCAGGCCACCCACCCACAGGTCAATGTCGTCGGGAGTGCGGTAAACGCGCGACAACTTCTGGGCAATCTATAATATAAAAATAAGTTGACTTCTGTCGAGCTATTGTTTAATTACTCACTTCAATGGGAAACTGCTCGAAGCTATGCAGTTTGGGTGCTCCCATCAATTCCAAGTAATCGTTGTAGCTACGCAGACCCTGGTCGCGGCCTCGCTGAATGTTAATGGCGGCTAGATCCAGGCCAAACGGATTGTCCCCGCGGAACAGAAAGCGACTGAGCTGCTCAAGGTAGAAGCGATTAGCAAACCACGTGAATTTAGTTAATGAAGGTTAATCCCTACTCCCTGGCTGATTGAGCTGTCCACCTGCTGCATGGGTTGGCTGTATAAAGTGCGCAGCATGTCGTCGTAAAACTCGCGCTTGCGCATCCGCGACGGATTGAACATCACATCAGGAATATTGACCACTTCATCGATGCGACCATGCTCCTGGCGGATGTGGAACTTGCCATCGACACTAGGAGCAAAAATATTATTAAAACCGAATTTTTGTGTGCAATAATCAAAAATGTGTTACCTGGAGTGGCCCATGCGATAGGCAGCACCCGAGAATTCGTTTGTGATAGCTGGATTCACGTTAATGTTGTAGTCATGTGCATAGCCCTGGTGAAGAGGCACCAAACGGAAGCGCTTCATCTGCTGTGGTCCAATTATAATGGGCAAGAACTCGTTGTAGGTGACATGCTGCATCTCGGCAATGACGATGCGTCGTGCTTCCTGGAAGAGCGTTTCATCACTTGCTGAAGGATTTAGTTCGTGTAGTGCGCCTGCTACACGATTGTGCTCCCGGGCCAGCAGTATTTGAAGGGTGATCAAGGATATGATCTGATTAGTTCGGCCATCTCCTAAATGTGGAAGTATGTAGCATCAGCAATAATGGAGATAAAAGAGTCTAAATTGTATTAAAACTAAGCTATGTGATTAGAAAGTGATTAATGAAATTATTGGTTACTAATTTCCTAATTTGACTATTTATAAATGCATTGTTTTACTGTGATTTACCCGAATGAAAACAGGACTTTCCGGCTTCCTCACTGGGACATGCGTTCTTGTCATTTGTCAAGGGCAGCAGATCACGCCCAAAATCATTCATCATTCGCAGACGACCCCCTCGGAATGCTCTCAAACTACGAGATGCTTCATCACTCGACCCATAGACCGGCGAGGCATCCACAAAGTGTGTCACCTTGGTCAGCTGCTTGCCGTAACTGAGTTGGCAGTCGGGACTAGGCACCAGGGACAATCTAACAAAGTTCAAACAACGCACTCCAAATGCTGCAAAGAACTCATCATCCGGCTCCACGTGGATCGGCATGCAGGCAAAGTGGCTTTGCTGAGGAGTGAGAGCTACTTTTCCCTCGGGAGAGCAGCATTGAACCAGGCTGCCATCCTCGAGACGGATTGAAGAAGTTTGTGAAATATCATGTGCCTGAAAAATTAATGTTAAATTTCTTAGTTCACTGGTTTATTGTGTTTTCCGTATAAAATGTATAGATCCGTCTGATTTCTATAGTAAGCTTCGTCTACTGAAGGGACTTGTGTACTTGATTACTTACCAGGACCTGTCCGAACTGCATCACCATGAGATTGTACATAGGATGAGGACGATCAACGTCCGAGAGCAGAGTTCGTGAGATTTTACGAGCGCCCAAGAGCGGAGTACCGTCAGAAGAGTGAGCACGCGGTGTCCAGATACCATCTTCATAGGCGGGTGGCAGCATGCGCTCCATCGGTTGACCAGCAGCACCCCACAGCGATCTCTGTGGTTCCGGATTATTGCATGTGCCATCCATGCTGCGATAAACAGAACGAATATTGCCGCACACTGGAGGCGGCTGGCAATGGTGTGCCAACGGAGTCTCCGTGAACTTGATGGGTACATTGTTGGTAATGAAATCTTCTACGGGCACTTGCTCCTTCTTGCCAAACAATTGGGTGGTCATCACTTGTTCGATGGCACTGTTCGAAATGGCGAAATTGTGAAGGTCATCCTTGGCCGTCGAATGGAAAACCAGGCCATGGGCAAAGTCGGGAAAGCCACGGCGTACCGGAATCTGCGCAATTCCATGCATCAAATGCTCGAAATTGCGACGAGCTTCGTCCAAAACTGCGGGTGACAGAATGGTGGGAAATCCGGATCGGCGCTCCTTGGAAGAGATCTCCGGCTTGGGAGCTGTGTGATTCTGTCCAGTTTCGCAGCAATAACCGAATTTTCCCGCAGGCAGATCGCAAATCTGAGGCTTTTCATGGATTTCCATGCGAACGTGGGCGGGACACTGGATTTGGGGCACGCATTTTATACCATCGCTGCAGGGAAGACATTTTTTCAGCAGGCCACTGCTCGCTACACAGAAAAATAAAATGTGTACGATAGACGATGTAAAAGCAATTTGTTCGGTTAATATACATATCAAAATTGTTCTAAAAAAAATTTTAAATACTTTATAAAAACAAAAATGTTTATTTTATATTATATTTAAATATATATTTTATTTATTATTTAACTCAATAAATATGAACTGGTTTTAAGCAGTTTTTTTTTCAGTGTAGATCAATTAACCGTAACTTTTATTCACTGAGAGCGGACAAGTACCGTTTTACCCTTAACGCCATTTTTAAAATTGCCGAGATAGTCAAATTATATTACTAAACGTACATACATATTTACATATGTAAATAATATTCACCTTTTTCGGGTTTCTTAGAAGATTCAGTGGAAGTGGACTCTGGAGCAGGAGTCTGTAAATCAGGAACTTCATCAAAACGATTTTGGCGGATAGAAAATGCTGCCGCCTGCAACTCGCCGAGTTGTGTTACAAGTAGCAGCAACGAAATAAATAAAATGCGACTCATTATGCCTTTAATGAAACATTTGTTGCCTTATAATAAAAATAAAACTGGCAAGCTCAACCTAATCGTGTTAAATTGAACTTAAAATGCCGCCATTTTCAACTCGATACCAGGAATACTCGATATCAAAGCAAGCAGTGTACTGTAATTACCAGTACATTGTGCTGTAGATGTTACTAACATTTTACTGTTAAGCGCAACTTCTGCGCAAGTGCACTAAAAATATGTTTAAAATATATTATTTTCTTTATTATTTGTATCATTGTGGAAAAGAAGCAGAGCGAACAAACAGAAGAATAAAAACATTATATTACTCAAATTATAGAATTTGGCTTTTACTATTTGATCAGAATAGGCGGCTTTTCGAAATTTCCATCGATGTATCTTGTGGACTGCAAATAAAACTTACCTAGATCTAACTTCTTTTAACTACACAGTCTGGATACTTTGAATGAGATTCTGGGATTTCCTTTTTTGGTTGACATACTTGACCTATTAATTAAAGTATTTTAAAAACTTAAAAGTAGAAATCAGCGTGCATGTATAAGTAACAAGGGTAACTATTTCTGGATTAATTACGCTGATGTGTAAATGTAATATTTAATTTAAATTTGCAAATGTTTTGGTATCGATAACTTGGCAAAAAAAACTATCAATCTGAAATCTAGTGGTGGAAAAAACTATGGTATCAACTTTGAAAATTGTATTTTATTTTGAGAACATTATAATTTTTAATCTTAATAAACTATTGTCGTCGCCATTGAACAACACAGAAGTTTTAATCTTCTTTAACAACTTTTCATTGATGTATTTATAAGCCGGAAGAGCTGGCACCAAAAAAAACCTTCTAGTTTATATATTTTAATTCTTCACTTGCTTTTATTTGCAAAATTGACAAATATAGCATTTAAAGTTTCGTTTCCGTTAAAAGTGCCGCAAAAAAGATGGCGTCTCAGGGAACAAAAAATCGATACAAACTCATTTTTGCGTGGCACTCAACTATCGCTGATTTTGAAGCCATTGATTCCTAAAAAATTTAAGACTGAACCGGCGCCTTTGGTCAATGCTCAGAAAAATGATGTCCAATGCAATGAGGATAGTTAATAAAGAAAAATATTATAGAATATAGCTAAGGCGATTAAATTTCGCGCAAGAGCTATCGGGAGCTATCGAAACGAGTGTATCGCAGTGCCAATTACTCTACGTATCGATACTATCGTGCGTGCTACCCGCTCTAATCTTGTACAGGCTCGCTTCTTCGTCATGCTGCGAATTTGTTCGAAAAATAAGTGAAATACAGCGCATTAATAGTGAAAAGTATGTGCAGCCTGTGCAGGGCCCAACTGGCGATCAGCCGCGTGTGATAGTGGCCGCCGCAGCAGCGTTTTGGCAGCGCCCCAGCCTGGCGAAAAACCATCGAAAAAAAGAAGAGAAAAAGAACGCCAGGCGCAGACAGACAAGACTTGCATACACTACTACTTGAATCGTTTCATTTCGTTCCGTTCGTATACCGAGTTTGCTGCCCTGTCCCTGTCTTCTCACGCGAGTTCGTTTTTAGTATATATAGCCAGTCTGTGGACGGTCGTCAATGCGTGAATATTCTTCTATGTGTAAGTGGTGTGCGTGTATGTAGATTTCTGGTTAAGAAAAGTCCCAAAAAACCAAAGCGCCCCGCAAAATATATATTGAGTCTTCTTGGCCCAACAACAAATCTGCCGCCGGACTTTCGCCCGAGGGCGAGTGAAAAATTCAGTTTCTCTCCTCTCGACGATGCACTTTGGGGGCTGTGTGAGTGTGTGTGCGAGTGAGTGCGTGTGTGTATACATATGCAAATGATTGGATGTCGAATCCTTGCATCATCATCATCATCTTCATAAACACTTGGCGAAAAACCGCAGGAAAACGCAAGCAACCGAAAAAAAGAGAGCCTCTCAAGACAACGGCAGCGGCCAAAAGTGAACGCGCAACAAACGCGGCCAAACAGGCGCGGCAATTATTTATAAATCTTAAGCGCTGGTCCCCCTCTCTCCCACCCACAAAAAAATAAGTTAAACAATTGTGAGATGATGCCCCCTTGGCCATTCCATTCCAGTGCTGTGTAAACGCGAAAAATCGGCATAGAAAATAATTACGAAAAAATCATTACTGTGCTGCCCGTTTCATTCGTTTCACACAGAAACTAATAAAGCGAGAGAGATAGAGAGAGTGAGCGAGCGAGCGAGAGCGCCGTATGCCTTTAGCCTGACTGGCGAGCAAGTGCAAGTGAGACGGAAAGGGATACGGCGTGTGCGTGTATAGCCGCCAAATGTGAAAAGAGAGAGCGAGAGCGCCAACGAGAGTGGCTGCGCTCAAACTGCGAGAGCGGTTGCGGCAGGGTTGTCAACGCACTACGATTTGCCCACCGTACGCGGCGGAAAATAAATTGTTGTGGTATTGGTGCTGCCTGTTCGAGTGAGCATGTGTGTGCGTGTGTTAGTAGCGGACTTTTCAATACACAACAGCCCACGAACGAGTACAAATTATTTATGTTTAACCCGCTCGATTTAGGCCCAGTGATATAGGACTGCCCCCTTTAATAAGCCAGACCCCCTTTGCCAAATGCTAATTCCCCGTTTTCGATAACTTGCAGCTAACATAACCTCAAACTCGCCGCTGCAGTCGTCGTCATCATCAGCGTCAGCGTTGTTGTTGTTGGTGGTTACCGGTGCTCCATCAGTAGCCGCCACACATCTGGGAAAATCCGATCCGGAAAATCTGGGAGATCGGGAGCAGCGCAGCCAGAAGCCGATGAGCAGCCATGAATGAAAAAATAAAGTCGCCGCAAACACAGCAGCAGCAGCAAGGTGGCGCTCCTGCCCCTGCTGCCACGCCCCCATCGGCAGCTCCTGGTGGCGCTACACCGCCCACCTCGGGCCCGCCTACGCCCAACAACAACAGCAACAACGGAAGTGATCCCAGCATCCAACAGCAACAACAAAATGTTGCCCCACATCCATATGGCGCACCACCGCCCCCAGGATCTGGTCCCGGAGGACCACCAGGACCGGATCCAGCTGCAGTCATGCACTATCATCATCTGCACCAGCAGCAACAGCAGCATCCGCCACCACCCCATATGCAGCAACAACAGCAGCACCACGGCGGACCTGCACCACCACCGCCCGGAGGAGCACCTGAGCATGCGCCCGGTGTCAAGGAGGAGTACGCTCACTTGCCGCCGCCCCATCCTCATCCGGCGTACGGTCGCTACCACGCCGATCCCAACATGGATCCCTACCGCTATGGCCAGCCGCTGCCAGGCGGAAAGCCTCCACAGCAACAGCAGCAACAGCCACATCCTCAACAGCAACCGCCGCAGCAACCGGGGCCGGGTGGCTCACCCAATCGTCCGCCGCAGCAGCGCTACATACCCGGCCAGCCGCCGCAGGGACCCACGCCAACGTTGAACTCTCTGCTTCAGTCCTCGAATCCGCCGCCCCCGCCGCAGCACCGCTACGCCAACACCTACGATCCCCAGCAAGCGGCCGCTTCGGCGGCAGCGGCTGCGGCGGCCCAGCAACAGCAGGCCGGTGGACCCCCACCACCAGGACACGGACCGCCGCCACCACAGCACCAGCCATCGCCGTACGGAGGGCAACAGGGCGGCTGGGCACCGCCACCAAGGCCCTACAGTCCGCAACTAGGACCGTCGCAGCAGTACAGGACACCACCACCGGTAAGTGAAAGTCAAAAAGGGGATACATGGGGATAACAAGGATATGGAATAATTGGTTTCATGGGATAGAAAAGTCGTAAATTGCAAGGTATATATAAAGGCAATAATATCATTGGAAATCTTAAAAATAATGTAAACTTAGAAAATACATTACATACTGGAAGATACTTTTTAAAGTCATCAGGAAAAAAGCAGTTGATGCTATCTCCTAACCAAACATGTTAAAAAAAAAAACTTTGTTTCAAATTATTACTTTGTATATAAATGAGATTTTTTTGAATTAGTTCGGTATTTCAATCCCAAAAAAAGGAATTAACCTATAATGCAGTGTTTATAGAGGGACTTGTGGTCGTAAATGTTTTTAGTTAACAGCTTCTGAAAAATAAGAAGTACGCTAAAGTCTCAGAGGCTCTAAAGGAGCTTCAATGCCTTTCAGGATAGAAACATTATGTGAAGGACTCAAAAAATGAAGTTTCTTTAACACAAGAACCATTTCGCTAAAATAATAATATTGAATGCTGTGATCTAGTTGTTGCAATATGTTTACCAGAAACCAAAGACAACCTTTTAAAGACTGAATACCGGGAATCTTATCGCCAGGGGTTTCCTTATGAATCTTTTTATTTTAGAGCTGTCTTGACATTGACACTGATTTTATTCCATCGACCCCAAACCCACACACACACATACACTTACTTACTGGAGTATTTCCATGTGCAGGCCTCCACGGCATGTGTTTCATGATGTTGTTGTTGTTGCGGTTGTCGCTGGTGGCTTTGTGCTAGCTATCTCCCTTCCCCAACCTCCTACTCCACCCACCCACTGCCCACTCATTCCACGGAGAGGGGCTCGTCACGTTTTGTGCACATGTATTCGTTCGGGAGTGTGACTGTGTGTGCGTGGGAGGGAGGCTGCAATATTTACTGTTACTTTTTAGGGTTTCGTCTTGGTCGCACTTCATTCAGTTCACTGAAGATTTGCCAAGTCCCACTCGAAGGAAAGAATATAAAAAGGGGCAGAAGCGGCAGACACACTGACACACATAACGTAAAAACATTGTACTCAGATTCCGCGCCTTTTTCGCCCGCCCCTCCCACTTGGTTCCGTGCTCCTCCTTTTCCTGCAGATAGCCCCATCCCCTTGAAAATTCGCTGTTTAAGTGCCGGGTGTTGTTGCTTTAGTTGTTCTTGCTGGGTGAAGCCGGGTGAGAGTGAGGGAGACGGACAGCAAAGAACCGGCACTTGCCGCCGCAAAACAATAATAACAAAAGGCCGCACCGCAACGGTAAAATAAGAAGACAGCGAAGAAGAAGCAGCGGAATAACAAAAAAGAGTTTCGTACACAAAAATGTTGAGGCATTCATTCACATTCTTTAGGGTTTTTAGGGTTTCCTCTTCCCTTCATGTCAACATTGCCAACGGGCTGTTGGCCTCGTGTCTGATTGGAATAATTTAATAGCTTATCACTGCATTGTTAGTGTTAAATGTTTAGAGACAGAATAAGTGGGAACCACTATCCAAAACTGCAAAAAATAGAAGGAATAGTAAACATAGTAATGAGTCTGATAAATATCAGTTGATATAACTACATAGTATCAAAAGCGAATGTACACATGTTTTCGTTAAAAACATTGAGTATATCATATTGAATAACTGCTTTACGGAACTTAAATAATACATTTATTTCGCTCGTGTAAAAATTATAATCCTGAACCATTGAACTAAAGGAAACATCACTCTGCAGATTAATAGTTTTATTAGATAAAAATTAATCTACTCTCATTTAACCGGTTGGTAATGTTTATAACTAGTAGTTCCTCTAGTTTTTTTTTACTTGTACTTTTCATACTTCGTTTCTGGTTTTGGGTTAAAAAACTGAAAGAATTGTCAAAGAGAGTCTCATTCATTGTAATCCCTGATATCAAGAACTTGTTATCAGTTGTGTCAAGCGATAAGTTGAAGTTGGTTTTTGGTTTGGTTTTTTTTCGCCTGGTTTATTGGCCCCAATGGAGAAGCACGTGATGTGATTTCACGTTTTGAATTAAACGGAAACCGGTTAATTGTTTCATTAGTGGGGTAGTGTGGTAGTTAGGGGGCTTACCCACAACCCAACCTACTCATATTTGTGGCCCGATTCCGTGTCTATGTAGTCATCGGTCTGCTTTTGGCATATTTGATGTCACTGCAGTAGGATCGATTGTTTTTGTACTTCATGAATGGTTTGGTTTGATGTGGTGCGGATGTAGATGCGATGTCTCGAATGCGAGTCAACGAACTTTGATGTCGACGATTAGGCAGAGAAATATAAACAAATCTATGTGTGAGCACACAAATCAAAGCGATCCGCTAGGGTTAGACATGTGCGATGCGATGTGATGCGACCTTCGAGAGCTTTTGTTTGTGGCTCAGTGTTGGTGTGTTTGCATGTGTAGGTAGTGCGAAATAAAAAAAAAGAGTGAAAAAAGAGTCTAGAAGCGCTGCTATCCAATGTCATGTGTTTGTTTGATTGTTTGCCTCGCTCGGCGGGCTTGTGTGCATAAACAAAGAAATCAAATTGCCGGCAGAGTGTGACTTACGCGTGCATGCAATAAATACATACATATACTCGCTTACATATACATACTTACGTACCAAGCATAGGTACAACCGAAACGGCAGCGGCAGCAGCAGCAGCAGCAGCAACAACAACAATGGCAAAGTAGGCACCGTAATCAAAGGCAATAACAGAGAAACTTGTTGTTGTCACAGCTGATTCTCCCTCCCTCTCTCTGTTTTGGGGTAGGAGAATCAGACGAAGGGGGCGGAGAAGGAGGAGGGGTTAGCCGGCAAGCTGTGGAGGAAGCAGAAACCAAAACAAAATAAAAATGAAAATCAAGTGAAACCGCGCACAGTCAAAAGAGAGGAGGAGGTGTAGAAGAAGAAGGGGAAGGGGGAGGAGGGCTCGACTATGATGACATGCCTGGGCTCACTCACTCTACCCCTCTCTTTCTTCAAGTGCAAGTGTGCTAGATGCATCCCGTTATGCTCCCCATATATCCTTGACGTTCCGTTTGATTCTCCTTTGAGGTCAACAGGTGCAAGGCGAGCAACAACACTTTTGGGCATATATTAAAGAGCTTAAAGGCCTCTTTTCCGCCTTTTTTTTTTTTGGTGGTATTTCCCCTTCATGTTCGTTATTTTTGGGGAAAGGCAAAAGGCATTGCATTAACCGCTCTTCGTTTGTGTCTTTGTTGTTCCTGTTTGGCCTTCTTCCGACTCTACCTCCTCCTCCTTCGGCGCTTTGTGTTTATTTTTTTTTATTTCGAGAGAGTTGATGTCTGTGTGCCGGCTTGTTTATGCCGTTTCTTCGCATGTATGGGTTGGCCTGCTGGTATTGGAGAAGTGCCTTTAAAGTTTGACCTACAAAAAGTGGAGCACACGAAACCGTTGCCTTTGCCTTAACGGTTATTGTCCCTTCTTGTTGTGTATCCTTCTCTTCCTCATTCCTTTCTTTGCCTTTTCCTTAGCTCTCTTTTTTGGCCACCCCATTTCCCTTTTGTAAGATGCAACCTGATGAAAAATCTTCTAAATACAATGTACATTTTTCTAATGACTGAAAATGTACAAATTCCAAATCTAATAATTTAAGACTAGGTAAACCTCTATCAGAGGTTTGTTCATTCAAACTTAAGATACTTGTGCGGGTTAGATTTTAAATCAACGTTACGACAGTTAATCACTTAACATAAATACTATCAATAAAAAGGAACTGTTGAAACAAATTAAAAGTTGCAAACATCCCAAAAAACCATCATTATAATAGCCAGAGGACCACAAAATTTAATTAAACACACAGGGGCTGAGAGGTAATCGCTCAACATTTTTGAGTAATATTTTGCGACAGTTGTCGGGGGGATTGCATAGGTTTATTTCAGTTGCCCTGTTTATCTTTCTGCAACTGCTGCCACTGTGAATGGGCGCGTGGAGAGTGCGACATTGTATTAAAAATTACGCCTGTTCGAGAGCTGTGCACATAATTCCTTCCATTTGCCGGCAGCAACAGCGGGCGTAGCCTGCAGGGACGTCCTTCCTCCGGCCACCCCAATCCCCTTGGTTCTTACTTGCCATCCCCTTGCCACCCCCTCACAAATACATACAACCCTTGCAACTGCCATTGCCGGCTTTACCTTTTCTGCCACGAAATCGCATTTACCACGTTTTTCCCTTCGCACAATTTATATGCAATCGCCCTCCGCCCGTGGGTGTGTATGTATCTGTGTGTCTGTTGGTTATGAAATTATAAACCCAGGATCACGGAGACGAGGAGCGGAGCGAGGAGGACGGACAGAGGCAAACAGGACCACTCCCTTGGCTGCTGCGCTTTGTTTTTGTTCCCGCGATATTTTAATACATGTAGCCGGCTTTTAGCTGGAAAACCTACCACCATCCGAACGAGAACTCAGAGCCCTGAATTCAGAATTTCAGTTGTTCTCGTCCCATCCCCCCGATGCTATCCCGATTTCCCCGAACTTAATTCCGAGCGACGTTCGTTCCAACCGTCATTCGTTCGTTACAGTCATTGTATGAGTGTGTGTTCGTGTTTGTGTGTGGCTGTGTGTATCTCTGTGTGTTTGTGCCACCGTACGACCCTTGCTGCATTAATTCAAATTCCACTTCAGCTTCTACCCGCCGTTGCCGTTTCTGCTTTTGATTTTCATCCATGATGAGTTTTCCCTTTTTTCCTTTTTAACTTTATTTCTCGTTGCCTTGTTCGCTCGCTCCGCACACACAGATACACACGCACACAGCGGAGCACGAAAACCATCCATTCATGTTTCCTGTCACCCTGCAGTGGACCGACCCAACCGAACGAGGAACGACCAACCATCCTCGTCGACGTCGTAGCCGTTGTCGATTGTTGTTGGAGTTGCTGTTGATGTTCTCGTTGCCCGAACGACGGGATCTGACTTTGGCCCTTAGTTCTGGCTCTGGCTGAGAGGCTATGTGCCTGTTTCTGTTTCTGATTCTGGCTATATAACTCTGGCTTCCTTGCCTTGCTTTGCCTTTCCTTAGCATTGCTTACCTTTGGTCGGGCCAACAATGTTGAGAGCAGTGTTGACTTATTTGCAGAGGGAATTATAGCCAATGCCTGAAGAAGGGTTTATACACAATGTAGTGCGATGTCTCTAAAGTAATCATATTTGATTTATGATATATATTTGTTTAGAAAAGATTTAAGGTAATAAAAGTATACATTTTTCTTTAGATATCTTGTTCTGAGTGCCTGTAACCCAACCAAAATTATTAAGAACATTCACGTTATTTAAAAACCATTTCTCCAATCTCTTTAAACTAATCTAATTGCAAAAGTATAATGATGATAGGGTGTTTTGCGTTATAGATACATAGTTCGTACTCAAGGGCTATTCTCAATTAAATTGTAATTTGTAAATATATTTTAAATGTTTTAAGCCAGGGAGCAGGTGTAATTCTACAGCAAGACACTTGCACCCTAACATGCATATCATTTTTAATTTCCCGTCAAATGATACCATAAATTCAAGCAATGTGTGTAAAAGTTACCTAAGAATCTAGCCAGTTTTGGTACAAAAGTAGCTAAGACGCCAGCACTTTCCTGTCTTGCTTGGTTCCCTCGTTCGTTCCCTCATTGCTGTGAGTTTCCATTAGATTTATTGCCACATTTTACTCCGGGCTGTGGCATTCGGAGCGATGTTGTTGCCCGGCTACATTTGTGTGTACGCCGCTGTGGGGTTTTCTGTTTGCGAGGGCGAACCGTAAGTCTGTGCGAGCTTGGCAAGCGTCTCTCCACTTGCCATGTCAGACGGTCGCTGTGCTGTGCTGTGCTGCGACTTGGTCCGCCTTGTCGCACCACGTCAAGTTGAAAATCCTTTCATTAATGGCATCCAAAGCTCTTTCCCACACACACAGACAGACTTTGGCACATACAACGCCACATGGCACATGGCATGCCTGGTTTTTGCTCGTCCTGCTCCAGTTGTCTGCCGCACAGGCCAGGTTCCGCAGCGAGGTGTCCTCTCCGTCTCGGAGCTCCTTTTCCATGGCTTTGTTGCAACTTTGTCGTTGGCCTGGCCTGGCCTGGTCTGTTCGCCTTTGCACATGCACAACCTAATGTATGTGCGTCCGTAAGGTTCACTTTATATTCCACTCAAGTGGATTTCTTCTTCTGGCGCTGTGACGGGTCACGGAGTGGCAGAGGGAGCCAGGAGGAGAAGCAAGAGCCACGAGTGGCAGGCAATCGACTGCCCCCGTCCCAGCTAGAAGTTATGCGTCCTCCTTCAGGACGGTGCTCCGTAATTTGAACTGATTGGGAAGGACATGGACAACGCAGGTCGGCTTTCTAGCACTGTGGAATGTTGCCAAGATAATAAGACGGTTACTAAAATTTATTGAATATCTCTAGAATCTGAATTGCTAATTTTGCCCCGAAACACTTAACTAATTTGCTGTACTTTATCTAAAAATGAATGATGTTTTATTTTTATAATTTTGGTTTCTATAAATTTCTTCAGTTTATGATATTAATGTGAGTACTGAAAAGAGCTTTCTTTAGTTATCCTGCGTAACTACCATTCCGCCCTGCATTGTAAAAACAAATGTGTAGGTGCTCTGCCGTTATATTGGTGTATTTTAACTTTTTATTGCCAACATTTAGGATCCTTTGGCAGCATATTTTCTGAACTGTCTCCTTTTAATCTGCGCATTTGTGACTGTCAAGTGACAGCACACCCGAGGGTGCGTCGATGTCGCTCCCTTGCACCCCAACCCCCGCATGCGATGGATGTGCAGTGTACACACACGCTACAGTGGGCGCCAAATAATTAGGGGCACTTGTGCAGTCGGGGTCAATTCCAATTACTGTCTAGTTTTCCCTTGCAGCTGCACAATCGAATATTAATTGCTGGAAACTTCCAATGCAGAGAGTCCTAATCCGAGGACATCCACTGTAGAGCTGCCCGACACACATGACCAAGAGGGTGTGTATTTGGGCGCGAATTTACGGGAATCGGTTGTGGAATATCGATTAAAATGATATATACAATAAAATGGAATGTGCAGCTCTCGCACACAGACGAAGCATCGACGAAGCCAAACGCAAATAATTGATGAATTGCCGGGGAAAACAGAGTGTGGGAGGATATAAATAGAGTCGAGGAGAGACAGAGCGAGATGTCTGTAATTAAAAACCCATGTGCCGTCTCTATCGCTTCTCCAATTTAACCCTCTAAGGACCCACGTGACATATCCGTAGCTCGATAGAAAACTCGCCATTAACATTTCCTGTTAAGAGACTAAGAACTGAAGTGTTGTAGGTGTGGAGTGCTAATTGAATTTTCAATGAATTCAACGATTCAACAGCTTTATTCTTAGTATATTTCTACATATATGACCACTTAGAGGTAGTGGGTTAAACTTCGACATTCATTAGATATTTATTAGTCTGGTTTTGGCTTTTATTGATCCAAATGATTTTCCATCCACAGACAAACACTTCCAGGGGTCAGTCACCCTATCCGCCAGCTCACGGTCAAAATTCAGGTTCCTATCCTAGTTCGCCGCAGCAGCAACAGCAACAACAGCAGCAGCAGCAACAGCAGGCGGGTCAGCAGCCCGGCGGTCCTGTGCCGGGCGGACCACCTCCAGGTGCCGGACAGCAGCCGCCGCAGCAGAACACACCGCCAACATCTCAATATTCGCCGTACCCGCAACGCTATCCAACTCCGCCGGGTCTGCCGGCGGGTGGATCCAACCATCGAACTGCCTACTCGACGCACCAGGTGAGGACCACTAAGATTTCGGCGTCGCTTTCAGAATTAATCAATCAACCATTTTCATGCGCAGTATCCCGAACCGAATCGACCTTGGCCAGGTGGGTCCTCGCCCAGCCCCGGTTCCGGACATCCCTTGCCGCCCGCCTCACCGCACCACGTGCCGCCACTGCAGCAGCAGCCGCCACCACCGCCACACGTCAGCGCCGGCGGTCCACCTCCCAGCAGCAGTCCGGGCCATGCGCCCAGTCCATCGCCACAACCATCGCAGGCGTCGCCCTCGCCGCACCAGGTAAGCGATTGAATGTGATTTGATTGTTTTACTTCCTAGAGACAGATTGTTGGTAGAAAGATTATCTAGAAAGTTGAAGCATTATGATTTCTCCAACTCCTAGCAAACATTCAGATATAAAAAATGAGGTGTCTAACGTACCGTGTATATAAAAAGCACTGCCAAAACAGAAAATATCCCGTAATTTGGGTTCCTACTTGTATAACATATTCGAGGTTTGAACGGAACGGAATCCGGAGCTATTCAGCTCTTGACTGAGTTGCTCTTTAGTTACCAAAGAAAGACATCTTAGCAAACACAATAGGTATTACCATTGATAATCATATGGTTTATTATCTTTTCTGTAAAAGTTGTGAGGAAAGTAATCCACTAATGAGGAAACCACAATGAGTAAGCTGCAATCGAATGCGGTAATGCATTCAGCCGTAGTATGTTATGATACCATAACAGCTTTATATGGGCAAGCACATTTCCTATTTGCACATTCATTGGATGTTTGGCCGTGGGACCACCCAGTAGTCCCCCATTCACTACACTACTCGTGTTGGCAGCTTTTCTAGATAATACACATCGAAAGTGGGTCAATAAACTGTGCTGCGTGAACAGCACGTGAACTTGACTCGTGACGTCACACATACGTCTACATTGGCGTCGCACTCTTTACCTGCGATTCCCATTCCCCCACCCAGAAAACGTACCCCAATGCCTCCATCCCGCCGTCTCCCCAACCCCTCGTGCACCACCTAGCCCAACAAGAGGCAGGCAGCCAGTCTACAAAAGTTGTTCAGGTCAAATGTTTATGCCTGGCCATGGCACTCGTAGTTCGTACTCATGCCGACACTCATACCCCCACACGAGGGCACTAGTACTCATTTTTGGGCTGAGATTACTCTGCTCCGGCTGCTTTTCCTGCCCTCCACCCTACGCTCTTCAGATCTTAATATTTCTGTGGGCTTATGATGTTATTTTCTCTGTTTATACGCATATATATATATATATGTATATGCTTTTACCTAAACACCTCCCTCTGTCCCCTTGAACTTGAACCGCTATCGTATCCCATCCATGTGCCGCCTCCCTCCACCTTAACTTTAAAATTGCTTTTAACCTTATCGTTGTGTTTTCTTCTTGTTGTCGTCGACGACTGACTTGATTTGTTTTTATGAATTTTAATGATTTTTATTTTGTTTTGATTACTATTTCTTATGGCGGCGGCGATTTCCCCTTTGTCTTTTGGTTTATTTTTCGCAACGCTGGCAGTCTGGTTACCCCACCCTCCCGTCTTTTTTTGTTTGTTTAAATCGCATGTGCACGTGTTATCAGCATTTTTGGATTCATTTAATTGAAAAAGTTTAAAAGGGATATCGACACGATGCTTTTCCCTGGGACTCTCAAAAATTGTTGGCTGACTAGCGTCCATATACATTTTTCGTTTTATTTATCTATATCTTCGATATGCAAAGACTTATTTTGCGAATCATTTTCCATAGTATTCATAGTATTATTATAGTGGCCGCAGCTGTGGATGTGATGTGCCTGCGGATGTGTGCGTTTGCTTTGAACCCCATTTATTCATTCAGCATGTCCGCGGCCGTCGTGGCTGCCCCTGCTTCCCCTCCGCCACCTCCTCCTGGGATTGCCCTGTCCCTGCTCCACCCCCAAGCCCCATACCCCCGCACTTTGCTCTGCACGGTCGACAATCCTCCTGTGCCTCATACCATTTCTTTATTTCGTATTTTGGTTTTTTCCCCCTCATTCCCTTTATATTTGGTATGTGGCATGTATATGCAACCAACACACTCGCATGTCTACACTCAAGATCACACACAAAGCGTCTGTTACCATATATTTGGGTCAATGCCAAGGTCATTGTTGTTCTTGTTCTTGCTTTACCTCCATCTCCTTCGCGTCGTCGACGTTGTTCTTGTTGCTGTTGTTGTTTAGCGGGTTGTTTACATTTTATGTGTACTCTCATCAACTTAGGTCCTCTTCAGCCGTCATCGATCCATATCATTAGCGATTATTGAGGTGGTCATAAACTTCTTCATTTCACGACAATAACTATCCTATCATCCTTCCACCCTGAGACCCAAATTTCTGTATCTTAATATTTGGTTAGGAAATATTTCTGCGTCATACTCAAATGCATTCCATTTGCATATGTATATCCAAACCAATGAATGCTTCAATTTACAAAATCACTTTCATAACCAAAAGTTCCGCCCAAAAGTTGGCACCCAAAATGAAAAGCGAACGAATAGCAATTGTAAAATAGTTTTCTCAACCCAGTGCACTCAAATCACTTTACAAAATCAAACCAATCTCTGTTCCTTTGCGTTTTAATTGGCTGTTGCAAGGTTAAATCCGCGTTTCTGGCCAATTCAACACTGAAACCAGCTGAAAACGAGCCAAAACCGAACGAAAACTGTAATCAGCCGCAGCCAACGCTCGTTTTAAGCCGCTCCAAAGTTCCAAAGTCGGGGGAAGTCCCTTCCCGTCCACTGTTATTTAAGCTGGTCGATTTCGAATTGCATTTTGTAAGCCGCTTTAAATTCGCCGTGTGTTGCCGAACAAAAGCCAATTGCCAGCAATAATATTTAACTACTGATGGCTTTTGGCCGCTGCTTCCGTTTTCTGCTTCTGCGGCAGTTGAGACACCTTTTCCATATAGCGTGTTATTTAAGCTCCCAGTGTCTGGTGGCATTTCCATTGATTTTCAAGAGCACATAGCCAGCCTAGCCAGCCAGCCCCATCGACGTGTCCTAGTTTAGAAACTTATTTCAAGTCGACGGTTCTGCGTCATATTCTCTCTGCTCCGTGGGCAATTGGCATGACTATCTGTATGCCTATCAGCATCTGAAATTTGCGGGCCAGCCAGCACACAACTGCTGCATTCATTTAATGCCAGCCGAAATTGTCTGTGGTGCAGTGCACACGGTTGGGGCTTTGGGCCCGAACTCGAACCACCGGCATGCGAATGCCATTGCTATTGCGATTGCGATTGCGAACCCAAAAGCCCCAGAGCCACATGGCCCGGCCTTTCCGCAACCGGGTCCCCCATCGTCCCCTTCATTATAGTGCCTTCCAACTGCCAATGAACAATTTTGCCGGTTTTCCTCCGTCCGTTGTTACTGGGATTTTAGTGCTCCACTCATTGCTGTGCCTGCGACTCTGCTGCGTCGTTGTCGTTGTTGTTATTGTTGGCAGCAGCGGCGGCGGCATCATCATCGTTTTTCATTTTAACAGGCGGCGCAGCCAGTAAAAAAGCAAAAATAAAGTCTAAATAAAAAGAACGTTCATTTCAGTTGGCGCTGATGCACAGAAAAAAATTCGTTGAAAAGAATACACAAAAAATACTTTGTATTATGACTTCTCTGGGATTGGGATGCAATCTTTCATAAATGACTGGTCCAGAAACAATAATTTAAAGATATTCAAATATGAAAAGGTTATTGTTCTTCTTAACAATTTATCCAAAGGCCTCCTAACTTATGTTTCAGTGTACTGCCTCGTTTTGAACGCATACAAAATTTATATATATACAGAGAGTCGTGTGATTGTGCGCTTGTTTTTCAGTTCACTCGTTTGGATACACACCACGAACGAAACGAAACGTTGCGAACGAGTCGAGTCGGTTCGATTCGAGTCGGGTAGGGTCGGTCGGATTGGATCGCTCTGGTCTGGTCCGTGGCTCTGGCTTTTGCTATAGCTATTGCCCTGGCTCTGGCTCTGGCTCTGGCTCTGCCTGTGGCTCTGGCTCTGGCTGTTGCCGGTTCTGGCAGCTCTGGCGGCGCTGACTGCGACTCTGGGCCGTGTGTTTTCGTTTGGAGCCCAGTGTGCGATTCATGGGACATTTGTCTGAGCTCTCAAAGTGGTTGACTGCCAGCGTCGTTGGCTGTTGTTCGTTTTTTCGCTTTTACTGCTGCCAGTGGCTGTTGGTCTGCTGCTCTGTTGCTGCGTCAGATTGCCAGTCAGTCTGACAGTCTGTTAGTTTGCCATATTGTAAGTGGTCAGGGGGAGATGCGGGGCAAGGATTGGGCCACCGACTGACTGCTGCTCCGCTGGCAAGAGCAGCCAACGAGCAAACGAAACGGTACGAAACAAAACGAAGCGAACCAAACCAAACCCAAGCGAACCGAGCAGATCCAAAGCGACTTCTGCTGCTGGTATACGAATGTGCGAGTATCTGTTCTCTATATACAGTCGAGCTTCTATAACTCGAACCATTTATCATAAACGAAAAACCCCAACAATTCCCCGAGGACTTCAGACTTTATTTCTATAACTCTGTACATGTGTGATTTCCATAACATTCTGGCTAAAAATAGAATTGCTGATAAATGTATTTTTTGGTTTTAATACGCATAATGAGTAAAATTGAAAGGAACTTTATACTTTTCTATACTACTAGTATTGAAATCTTAAGCTTAATTCCAGGAATCTGTAATCATTCAGTTTGATTTGATTTGTAGATCAACACAGGCAAGTTGGACTGTATGTTCATCTGCGTTTTGCGGGACTGTCTGGGTTCCCTTGTGCAGTGTGCGCCATGCACACTCAACACAATTGCACAAACTTTCGATTCGCTCATAAAATTTCCAGCTAGCGCACACACAAATTGCATGAGCATGGATCCGAACGGGCTCGGACCCAGAATCGGATTCAGAATCAGAAACAGATCCAGATTCAGACCCACAACCAGACGCAGATGGAAACGGAGACCCTCTCCCACACTGGGAGGATGAGGATGGGGTTGAGGATGTCTAATGAGCGACAGTCCGACTGGCTGGCTGGCTGTCGCTCAGCTGTGCTGTGCTGTGCTGTGCTGTGTTCTTTATATATAGTATCTCGTTCCCTGGCTCTGAGGTTAAACCCCTCCGATCCGGCGTAGAAGCTGTGCAAAATGAAAACCATTGCACTTGAGGGGGTGGAGATTGCGGGAATGGAGACGTGGACTGGGACTGAGCTGAGACTGAGACTATGCGGGATGTGGTGAACTATTTGTTGTTTGTTTCGCATTCTCACTGCTTCAGTTTTTGAGGTTTTTACCCTTTGCAGTGGGGCATTATAATTTGTGCTACTTGAGTGGTATTCTTAGCTAAGGGTTTAGTTGGTTAAAATTACATGTTTTAACGCATCATTTGAATCCAGGAAGATAGAGTATAATCTTGCCAACGAATCATCCTCCTAACTTGAAACTTACTAATTGGCTTGGCAAAACCTTCCAGCTAGGGTATTTCAAAATACGTTGTGCATGCGTCGGCCCTTCCCTCTTGTTTTCATTTTTATGATATGCCCGAGTTTATTACTTTTTCTCTCCGACTGGCTGTGTTTATAAATTCCCGGCTGCCCCTTTCCTTTCCGCCGGTTTCGTGTGTGCCGCTCCTTTGTGCATTTAATTCTCTTATTTTTTATCTCTTCGCTGGCCGCAGAACAAGCACATGTATGCCAGTCCTTGTTTTTAGTTTTTTTTTTCGGTTCCTTCTTTTGCAACGCTCGCTTGCCACATTCGCTGCAAAAGGTTTTAAGGTGATAAGCCACAAAGGTCCCACCAGAGCCACCAGAGGCACCAGTACCGCCGGTACCAGCGGTTCCATCGGCAGCAGCTGACAGCCAGACATAAACATACCTACCCATGCAGCCAGCCAACATGTAGGCATGCATATTCTTTATTTAAATGAACGTCCACAGATGACACGGCATAAAATGCGGTGAAGTGCGCTTTCGAGGGCCAAAAGTCGAACTTGTGGCCAATGCTGCTACATCATCATCGCATCTTGAGAACGAAAGATGAAAGATGATGGGGTCTCTTCTTTTTGCTCTTTCGGTTTTCAAGTGGGGTCCAAGGGCGATTCCCCTTCTCTGAAATCGTGCCCAAAAATCGAACTCTCCACACTTTTGGCGCGCAAATCTTGGCTGAACTTTATTTGGCTGCTGAATTGCGATTGATGGCCAAGGGGCCAGAGGTGTGGGAGGTGTGTGTTCCCCCATATTTTTATCTATTTTTTATTTGTGTTTGCCTCGCTTTATTTTCGTTATAAATGATTTCATTGTTGTTGTATCCGCAACGCGCTTGTTTTTCTTTCCAAGTAATTTTTCTACGCGACCACAGGCTCACACAGACACGGATTCAGACTACAAACGTGGGCCGCTTGTTGTTTGTGCCCGTCCGTCGGTCCCCCTAAAATCTAACCCCACTACGCCCCCTTGGACAAAGCCCTCTATCCGGCCTGGCCTATAGCTTTGCTTTTGCCAGCTTGCTTACTTGCTGCTTGCTTGCTTGCTATTCTCGTCGTCGTCTCGCAACTCAAGTGGTGTAGCGTACCCGTACCCGTACCCGTGGTCTACCCCCCTCGAGAAAACCCCTCGCTAAAATGCGAATTCGAATTCGTACGAATGGCCTGGTCTTGCCTGGCAGTGCCGCCGTTGCCGTCGTTGCTTATTTCATTTTATTATATTCCAACATTTAGAGTGTACGTGCCTCGGTATGGGTGTGTATCTGTGTGTGCATGTTTCTGTTCCTTATCTACGTCTTTGTCATCGTTGCCGTTGCCGTTGCCTTTCGTTCGCTTCGAGCGCGCCATAACTACCACAGCCACTTGCCCGATCCCCGGGTAGTCGTAGCCTCCATCCGTCGCCAGAACCCCCGCCATCCC
This sequence comes from Drosophila teissieri, assembly GCF_016746235.2. Taxonomy (NCBI): domain Eukaryota; kingdom Metazoa; phylum Arthropoda; class Insecta; order Diptera; family Drosophilidae; genus Drosophila; species Drosophila teissieri. The sequence continues at coordinate 11,642,893 of NC_053032.1, forward strand.
AACCTCTCAATCGCCCCTTGGAACGCTTCAAGTTGCAGCCGTCCGTCGCCTTTGCCTTTGCCTTTGCCGTTGTCGCTCGCCCGCTTGCTCGTTGGCTCGTTGGCTGGTTGGTTGCTCGGTTGCTCGGTTCGTTCCACATAGCTTTTATGCCCCGCTCAGCTACGTCTCCGCACCCCATCGTCATCGACATCGCCATCCCATACTATACCATACCATACCATCCCATCCCATCCCATGCCGCCGCCTTGTGCCGTCAGTTCGTCGTCGTACATTTCATTTCACTTCACTTAATTTCTCAGATACCAAAACGAACAACGTTCGCTCGTTCGTTCGTTCGTTCGTTGTATTTTTCTTTCTACTGCCGCTGTGGATTGTCAGGGGCTTAGTCTGATTATATTTTAGGGGAGAGCCTTATGGATGGAAATTCGAATACCTTGGAAACTAATTTACGTAAAGGGGCTTTTATATTATGGGCTTAGATGTACAGAATAAGCTAATATTTTTCTTATAAACAGATAAAAAAGATATCATAATATTGAATATGTATAGTTTATATTTAGTATGTGGATAGAGAGATATCAAAACTTCTTGCTCTTCGTGGTATCTTAACTCCCCTTTTTGAGGGCGCCCCTGCTCCGAATGAGCTCTCTCCGCTGGGGTTTTGCCATGGCCCCGTGTGTGAGTGTTTCGAATTGCTGTCGACTTAAGCTTTATGTGCACGTCTGCTGCTGCCTGTTGTTGTAGCTGCCATGTGTGCTAGTATGCGAGTGTGCGAGTGGGGCTGTTAGTGTGGAGCTTTTGCTTGATTTTCTTATAAGTTATAGGCGGCAAAAAGTTAAAGTCGTGTCGCATCGCACCGAGTTTCTGGTGCCTGCAGACTGTTTTAAGAGTTGTTATTGTTCGAGCAGCTTGGCGTTTATGAATTCGGATTCCTCCCCCCTGACCGGGTTATAATAATTGTGAGCACGGGTGAGTGGGTGTGGGAGCGGTGAAGGAGTCGCGAATTCCTGAGGCAATGTCAGGAAAGGTCGCGGGACGGGCGGGGAGGAGATGTCCCCCAACCCCCGGGATCGTTTGGCATCAACATTTGGCATCGGAATGGGTCGAAACACCCACCCAAAACATCTGATTGCCATGAATATGTTTACGCTGGCCTGCGACTGCCAACCCAAGCCGAAACTCAGTCATATGCTCGTGTTCCATATCTGTGTGCGTTGGCAGTTGCTTAATTGCGGTTGCCGCTTGGCTAATTCATAGTTGCTATCACTTTCGTTTAAATGAATAAATACTACAAAAAATGCCACCTGCCGGCCGGCATTTGATGCCATTGCACCTGATTGAATACACTCTAATAGCGGAACTGGTTCCGGTTGTCTTTTACCTTTCTAGGAGCTAATTGGACAGAACAGCAACGACAGCTCTAGCGGCGGGGCGCACAGTGGTATGGGCTCCGGTCCGCCAGGCACCCCCAATCCCCAACAGGTGATGCGACCCACACCCTCGCCCACAGGCTCCTCCGGTTCGCGTTCCATGTCCCCGGCTGTCGGTGAGTATTCAGCATTGATTCGATCTCGATCCGAATGAGGCCTAATTACCCGTTTCTATTGCAGCTCAAAACCATCCAATCTCGCGACCGGCGAGCAACCAATCCAGCAGCGGGGGCCCCATGCAACAGCCTCCGGTTGGTGCTGGAGGTCCGCCGTCGATGCCACCGCATCCGGGAATGCCAGGAGGTCCGCCCCAACAGCAATCTCAGCAGCAACAAGCATCGAATTCGGCCTCGTCGGCGAGCAATTCGCCGCAGCAAACGCCACCACCGGCTCCGCCGCCCAACCAGGGCATGAACAACATGGCTACGCCCCCACCACCCCCGCAGGGAGCGGCTGGTGGAGGTTACCCGATGCCACCGCACATGCACGGCGGCTACAAGATGGGCGGACCGGGCCAGAGTCCCGGGGCTCAAGGATATCCACCGCAGCAGCCACAGCAATATCCACCAGGTAAGATCGCTGTTATTTTAAATAGCGAGCTTATCCATTTTCCCTGGATTTTAAGTTTAGTTCCACATTGACATGATATGTTGACCCAGAAAAGATTCAGCTTTCTCTAACACAACTATTCTTTGGCTTGTTTTCAGGGAATTATGCGCCACGCCCGCAGTATCCGCCTGGCGCCTACGCCACCGGACCACCTCCGCCACCCACAAGCCAAGCAGGAGTTGGTGGTGCCAACAGCATGCCCTCTGGTGCCCAAGCTGGTGGGTATCCGGGCCGAGGAATGCCCAACCACACCGGCCAATATCCACCGTACCAGTGGGTACCGCCCTCGCCGCAGCAAACCGGGCCCGGTGGAGCTCCCGGTGGTGCGATGGTAGGCAATCACGTGCAGGGGAAGGGCACACCCCCGCCTCCAGTTGTGGGCGGGCCACCACCACCGCAGGGCAGTGGATCGCCTCGTCCACTTAACTATCTAAAGCAGCATTTACAGCACAAGGGCGGCTATGGTGGAAGTCCTACTCCGCCTCAGGGGCCTCAAGGCTACGGCAACGGGCCGACCGGAATGCATCCTGGTATGCCAATGGGGCCACCCCACCACATGGGACCCCCGCACGGACCCACCAACATGGGTCCACCTACTAGCACGCCGCCGCAATCGCAAATGCTCCAGGGCGGCCAGCCCCAGGGTCAGGGACAGGGCGCCAGTGGCGGACCGGAAAGCGGTGGACCGGAGCATATATCGCAGGACAACGGAATAAGCTCCTCGGGTCCTACCGGTGCTGCGGGAATGCATGCGGTCACAGCGGTGGTCACCACCGGTCCGGATGGAACGCCCATGGACGAAGTCAGTCAGCAGAGCACGCTTTCGAATGCATCAGCAGGTGAGTTGGGCTGGAATACACGTCTTTAAAAGAGTCCCGACTAACGTTTTTGATATTTTCTTGCAGCATCCGGCGAAGATCCACAATGCACCACACCAAAGTCGCGGAAAAATGATCCCTATAGCCAAAGTCACTTAGCCCCGCCGAGCACGTCGCCCCATCCAGTCGTGATGCACCCAGGTGGTGGCCCCGGTGAAGAGTACGACATGAGTTCGCCACCCAACTGGCCACGCCCGGCTGGTAGCCCTGTAAGTACAGATTGCCCTTAAATCCAAAGCACATTAGTGATGGTCCATACTTTTGGTTATACAGCAGGTGTTCAACCACGTTCCGGTGCCGCAGGAGCCGTTCCGCAGCACTATTACCACGACCAAGAAGTCGGACTCGTTGTGCAAACTGTACGAAATGGACGACAACCCGGACCGGCGGGGTTGGCTGGACAAGCTGCGTGCTTTCATGGAAGAGCGGCGCACTCCGATCACCGCCTGCCCCACCATCTCAAAACAGCCACTCGATTTATATAGGTTATATATTTATGTAAAAGAACGTGGCGGATTCGTCGAGGTATGCAAGGTGCCGTAGTAACTCCTTTTACTAACTTCTTTTTAGATTTACTACTAGCAAAACCAAATCAACCAAACCAAAACACCACCAACGTAGTTAACACGAACCAAAACCAAATCCAAATCAAAGAAATATCCACATATATAGAACAAAATCAATATTGTGATTCGGCTACAGTAAAAAGCAAACTAAAGTCAAGTCACCCAGCTAATTATGTACCTTTTGACCCAGCATCAGCCTCCGATCCATGTGTCCAAATTCTAGCTGCATCCTGAGTATAGCTTAGCTTGCCGTGGGCTAGCTTCCCTTGGGAAATGCCAAAGCACTTGAACAGTCTTGGTTTTTTCCCCTAGATTGCATGATCAAAGCCGAGTCTAAGCTGAACTTGGTCTTACCTTAACAATTTCGATCTCAAATACTTTTATATTTAAAAGGCATGTCCTCTCTTAGATTTGATTTTTAAACTTCAAAAAGGTTCTGACCATTATTTTTCCAATATCAATTAAAATTAAACTATTTACAATCAGTTTTTTCGTTTTTATGTTTTGATAACGTTTGTTAGTATCCCAAGCCTGAAATCCTTAGTCATCAAAAGCATCCACCTATGAGTCACTCGAATTATTGAGATTTTAAATTTTGGAATGTTCTTACATTATCAGCTTGTTCTTTTTCGATTATCTTTTCATTTGCAATCTTATACTTTTTTAAAGTTCGCTTAGTAAAACTGGATCTGAATTATGACACACACTTCATAATTTTATTATTTTTATTGATTGGTTTTATTTGGAAACTCAGTAACGAGCGTGTGCTACTCCCAAAATCTTTTGTAGTTCCCTTACCCTAATCCCATTTGACCAAATTGTATACGTAGTTTATCGTTTACCTTAGAATGTTGGCTCCTATCACTTGCTAAATGCATCCACACAAAATCTGTTTGTGCTCGCAATCTTTTGATACTCTTTTTTCGATCGACACTTGCGTCATGAACTTTTGAATCCCAAAATGGGCTCATAATTCAAATCGACTCGACTCTCTCGTTCCGTTAGGTGACCAAGAGCAAGACCTGGAAGGATATTGCCGGACTCCTGGGCATCGGGGCGAGTAGCAGTGCGGCATACACATTGCGAAAGCACTACACCAAGAACCTCTTGACCTTCGAGTGCCACTTTGATCGCGGTGACATCGATCCTCTGCCGATCATTCAGCAGGTGGAGGCGGGAAGCAAGAAGAAGACGGCCAAGGCTGCTTCGGTTCCTTCGCCAGGTAAGTGTTTATGCACAGTGCAAAGAATGCTTGCAGTCCTGCACCGTTTTCCCTTAACACCCGATGCTTAATTTAAATTTTCTTTTCGTTTTTTTCGTTTTGCTTTTGCGTTCCACCCGACACCTCGTTCACAACTATTTCACACTTTCTGCTCGCCCAATCTCCAAAACGTCAACGAAAAAACCTATGTACAAACAATTTGCAACCAATCGGTGGTGGACATTTGGATGCTGGAACTACGAACTCCACAGGCTCGTCGAACTCACAGGACTCGTTCCCGGCTCCGCCAGGTTCCGCTCCAAACGCAGCTATCGACGGCTATCCCGGCTACCCGGGCGGCAGTCCATATCCGGGAGCAAGTGGACCGCAGCCGGATTATGCGGCAGCGGGTCAGATGCAGCGTCCGCCCTCCCAAAACAACCCGCAGACTCCTCACCCCGGTAAGAATCAGTTTAGCAGTATCTTTGATTAGTTTAAGGTTTATGCAGTGGCTTCACATCATTGACATTTGTTTGAAAGAGTGTAAAAATCAATTAGCTTCCCAGTATTCGTTACTTAAAGTTATGCCCGTGGAAGTCAAAAGGTATTGACTTCACAATTTAAAATAATTTAGTATGTTAACCAACTAAAATTGGAGCTGTGTCCATTTGTACTTTTGTTACAAAATACTACCGATCTTGCCACTCGATACATACTATTAATTTAATTTTGTTGTAACCAATTTGTGTTCTGGTATTTTTGTTTTGGATACTTACTAAATTGTTTTCTGATAGATGATATGCTTATTCTTATACCTATTTCGCCTAATACCCTACTTTCTGTACATATATACGTGTAATTAGGTATACGATTTGAAATGTTTATGTTGATCAATCATTATTAATTTGATATGTGTATTTTGTTTATTCATTTTTATGTTTTTGTAACGTTTGTGTGGGCGCACTACTAAAATATATAACTCCACACCCACCACCAACCACCATCACAACAACGATGTTTCCATGTATCTCCACCACCAAAACAACAACTACCAAACAATTCATTTGTGTGATTCATTGACTCATTCATTTCGATTCATCCAAACTAAACCATCCAAATCGCCGCTTGCCGCCCCTCAGGCGCCGCCGCCGCTGTTGCCGCCGGCGATAATATAAGCGTAAGCAATCCCTTCGAGGATCCCATTGCTGCCGGTGGCCCGGGTTCGGGAACCGGTCCTGGCCCAGGTCAAGGTCCAGGTGCTGCATCCGGTGGTGCTGGAGCTGGAGCTGTTGGTGCTGTAGGCGGTGGCCCACAACCACATCCACCGCCCCCACACTCACCGCACACCGCAGCCCAACAGGCGGCCGGCCAACACCAACAGCAGCATCCACAGCACCAGCATCCTGGCCTGCCGGGGCCACCGCCGCCACAGCAGCAACAGCAGCAGGGGCAGCAGCCACCACCATCAGTGGGCGGTGGGCCACCACCAGCACCACAGCAACATGGGCCTGGTCAGGTGCCGCCGTCGCCTCAGCAGCATGTGCGCCCAGCCGCCGGAGCACCTTATCCGCCGGGTGGCTCCGGCTACCCAACGCCTGTGTCTAGAACGCCAGGTATACTCATGTTTTATTTTGCTCCCTCATCTCTTTCTTTATCCTATTTTCACATTCTTCCCTTCATCTGCCATCGATTTTGTTCGTCTTTTGTTGCTTTCTGTTTATACTGATTTGGCTAATGACTAACTTTAACTAGTTTATAATGATTGCATGGCCTGTGTACCCAACACTTCTAATCTAAGCTACTACATTTTAACATTTAAAGAATTTCCAGCCACTTTTTGTATCTTGTTTATTGTGTATTGTTTCTTGATTTTATGTGCAATAGAACGAGTCCAAATATGACCAACCTTTACTATTGTTTTCCTTTGATTGATTTACTATTGTTTTCCTTTGATTGATTATTTGACGTATATTTTATTTTACGTTATGTTACTGTTTCCAAATTTGTATGCCATTTTGATTAACTATTCCTCGGTTTCAGACGGATGTTTCACATGTTAATGGCCGTCTTTTCGTAATTGTTTTAATATTTCTCTTACACAAGCAATACTCAGTTTTCGAGGAACTCTTCTTATCATTATACCTTGTTTATGTATAATATTTGCAGGCTCACCTTATCCATCGCAGCCTGGGGCTTACGGCCAGTACGGCTCGAGCGATCAGTACAACGCCACTGGGCCACCCGGCCAGCCATTTGGACAGGGTCCAGGACAATATCCGCCGCAGAACCGAAACATGTACCCTCCCTACGGGCCGGAGGGGGAAGCGTGAGTGCACCCCAATTAACCCACTTCATACCCCACACACACACTCACACACCACGACATCACATCAACTTCACATCCAGACCCCACGTACACTCAACAGCCTCTGTACTGTAGCTGGCCGATATAATCTCACTGGACAGAGCTTGAAAGCTGTGATTTATCACTAAGAGAGGCATTACTAATTTCTGTTTTATGTTTTCTCCAACTCTCTCACAGTCCTCCAACTGGTGCCAATCAGTACGGCCCCTACGGCAGCCGACCCTACAGCCAGCCTCCACCGGGAGGACCTCAGCCGCCAGCGCAGACGGTTGCGGGTGGACCGCCGGCCGGCGGAGCTCCAGGAGCACCCCCGAGCAGCGCCTATCCTACGGGCAGGCCCTCCCAGCAGGACTACTATCAACCACCACCAGATCAAGTAAGTCGATAATCGAGGACTGGAGTTCTTAAGAAATAACCAAACGAATATATATACTAGTTCATCCGTATTTTGAATATGACTTTAATGAAGGCGTTTCTTTATTTACAGAGTCCACAACCACGAAGGCATCCCGATTTCATCAAAGACTCACAGCCCTATCCAGGCTACAATGCTAGGCCTCAAATTTATGGTAAGTCCTAAACATCATTGTGAGTGTAGCAATGACCAATAATTATTTTTTGTTAAACAGGTGCTTGGCAAGGTGGTACCCAGCAGTACCGGCCACAATACCCATCATCGCCTGCTCCGCAAAGCTGGGGAGGGGCACCGCCACGCGGTGCAGCGCCTCCGCCAGGCGCACCGCATGGACCGCCCATCCAGCAGCCTGCAGGAGTGGCTCAATGGGATCAGCACCGCTATCCGCCTCAGCAGGGTCCACCGCCGCCACCTCAGCAGCAACAGCAGCCTCAACAGCAACAGCAGCAACCGCCGTATCAGCAGGTGGCTGGACCTCCTGGGCAGCAGCCGCCTCAGGCGCCGCCGCAGTGGGCACAGATGAACCCTGGACAAACTGCGCAATCAGGAATAGCACCACCCGGCTCACCCCTTCGCCCGCCCTCGGGACCAGGCCAGCAGAATAGGATGCCTGGCATGCCGGCACAGCAGCAGCCATCGCAACAACAAGGAGGAGTTCAGCAACCACCGCCGCCACAGGCATCCCACGGCGTCGTTCCATCGCCAGGACTGCCACAAGTAGGACCCGGTGGAATGGTTAAACCACCTTACGCCATGCCACCGCCAACATCACAGGGTGTGGGTCAACAAGTGGGCCAGGGGCCTCCGGGCGGCATGATGTCCCAAAAGCCACCGCCGATGCCGGGACAGGCAATGCAGCAACAGCCCTTGCAGCAGCAGCCTCCCCAGCATCAACACCCACATCCCCATCAGCATCCGCAGCACCCGCATCCGCACCAGATGCCGCCTAACCAGACTGCCCCCGGTGGATACGGTCCCCCAGGAATGCCCGGAGGTGGAGCGCAACTGGTGAAGAAGGAGCTGATCTTTCCACATGACAGCGTGGAATCCACCACGCCTGTGTTGTACCGAAGAAAGCGGCTTACGAAAGCGGACGTATGCCCGGTGGATCCATGGCGTATATTCATGGCCATGCGATCTGGTCTGCTGACCGAGTGCACCTGGGCACTAGATGTGCTTAATGTGCTATTGTTCGATGATTCTACGGTCCAGTTCTTTGGCATTTCAAACCTGCCCGGCCTGTTGACTCTGCTGCTGGAACACTTTCAAAAGAATCTCGCCGAGATGTTCGACGAACGGGAAAACGAGGAGCAGTCCGCTCTGCTGGCGGAAGATGCGGATGACGACGCGGACAGCGGCACTGTGATGTGCGAAAAGCTGCAGACCAGCGGACGGCAACCTCGATGTGTGCGCAGCATCAGCAGTTACAACCGCAGGCGGCATTATGAGAATATGGATCGCAGTGGCAAGGACGGAGCCGGTAACGGCAGCGACTCTGAAGACGCCGACGAGGGAATTGATTTGGGTCAGGTGCGAGTGCAGCCCAATCCTGAGGAGCGCTCACTGCTGCTCTCCTTTACGCCCAACTATACGATGGTCACGCGGAAGGGTGTGCCAGTGCGCATCCAGCCCGCCGAGAACGACATATTTGTGGACGAGCGCCAGAAGGCGTGGGACATAGACACCAACCGCCTGTATGAACAGCTAGAACCCGTAGGCAGCGATGCCTGGACGTACGGATTCACAGAGCCAGATCCCTTGGACGGCATTATTGACGTCTTCAAGTCGGAGATAGTTAACATTCCATTTGCACGCTACATCCGCTCTGACAAGAAGGGAAAAAAGCGAACAGAGTTGGCTTCCTCGTCCAGAAAGCCAGAAATAAAGCAAGAGGTGAATAGTACCGAGGAGCAGACTTTTAACAAGAAGCGGCGATTGGTTAGCGGAGGAAGCAGCAGCAGCGGACCCCACGCTGAAGGCAAGAAGTCCAAGCTAACTAGTGAGGAATTTGCGCAACCAAATGCCGAAGTCAAAAAGGAGCCAGGTACGGCGGACAGCGACTGTCGCCCCATTGATATGGATATCGAAGCACCCCAGCAACGTCTGACCAATGGTGTGGCACCCTGCTCCTCCACTCCCGCCAGCTTCGATCCCAGGACGACTGCCAAAGATGTAGCGCAGGTGCTTCAGCGAAGGCGAGACTCCAGCTTTGAGGATGAGTGCTACACACGAGATGAGGCGTCGCTGCACCTGGTCAACGAGAGCCAAGACTCGTTAGCGCGACGCTGCATCGCTCTCTCCAACATCTTCCGCAACCTGACATTTGTGCCCGGCAACGAGACGGTGCTGGCCAAGTCTACCAGATTTCTGGCGGTACTCGGCCGACTGCTGCTCCTGAACCACGAGCACTTGCGGCGTACGCCGAAGACGCGAAACTACGATCGCGAGGAGGACACGGACTTCAGTGACTCGTGCAGTTCGCTGCAGGGCGAACGTGAATGGTGGTGGGACTACCTGATTACCATTCGGGAGAATATGCTGGTTGCCATGGCTAACATTGCTGGACACTTGGAGCTGTCGCGCTACGATGAGCTGATTGCCCGCCCCTTGATCGACGGCCTACTGCACTGGGCCGTATGTCCGAGTGCTCATGGACAGGATCCGTTTCCGTCGTGTGGACCCAACACTGCGCTCTCCCCACAACGACTGGCTCTCGAGGCGCTTTGCAAGCTGTGCGTGACGGATGCCAATGTAGACCTCGTCATTGCCACTCCACCATTCTCGCGACTGGAAAAGCTATGCGCCGTGCTCACCCGGCATCTGTGCCGCAACGAGGATCAGGTGCTGCGAGAGTTCTCTGTAAATCTGCTGCACTACCTTGCCGCTGCTGACAGTGCCATGGCTCGCACCGTGGCGCTTCAGTCTCCGTGCATCTCATACCTTGTGGCCTTCATCGAACAGGCCGAACAGACGGCGCTGGGCGTGGCGAACCAGCACGGAATCAACTACCTGCGCGAGAATCCCGACTCAATGGGAACCAGCCTGGACATGCTGCGGAGAGCAGCCGGCACCCTTCTCCATCTGGCCAAGCATCCGGACAACCGGTCACTGTTTATGCAACAAGAACAGCGGCTGCTTGGTCTGGTCATGTCGCACATCCTTGATCAACAGGTGGCTCTGATTATTTCGCGAGTTCTTTACCAAGTGTCGCGAGGAACAGGACCAATACACTCCGTGGAGTTCCGTTTGCTGCAGCAGCGGCAGCAACAACAGCTGCGTCCTGCTCCTGCAGAGAAGCAAGCTGCCAGTGCAGGAGGAAATGCGTCAGTGAAGACGGAGGCTGCATCGACGGAAACGAGTTCCACTGAGACGAAGCCTGCACCAGCAGCCACTACAGCAGTGGTAAACGATGAGAACAGCAACAGCAGCCAGCAGTTGCCGCCGGCAGCGACGTTCAACGACGTTAGCAACAGCAGCACCAACAGCAACAGCTGCGGCACGGTCAGCAGCAACCAGACGAACAACAGCACCACCAACAGCAGCCACAGTAGCAGTGCAATTAGCAGCCAATCGGCAATCACTGTAGCAGCCCCATCAACACCAGCAACAGGAGCCACATCAGCGACAGCAGCAGCAATAACCAGCGATCAGCAGCAGGTGAGCAAGGTGGCTGCAGCTGCGGCCGCTGCTGCGGCTTTGAGCAATGCTAGTGCAGCGGCAGCAGCAGCTGCGGCGGCGGCAGCTGCTTCCGTTGGTCCGCCCACATCGTCGAGCGTGTCCGCCGGAGCAGCGGTCACTCAACCAGCGGCACCTCCACCAACCAATGCAGGCACAACGACAGCAGTTGCGTAGTATACGACAATGATGCCAGCGTCCTACTACTGGCCACGAACCCCCCGAGGGGCAGTCGACTAAGCTGGAGTTCGATGGAAGAACAGCGGGCCCAGGAGCGACTCCGAAGTGCATGAGCAGAAGGGCATGTAAATTTACTTAAGTATGGCGCCAAGGAGAGAGTCACGATGTGCGAGAACACGTGTCCTGACTCCAAGGATACGTAAACGGGAACTCAGCAGGTGCAGCGTCTGCAATGTATCTGCGATGGAATGGCTCGCCTATCCATCACTGTAACAGTCAATACAATAACAACTGTATATTTTTTCACTCAAATCTAAAAATAGTAAATATGATAACTAAACCCTAAGCATTAAGAAATTGCAGCAGCAAAGTTATGATCATACGAAAAGGAAACTGTCGGGGCGAAAGCTGGAGCAGAACTACTGATACTAACTGATCGAGATATAAGATCGGGGATTATTATTGAGTCAAACGTGAAGATAACAAACGGAAGATAACAAAGTTAAGAGCGAAATTCAAGCACACAGCATACTTATTGTACTAAATTTAATAAAAATGAAGGGACGAGAGCGGAGGAATAACTAACACATACATATGCATACGCACGCTATGGTTTATCGTATATTAAATATATATATAAATAAATGCATAAATTAACATTAAATTACATGAGAATGAATTGTGTATGTAAAAGGGATGAATGCATACATACGTACATATAGACATTGATATATAAATACATAGAGGATAGTTTTTAAATTCTACCACTTACTTATACCTACATATTACCACAATGTGCAGCATAGGAACTCATAAACTGAACAAACTGAACAGCAAAAAACGCAAAAATATTTAAAAGCATCCAACCCACACTGTGTGCAAGACCCACATAAGGCAGTTTATTGGATTCAATGTGGACTAGGGTGATGCAGAAGGACTAATCCTTAGAGATGACTAAAAACCATTGTACATACTTAACTATTATGTAAATTTCACTGTATTTTTGTTTTTACGCAATGTTACAAGGCACATGTAAGTGGCAGCACTGCATTTCGTATTATGTTTATGTGTATGATGTTGTATGGATGGTCTGCGAAAATTCCAACTTCTTAGTTTTAATCGCATAACTCGGAGGCGAAACGAAACGAAATTAAGCGAAAGATACAAGCAAGCAAGCAAAAACCGACAAATGAAGGCAAGCAAACAATTTAAATTAAAATCAAATTAGGTGATATAATATATAAAAATACATAACATATACATACATACTTAATATAAACAAAACATGAAAAATCGAAAAAATGAAACCCTAATGCTGTAATTTTATGTTAACTGTATTATTTGCTGGAAGTGCTGCTGCTTCGTTTAATTTTATATCGAACTTACTTAAGGCGTAAATGACAAGATAAATAATTAGGTTTTTATCTTAATCTTAAATTAAAGTATAAAATAAATAAAACCAAGAAAACAACACAAAACAAAACGCAACCATAAAATGCTATAAAACACAAAGCGAAGCAAATCGAACTAAAGCTGTAGAGAAGCACGCAAAAACGACTAATAACACACATCCACACCCACGCCCATACCCAAATGCTTGGCGTTAGGAAACCAATAAACAATTAATGCAAATCCGTATATGGGTGGGTGCACCAATTTGTATACTAAACTTTCTCACACATAATTAACGTGCTGCATAAGAGAGAACGAACATGAACTGTCTCCATATTCTAGCTTCTTGCTCCAGAGATCCTTCCGGTTTCCGGTGGCGATCCTCTAGATCCAGAGGAACTGCAAGACACTGGGAGAAAATAGAAAAGTGCTGCTGTTGATACGTGTATTCGTGTAGTTGTTTGCAAACAAATATTATAACTCAGCATCTCGATATATAACGTGTAGTTATTAGTCTATAATTTGCTAGGATGTAAATGTATGTCCCTCAAACTTAATTTAATTATTTAATTAATATACATACATATATGATATACAACACAGCCTTTGTATTTGTCGTTTCTTATCGCGAATGGGTAAAGCAAAAACATTTTCAGGTATGGAAATACTTTCAGAGCAGAAAAATCGGTCGATGAAAACTATAGTATAACTAAAGATAACTATAACTATATTGCTTCTGTGGGACATTCACTGTTAAGCAGAGAATTATGATATATATTCGAGACAAATTGACTTGAAATATGAACTTCATCGCTTTAATACTAACCATGTCAGGGTTAAAAAAATGTAGGTACCAAAAATTCGTTTGCCTGTTTTTGCGGCAATGAAGTCCTATATCTCCGATTCCTTCATTTAGGGAATATGCTGTGACAAGATTAAAAATTCGTGCATCGTAATTACATTGTCAATTTGCTTAAATTCGCAACTTTCAAATAAGCGTTTTGGGATAAATTTGATCGGATTTTAAGAAAAAGCGTTTTCCATTTGTTTGTGCCAAACTTTTTACTGATTTCTTTAACTGATTTCAATTACCCTGGAATAATGAACAATAGGATTTTAATTTACATTTTGAGTAGGTCACTTTGAAATAAATTGCATTAAATATAACCAATTCGGCAATATAAGCTGGTGGATTAAAGCAATTTATGAAATATTTAAAGTTATTACAGCGGCATTAAATAACTAATTCAAAATAAGTTGTTAAGTACTGATAAAATCAAAGTAAATTAACACTTTAGGCAGTTCGTTTTCCACCAGCAAAGTTTTTGCTACAAAAATTATATATTGCTACATTTTTGAGATAAAAGCATTTCGGAATTTCAAGAGCTATACCACAGCAAGTTGGCAGTCCAAAATCTTCAACCGATAGTTCCTCTCTGAATGTTCCATCCCTTAAATCTGGGCGAGAAGAAGAAGCACAGCCGGCTGTGCAATTCCTTGTAAGTTTGCGGAGCGAATCGATTTTGTATTGCAATCCATTGGAAGGACAGCATGCTCAAGCTGAAACTCGAGGCCCTGGGTCATCCCACTCCCAGCGATGTGGCGTTGAGTGGTAAGTGCCATAGTTTGCTGCTTGAAGGGGCTGTCAGTCATCCCTTCCCTTCCCGTTCTACAGACCGCAAGGAATTCGCCAGCACAGTCCTCTGGGTGGAGGACCAGAAAATCAGGCTGTACACCGTGGAGGATCGCGAAAAGCTGCGCAATATCGACAACTCCGCGATCTGGGAGGAGGGCTACTTGAAGTACTGTGCGGATCTGAACATGCCGCCTCTGGAGTCCCAGCAGGAGCAGCTGGCCTGGATTCTCAGCCATGCCGTGCGCCTGGAGTTCCTTGATGATCCTGCCCAGTACGCCTCGATTAGCAGCAAACAGGGGCCACCCCAATGCAACGGCAAGCAGGGCCAACAGAGGGTCCAGTCCATTTTCGACGGAAAAATTAATAGTATGCTTTGATTTTAACTCCATTCACCATTTAACGAAATTTAACTTTAAATGTCAATGATTTATTAAGAGGTTCCCTTTATATTGTATCGTTTCTTATTGTAGTTTTTATACTATTTAAAATTGTTGTAAGGATTATCACATTCAATTAACATATGAATTTACAATGTAATTTTCAATATTAAGGAATAATTCAGACCCATATTAGTGAAAAGTATTGCTTTTTGTGATTTCAATGGACCGGATTTATGTCTTTATCTTACATTTAGAGTTAAAATGCATAATTAGTAGATAAGCATGTCAAGTACTCAAACTATTAATTCTATCTTCTCCCCCCCAGCTCAGGAAAAGGCGTTTGTCGATGCTGTGCGGCTGCTGGCCAGCAAACTTGATGTGCCGCACCACCCAAATCACCTGTTGCAGCTGGAGGCAGTTGCTCGCGTTGTGCACCATCGACTGTCGCCCGCCGCCCAGGGTCGCAAGCCGGTAGTGGGCAAACCCTTCCCTTTCGACAAGGGAAACGACGTGGTCTCGTCCAACGATCCTGCCCTGGACTTGCCCATGCGCATCCTGCGCCTTCTCCAGATCCAGAGCCTGCGCGAGCTGCAGACACACATCAATGAGACAATTGTGGCGGTGCAAAACATCACGGCCAATCCAAAGACTGATACCAAGCTGGGGAAAGTGGGACGCTAGGGTTATAAATAGTAAAGAAACAAATCGACACAATTACAGAGGCCTATATATACATTTGTAAATTTCTAGCTTCTTATGAAAAAGAAACGTTCTGAAATTGCATCTATAAAATATTCTTTTAAGCCAAACAACAACATTTAGTAAAAAGCAATAGATATACAAGAGCCAAGCTATGAACAAGCAAATACCTGTTTTTCATGTCATAGAATAATAATTCTTTAGATATTTTATACAAATATATATTTATTTATGATCCTATGTTTTAAAAAGATGCAATGTTATGTAGGCCTATGTAATTTATCGTTTTTAAATAAACCTAGATGTTTTTATTTCTCATTAATTATTTGTGAACATTTACCCAAGCCAATAGTTACAAATCAGTAGGTTTAATAAATTCAACAAAATAAACAAGCCTTTGTTGAAGTATATGCTTTTGAACAAAAGCAGAGACACATAACAGCGATTCTACAATAAGAACTATATTATTTAATTGCCATATGTGCACGTACAAACGAAAACAGAAATCTTTATACAGTTAGAAATTCTATATATAATTAAAATCTATTTGAATTAACGTCTAGAAAAAAACTGATGATCAGTGCCAGTCTTTAAAGCCTTTGTTTCCTGTTCCGTCGGCTCCTCGACGGTTGCCTTCAGGAAATTCGCGTCTGCCAGGCGGGCCACGCCCAGAACTCCAACGGCTGGGGGCGGTGGAGGAGAAAGGAGTTACCATAAAACCGGATTTAGGTTGCCAAGTGGCTCACCTGCCGCCAAGCCCTTCATAGTGTAATTCTCCAGGGGTTTCGAACGCCTCTTTTTCGACTGCGCCAAGAGGAAGGCACCGATGCCCAGGAGTCCAAAGCCACTAACCAGACGGCAGGCCAAGCAGTCCACCTCGTTGGAAACGTTGTCCTTGTACCAAAAAGAAAGTCTGCCGATCATTTTCTAAGTTATTTCAAGATTATTAATTTGGGTATAAAGCTGAAAAGCAATGCGACACTATCGATATATAAGTTTTGACGCAGGGATGCCAACTTGGTTTATTTACTAAACTATATTTGTTTAGTTTGTTAAGACAAGACCAGCAATTGGCTTATTTTAATAGAACTAGATTCCTTTTAATATTATTTATGTTGACCATACATTTAAAGTTAAAAAATATATCTAGCTTTTTTATAGCTAATACATTTTTAAATGTGTTGTTATCGATAGACGTACGCAACAGATGTTAAGTTGAAGCCGGTCTAAAGTTGTTTAGATTCATAAAAAATGGAATTTCAGCGAAACGATGCTATGCTAATGGAAATTCTCCAGGATCGGAAAACTATTACCGGATTTCTGGACTCAATTTTTGGCTTTCTGCGACGCAAGTAAACGATTTTATACCAAGATTCTTTACAAAAATGTAGTCCAACTTTTCCTTTTCAGTACCGACTTTTATCACACAAAACTTGATGAAACGGATAAAGTAGGCTTTCCCAAAGGCGTCAGGGATCAGATTCTATATGGCGCCATGCAGCGCTACGATCCGGATTGCTTGCTCCAAGCCCTGACCGCGCAAGGCGGAGCAGATGATGGGGAAACGGCTCCGCCTGCCGCCAAAGAAGTGGTCCTGGAAAGCGAAAATGTTTCTCAGGACGAGGAAATGAATCCCATAAGTAGCCTTCCGCCACCAAAAGGGAAAGAGCAGTCAAAGTTCTCCCCCAGCGACTACAAAAACGGAGATGTGTTTGACACTCACTGCTGGTCACAATCCCTCAAGGACGTGGAGGTGCAGGTTCTGCTTCCCAAGGATCATCAAGCGGCAAAGAAGCTAAGCATTTTAATTCAGGCCCAGCACATCAAAGTGAGCAGCAAGCCTAACCCAGAGACGGTAATCCTCGAGGGAAACCTGAGCCAGCGTATTAAACACAACGAGGCGGTGTGGACAATTGACCAGAACCGATTAATCATCAGTTGCGGTGGGCATTTGCCTAAAACATCTCCATAAACCATCAATAATATATTTTCCAACTCTAGATAAAGCAAAGGAGCTCTGGTGGGAGAGGCTCTTCGACGACGATCGAGAAATCGATGCCAAGAAGATAGAGTGCGAGCGCTATATCGACGATTTGCCGGAGGAAACCCAAGCCACCATAGAAAAGCTTAGGGTCCAGCAGTTGGCAGCAGACAAGCAACAAAAGGAAAATCACACCTCAAACCACGAACAAGCTAAAACCTTGGATCGCTTAAAAGCTGCCTGGGATGCCGAAGGTTCGCCGTTTAAAGGACAGCCCTTTGATCCTTCTGTTGTAAGAATGAGTTAGATTTTATAATAAGTGGCTAAGCTAGCAATAATAGTAGTAATAGCAAAACAACTGAACCATTAAAAGGTTACTTAATGTAAAATGATATGTCTATGTTTCGTTTCCATTGGGAAACGGAATCAAATTGATAGAAAAGTATCGTTTAATACAAGCTCATGTCAACTTACAACTAAATCTTAGTGAGAACCTTTCGCAGTTTAAGTTCACTTGGCCTTCAGTTCGAGTTTCTTGCGCTGCAGTTGAATCTTCTGGTAGGCCACATCTTTTTGATCAGTAGACCAGGCCACGTACATGTAGGTGGTCAGGAGCACGGCCATGACTAGTCGATCCATGCTCATCACGTTCGTGGCAAATAGGATGATCGACAGACCCACAAACGAAGGATGTCTTACATGGGCGTACAGATTGCGCAATTCCCCGGATTTGTAGTTGATAGGTGGACCATAGGCCTTTAGATCATAGTAGGCTTGCTTGACGCCCAGCAGCTCAGGCAGATCCATCACCAAACTGCCGCCAAAGATGACCATCCAGCAGATGCCATGGGTGATAACGAAGGTCCACCAAAGAGGAGCACTCTGCTCCACGTCGATTTGCCATAAAACAATCGACTGTGCGGGCAGCCAGTTGAGGATCAAATACTGAAATGTCAAAAGATGCAGTTGGGAGCTATTTCTGTCCAAATTGTGGGTATACAAACATGTAAACAAAGCGATGACGTCAGGCTATAAATAGTGCGCTCCGCTCCCGACAAGCTCAATTTGGCCAGCAGTTTCTTGACCAAGCCTGACTTAAGGAAGCTGTGCTGGAAGATAAATCCGGTCAGGTAGAGCGTATCGAACACCACGGGTCCATAGGCGGTCTGCAATCGCGACTTGTTGTCCAGTAAGTTGAAAATCCAGGTGTGTGCCTTGGAAACCGAACGGGGCGTCGAGAGGAACATCATCAGGCTGCCCACCACGTACAGGGAGTACGCGAATGTGGCCAAGGATGCCAAAAGCACTATGGACTTGGCAATCGATGCCATTTTTGTCAGGAATATTGAGAATATAGCTATTTATTACGAGAAAAACAAAACAAATTCCTTTAACGTTTGGATGAGCTAATCAGTGTGACCATGGCGCAGTCGCGGTATAATCTCGGGTCTCTAGTTTACATTTGGTTTGTTTCTACGCTATAAACTTTTCTCTACCAATGAATTGTATCTCGGCTACATAAACATCGCACGGCTTGCAGGCTGTTTAAGTCATCGCTAAGCTTCCATATTTAGGATATTTTATGACAGCCGAGATTATTTGAGTGTGTGACAACGGTCACTCTGTTTGTAAATGTTTCAATTTTCCCACTAACGAAAAAGTGTAAGTTCGCAGCCGAAAGGTATAAGAAAGTTGAGAATAAGTTTAAAAGTTGCAAGTAAGAATTAGTTTGATAGAGCGTATCTAAGTCCAAGCAAAGTGATGAAAAAAACTGTCGACGCGACAACCCCACACACACATTCACAAACAGGCGCAGCGCTCCGGCACACACATACACAAGTGGCTTGCAAATGGCGGATGCGTTTCCAACCAAAGAAAAGAAGAAGGAAAAAGAAAGACTGCATTGTAAATGTGAAATGTTGTGAAAATTGTTGACGTTGCAAGTTGCTTAAAATCGGCAAAAAAAACCCCGTTAGAAATAGGTAGGGAGGTGAAAAGAAAGGGAGAGCGGTGTACGTGTGTGTGTAAGTGCAGTGCGACGCCCTTTTGTCTTGAGAGGAAAAAGGAAGCCACTTTTATTTATCGGTGTGCAATTATTCAAGCTGCCAATTAGCAGGCGACACACTTTCACTGCTCCCCATTGCTTAATTATGAGCAAAAGGGACAGCTGACTGCTTCGATTTGCCAAAAATCTCGGGCGCCGCCGTCTGGCCGGGCCCTAACCCCCCACCCTCCCCTATTTGTTGTTCGCCGATTTTATCAAAGAAAAATACAAGAAATGAGCATAATTGATGCGCTGACCTCACCACACACACATATATAAACATATGCGGGCTTATCAAAGGAGCGAGAGCGGAGCAGAGCTTAAAAGAGAGAGCGGGGAGAGCAAAGGAGAGCGGCTGCAGTCGTCCAATAAATCATGGACTCTAAAATCGTTCGTCATCGGGGAAAACCAATTGACAATCAACAAATGCTATCGACGTCTACGTCAGCAATCAATAACCATTAACCGTCAGCTTTAGACAATATCAATTTGCCTATTTTTAGTCTTTATGAGTCACTCCAAATTTTAGACCAACCTTCCATCTGTGGACCAAAAGAAAAAATTAGGGAAACGAACTTGGAACCTGACGCTCCCACGCAGGAATAACAAGAACACAAGACACACCGCAAAAAAACATGCCACGCTCTCTTTCCCACAGAGAAAAATAAAACAGCATTGCATGTTGCATAAATATTACAGGAGAAAGAGAAGAAAAGTAGGGAGCAGTGCTTTCTAAAATTAAAACTCTTGAGCCGCTGAAAATAGCAGGGGCAAAAATGCATTTATGAATAAATAGATGAAAAATAATGAATGACTGCGAGTACGCTCTCGCTGTCAGCGGCGACAAAGAGAGCGAGAAAAGCACTTGCACCGCTATCAGTGATGCTGCTGCGAAAACACGCCATTAAAAGTGTAATTTCAAGTTTCCCTGTGAAAGTTATAGCAAATATCATACGTATTGGGAGTCCAGTCAAAGTTCCAATAGATCGAAAGATTTTAGCTTCAAAATGTGGTACTTAGAATATGTTGATCATGAATATGCTATGTTATATTATTTTTTTCTAAGAATCGAAACTAAATGGTTATAACTTTTAAAAATAGATAATAAATAGACAATAATTTCACTTACCTTGGGGGAATAATTAACTTACATGTATTTTTGTTTTCCACTTCAAGAGATGTAGTCATATGTAACGAATACTTGACCCACTTTAAACACGCTGCCTCCAAAAGGCCAAAAAATGGTCAACTTGGCATTTCTGTCCGGTGCTCACCGACAGGGGAGAAATTCCATGTGCCAGCAAGTGCGAGTGTGTGTGTGAGCAGGCAGCTAATTGAACACTGGGGCGCCGCAAAAGAAAAGGGGGAGGGAGGCAGGGAAACAACGGCACAGAAAGATAGAAGGAAAAACGGGAAAATTAGGCCAACTGTGCAGTTCGATGTCAGTTTGCCAGTTTGTCGGTTTGTCCGCTTGCCATTTTGTCAGTTGGCTGTAACGAGGCCGAGCAACCAGCGTGTTTTGCATGCTGTTCGACCATAATACATAATTATTTATAGATGGTCATAATGATAATTGGCAGCAAGATTTCGACTTTCACACACTCGTGTACACACACAAACACACTGAAGCGCTGGCAAGTCACACACACGCACACTTGGGCGCTTTTCTTCCGGTTGATGACCTTTACCGGCGTTTTTATTGTGCTTTTTATTCTCTTTTGGCTTTGGCTCTCTTCTGCCGCCGCCGCTTCTGCTGCTTCTTCCTCCCCCGGCGCGATACGCCCGGAATCCGAATCCGCAGTCCGGACTTTACTTACTTTCCGTTAGATGCCATCGATTTGTTTGACGGAAACCCGTTCCCATTGTGTCATTAAATATTAATTTAGCTTTGTGGAGCGCAGTTACACGATGCTATTGAGCAGTCCACCCATCCGCAGAATTGAATGTCGGCTTCATAGGCCTAGATAATTGATAATTAGTGTTGTAAAACCTCCAATAGGTTGTAGTGAAGATGATATGAACCATCTAAAGTTTCACTATGAGCAGTATGACAGTTGGAAGCACTAAGCATGGTTGCATTATGTTGTAAAGGAAGTCGTGAAATGAAACTAAGAGTTAACAACTTTACCAGTTTATAGATGGAGTAAACCTGAAAAGATTGCTGTATAAGGACTATGCTTTTCCACAGTATCACGTAACCCAACATTTTTTAGAGCCCCCTAGAAATGTTTGTTGCGGATAAGAAACCGAAACACAGTCAGAATCTTTTAGCCAGAAACATGACGCGAGCCAACAAAGCAGCAGAAATAAGAAGCCAGAACTTGACAAACCAACAGAAGAAAATAAATACCCAACCTGCCAGTTATCGCAGCCGCAGAGAGCAACAACCTTGAATTGAAATTTTTGCAATTTGTGAATTCTTCCACTGAGCTCGCGGAGCCAGCGAAATTTCAAGTTTTGTTCTAACTGTTTGTGGTGGGAGCGGAGCGGAGAGAGAAAAGTGCCACGGAGCGTAAGCACACTGAGAACAAAATTTTAGGTTTTATTTAATTGGGTGTAAAACTACCGTACACTTGTGTTTCTCCTTTAGTAGACCAACGAATTGTAAATGTACAAGCAAATATATTTTATTTAACGGCTTTGAAGAGAACGGAGAGAAGTAAACATATAATTCGACATAAATTCAATTTTTAAAGTACATGTATGAAAACCATTTATTTTGAACAGAAGATTTTTTTTATTTCGTAAATTCAAAGTAATTAGGGATTTTTGTTTGCTAATTCTTGAAATAATATTATAAATACACGTTAAAAGCAGGAATTTAAAAAATGTATTTATTTAATCCTGAGAATTCAAATTTAAAATTCCAGTGTAGCGAGCTAAAGAGAGATCTCGAATTGTGAACTAAGCTCTGCTGCGAATCTTTTCACTAGCCTTTTGCCATTCGCGTCGTGTCCATCGGAAGAGACTCGTGGAGTTTTACGAAAATAGATTAAACAGCGCAGATTTTTTTCCAGTGAACGGATCTGCAAATTTGCATACGTGTGCGTCAGAATCTAGACTTTGAGTAATTTTAAATTGTTATTCTTTTTTTGGTTTGTCTTGTGAGTTCCTTTCAATCTGCGTCAACACCTCTGGCTGCTAAAAATGTCTACCAACTTTCGTTCAAGGCTGCTCAGCAGCTGCTTCATAAGCTAATTTTATTCTTTGTGACTTTGCTAGCTTCCCTCCTCCGCCCGGAATAATTTTTCCGTCTGAATCGCTGGGTTCTTTGAGCAATCGATAATTCCAGCTGGGATTTCTTATCGCTCTTCCTGCGCCAAATCAAATTCAAATGACCTTTTTGCCTAAATTTGAAATTCATGGGAATTTATTGGCGAGTTGGGCGGGCGGACTTCCACTGTAAACTCCGGAATGCCAAGAATATTGAGCCATTCAGCAGTGCATTTGTTTATCTCAGCAGAGCAAACAACAATGAAATTATCAACCGCTGCGCGTTTTATTAATATAACGTCCAGCAAGCTCAGTCAACTGCAATAACCACTTATTCATACAAAAGGAGAACTTGTGTTGGATTTTGAACCATTCTCCGGCCGGTAAACCGATAAGCACGTTCAACTCAAACAATCTGCCTTTATACAGTGCACAGTGTAATTGCCATTGAAGGTAGTGTCGTTGATCTGCCGTTTTTAGGGGACATTTCTTTGGCGTTTTTCGATTTTTGAGCCCCACGTCATCAGTTTGTACTACATTGTAGCACTTCCCAAGCTGAAAATAGCTGATAATGCTACAAAATGAGTTTGATAGCAGAAGTGACCCTAAAAAGCATTTCTAACATTTCCACACTTGAGATTATTTTTCGCTTTGCTGGTTGCTTTCTCCAGGAACCAGACAGAGAAAACGTGTCCGTAATTCCGGACTTCCCCTTTTTTGAATTCGAACGTTATTGTTTATTTTTAACATGTATTAACAGCTATAAATGTAAATACCTAGAATCTTAAACAACTTTTAGTAAGCTTAAATTGCACTAAATACTAACGAGTATCTCCCTGTTTATTCAACAGCATTCGCAAAGGAGATTCCTGAGAAAAATCCACGGCTCAACCGGAAAGATATGCAAATATGGACTTCCACATACTGATCGTCATCGGTTGTGTGGTCAGCGCCTCGCTGCTCTCGTTCCTGTTCATCAATAAGATCTTCCGGCGCAAGACTTTCGAGGAGGTGGTGGCCGAAAAACGTGCCCTTAGCGCCAATCTCTACAAGGCGGCCGGTGGCGCCGCTACTAAGAAGCCCAAGAAGAAGGAACTTAAGCGCGAAAAGAAGCAACGTCAGCGGGAACAGCAGCGGGATGCGAACAACGAGCCGGAACCAGAGGAAGCCGAAGACTACTCCGATGGTCAGTCAGAGGGTCAGGGCTCGGTGGCTGACGAGGAACCCGGTCTGTCCAAGCAGCATGTTGAGTTTGAACCCGATGCAGAGGTGCTCACTGAGCAGCGACGACCCAGTAGCGTGGCTGAGAAGGAGAACCAACCATCTGCGGCTGGCAAAAAGGGGAAGAAGGATAAGCGTAACGGAGCAAACAACAAGACAGCCGGAATCCTGGTCAACAAAAACGAAACTGTGGCTGTTAAGCCTCCAGTTAACTCCGAGGAGACACCATCTTTGAATAACTTCGAGACCAAGGTCCCCAAGGATGTGGTGGAGCTAAAGAAGCAGGAGCAGAAGGAACGCAAAGAGGACAACAACAACAAACAGCAAAGTCAAAAGAAGATTGCCGGAGGCAATGTGTCCAAAAAGGAGAAGGCTGCAGCTGTCGAAGCAGAGGCACCCGTTGTGACCAAGCAGATCATCAAGCAACAGCAGCAGCAGCAGAATGGCTCACCCAAAACGCAGCACAACCAGGCTAACAACAAGACCAAGCAGCAGCAGCAAAACAAAAAACAGAATCAAAAGGAAACCCTAACGGCTAAGGATTTGGCTCATGCTTTGGATAAACTGGCCGATCACCAGAACCAGACCATTGGCGTTAACGCTCTGATGAACGTATTTTCCCGTGCCGAGCTGAATCGCTCAGAGATTCAGATACTCATCGACTATCTGCTAAACAAGCAACAGGATATGCCTTCTTCGCACTCTGAGTGGTCGGATGACATTTGCCAGAAGCTCAAGCGCCAGCTGGAGGAGAAGGAAAAATTGCTGGCCGAGGAACAGGAGGCCTCCATCGGAATTCAGGCTAAGCTGCGCGAGCTGCGCCAAGAGGTTAACACAGAACGCGCTCAGATGCACGCCCGCAACCAGGCCTATATCGATAAGTTGCAAGGCAAGGAGCAGGAGCTATCAGCCCTTAACCAGGAGCTGTCCAGTCTGAATGACAAGTTGACGATTGAGCGGCAGCAGCTTACGGTGAGAGCAAGTTCTTCTAAAGTTTTTGTTTTCAAACAAAGTTTATATTCTAATATAATTACAATAATTTATATCTCTTCGTTTTAGACCCTTCGGAGGGAAAAGCAAGCTAATTCGCAGGATCTGGTTCAGTTGCAACGCTTGCAACAGGATCTCGCCCACAAGGAAAAGTGCCTGGCGGAAATGACCGCATTCGTTAATGCAGAGACCCAGCAGAAGAACGAGGTGATTCAGCAGCAGGCTCAGCAGGTGCAGGCCCTGGAGCTGCAACGCGACGAGCTGGAAGCGCGCCAGAACAACAGCATCTTCGAGCTGGAGCAGCGTAAGCAGCTGGAGGCGGAGAACGCCGACCTGAAGCAGGAGCTGTGCGCTGTAACACAGGCTCAGTCGGAACTGCAGCGCGTCCACGCCGCCGAGTTGCAGGAACTGCGACAGGAGTTGTCCGTCCTGGAGGCCCGCAACGTGGCGCTCAGCCAACAGCTCACCCAAGCCGCCAACAGCGCGGTTCAGGCCACCGCTGCCCAGTCGGAGCAGGCCCAGGTTCAAACCGAAGCTTTGGCCCAGAAGCAGCAGGAGCTGAGCGCTCTTCGCTCGCAGGTTGGCTCGCTGACGGATGCCCAGGCCCAGCAGCAGAAGCAAGCCAACGCTCTGCAGTCGCAGCTCCAGGAGGCGCAGCAGCGTGCCGAGCAGCTGCAAGCCAAGGAGAAAAATCTGCAACAGGAGCTCCAGGAGCAGCGAGAGAAAAATAATGTGAGTAGAGATGAATAAGATGACTAGAAATATATTGGAAACTTCATTTTGTGTTGCATTCTCATGACCTTCTCTATTTAACAACTATTTTTTAATGAAGACTACTCAAATTTATTCATTGTAACAAACTTTATTTGTAACTAGGAACAAGTAAATGATTTTTAAATTTTATTGCACCTTACTTTGTAATCCCTGAAATTGATATATATATATCAACCCTTTAACAAGAAGTCCAATAATGAATATAGATGATTGAAAGGGCTTTCAAAAACAATTAAAGCCCTACTAAATGTAATCGCGTTGCAGCCGCGTTGTTATGCCGTTCGTCCAGCCTTTTGCATCCGCATCCCTTCTTCTTTTCCTGTTTTCTTTACTAATTGCACGTATTCGTGTTTCGTCAGGACGTGCGTTTGAAAAATTGGAAGTTGATTGAAGCGTTGCAAAATGCCGAAGCATTAACAGCGAAGACGAAAACAAATTCAGCGCAGTCCGTAGGCGTAAGTGCATGATCTTTGTCAGCTTCTTCTGCTTGCCTTTATGATTTCATCTGAAATTCGTTAAGTCTTAATCATTTTAAACTAATTGTATCCAATAATATTTGCAGCAACAACACAAAGAGCTGCAGCTGCAGCAACAGAAGGCAGTGGCCGCCAATGGAGGCGGCAGTGCCAATTCAGCCAAGAGCGAGCAACAGAGGATCCGGGATCTCTACCAGCGCCTTTATCCCGACGCAGTAAAAGCGCAGTCGGGAAATGCCCTGCAAGCATCCTTTGACCAATGGCTGGAACAGGTCCTGTCCACCCATGTCAAGCAGCAGCAGGATAAGCTGCGGCAGAAGCTCGATGCGGAGCAGTCCGAGAAGCAGAGCAGCAGTAGTCATAAGTCCACACAATCAAACAACAGTAGCAGTAGCAACCACAATAGCACCCACAACAATATTAGTAGCAATAATAGTAGTTCGAATAGCCAATCCTCCTCCGCCGTTGAGCAACAGGAGCTGCACAAACAGAACCTGCAGCTGCGGGAGTGCAACGACAAGCTCACCCAGCTGGTCACCAAGACTGTAAGTGCTTTTACCTTATTAAAATTTGTAAACGGGCAAGTAACAATAAAATTTTATGATCAGAGCAACACATTGATGGACTTGGAAGAGCGTGCTCGTGAGCAGGACGAGCACTGGCGTGGTATCGTAGACCAGAAGGAGCAGCTGATCCTTACTCTGCAGCAGCATGCCTCTAACGGAGAATAGGTAAGGATTATTGTTGTAAGTCAATATTTACTAGATTTAAAATTCTATTCCGAATATCCTTTTGCAGGACATTTAATGTCGAGACAAATGCGGAAAAGGAAGAAGGAGGCCAACAACGACGATAAACTGACAAGCAACCGCAGAGTTTGTCCAACTTCCATAACAACAGCAACAGTAAAAAAGAAACAACAACAACTCTAACAATCTATTAAGTTTAAAGTTAATGTAAAAAAAAGAAGGCGAGGAAAAAGTAAACTTACAGCATGCCCCACAACAGCAACATTTAACATTTTATAGTAGCGAGAACCAACAATTATGAGAATGAAGAACTATGGAACGCTTTAAGAAATTATATACACTTAACTAAAGCATGATAATGATAACAAACGAAACTTGTGCAATGTTAAACGAGAAGAGAAGCAATGCTAGCAAAGGAAAAGTCAGACTCTGATTACAGAAACAGGCAATTTCCACCCAAGCCCTCCCAAGAAAAACAAAACAACCCGAAAAAACCGCAAAAAATCCATTGCTGCTGCTACTTTCTTATTATTATTTCACCCATACTTCGCATGCTATTATTTTTTGTGTTACACTTGCATTTAAACAATTGTATATGTGTCTTATGTTAAGCAAATGAATTTAAAACCCAGCTACTTAAAATGCAAATCCACGAAAAATAAACAATCTAATAGTATGAATGTATGCACTTGTACTTGGGTCACTCTGAATTCTGTATGTTTTCCATTAATGTTATCTGTTTTTCTGTAAACTTTTCATTTTCCGCCGAAAGGCAGCGCAAAGTATTTAAACCCAGGAAGAGCAAATGGCAGCAGCAACATTTAATTAAGCGTATATAAACAAGAAAATAACTATTTTTATATAAAACTGAATGAGAACCTATCTTATAAGTAAACGCAAATTAAACACGAATGCTAACTAGCAATTTATTGTCGGAACCTGTTGCATGCGACATATTGAAAAATTAGGCAAACCAACAAATTCAAGCCCATCAGCAACCACAACAAACAAAAGAACGAGCTATAGCAGCATTATAAGGATTTATGATGTTTAATTTACGATAAATGAGAATTAAATATATACACACACATATGAGAAAGACATTTGACCTTTTACATTTCACTAATAAATAGCTGAGCTTTCGTGCTTAATTGCTGGTGGCGGTTCTGCTGGGAATCTGCAGGTTCTGTAGCGGAATGATCATATGGAATGGGTACTGCAGTAGTTCAGTGCACGACGGCCGCTTTTTGGGATTCAGCTGCAGGCAGTTCTTGGCCATCTGCAAATAGAGCCGAGATATTCGTAAACTTGGATTCATAATATTCCCAATGATTTGTACTATCAGTTAAAAAAAAATTCTAAACATTATTTCCCAGGCTATGGAGTGTAGCCTAATCCCGCCCAACTCACATGAACCAGCATGATGGGATAGTAGGGAGGAATGGCGGGATACTCGATGCTGGTGCCTGGAGTGGCGATAGCACTCATCTTGGCATAGATGTTTCGGATGTGGCCGAAAGGTGTCTTTTGGTAAAGCAGCAGGTAAAGAATGCAGCCAAGCGACCACACGTCCGACTTGGTCGAGATCTTGATCTTGGGTTGGTTGGCTCCGCGCATTGGGCTATTCCCCGTAGAGGTGTCCGTTAACGCTTCCGGACTAATGTAGTTAAAGGTGCCCGCCTGCGAGAATTTGATGATGCTCGTCGAGTCCAAAGAGATATTGCTGGCTATGCCAAAATCAATCAGCTTCAGTCTGCCGCTAACCATTAGGAAATTTGCCGGCTTGAGATCCGAATGGATGACACCGTTTTGGTGGATGTAGTTGACCGCTTGCAGCATTTGGTAGAGGATGTTCATCAGGCTATAGAGAGGAAGGTTGGTGGTGTAGCTCTGAAGGATCTTGTTCAGATCGCAGTCGCCTTTCTCCATCACCATGTACAGCTTGGACTCTTCGCGCACAAGTTGACTAAATAAAAAGGAACTTTGTCAGAGACGTTAGCAAGAAGTTAGAGGGTAAGAATATTTACTAATCGTATAGTGCCACAACACAAACGTTTCCTTGCAGCTTTGCCAGGAGTTTGGTTTCGTTTAGATATCCCTGCACCACTTGTGGATCGGCCTGCAGATCCACCACCTTTAGGGCGAACTCATCTCCGGAATCTGATCGACGTGCCAAATAAACAGAGCTGGAGCCACCACAGCCCAGTTTCTTATCAATCGTATATTCAAGATTCTTGATTTTTAAAATATTTGAAATCTTGGAGGAGTGTGAAGGCGGATCTGGAGGGACAGTAACTGCGGGAATTGACACCAACTCCTTTGATTCCACAATATCCACTTTGGGTGGCACGTTGTCTTTTTCCGACTCCCGGAAAACGTTATCTAGGGACTTTTTGGAGGGGTGCTGACTCATTGGTGGTTCAGCCTTTTTCGGAGGCTCTGGGATGTCGGGACTTTCCGTGATGGTGTCGCACAGGGAGAAGCTTATGCTAGCGGAGGCCACTGGAGCAGCACGACTTACGGTCATGGGTGTTTGGAAGAGGACTTTCTGCGCACGGAAGTCGTTGGACACCGCACTCCGACTTTTTCCAGCATGTGTGGAACCAATGGTTCGCACTTGGGGGGTGATGAAGTCTGCATCCGGCTTCGTCTTTGAGGAGGAGGCTATTTCATTGCGCAGTGGCGTCTCTGTCTCTTGGAGTGGGCGTCTTTCTGTGGCATTTGATACAGCTTGAAGCGTTGGCGCTGTCTTTTTGGCCAACTGTTTTTCCGAATTCGCACCAGGTGACCCTTGGCTGCTGCAATTAATGCCCATGTTGTTGAATCGTCCCAGGAACGAGAGATTGGAGTCGGATTGCTGGAGGGGGGCGGCATTGGATGATTTACGAGTGGTTATGTTGCTGTTGCTGTTTGTTAACTCTTGGGATGGGCTCAGTACAAAAGAATCGTTTAGGATGGCGCAGTTAAGGTTGTGATTGCTCTTAATGTCCTCCTCGTCACTGTCCAAATCCATCATAGTCAACTCGGATACTCGGCGAGGTCTAGAATCGATAGAATTAATTATTTCCTATTTCTAGGCCTCTTTGCGTATTATTCATCTCTCAGCTCTAAGAGCGGCAAACTGAGGTAGGCTTGACTTTCAAGCCTAGAAGATGAAGGTTTGAATCGGGGGAAAGACTAACAGGGATCGAGGATGAATGAATCCATGCAAAATGGAAGCCCTTCAAGTGATATGAGATCCTTACAGGTTCAGGGGGACTTATACGGAGCAGGGAATAGTAGTATGCAAAACAGGACATTGGAATCGTAGTCCTTACAGCATGTTTGTGGGCAGGGGATGCGGCTCATTCTCCTTGCCCCTTGTTTGGACTTGGAAAGACGCCACCGGCTGCTGTTTTCGTTCTCCCGCCGTCGCTTGCCGTGGTCGGTATGGCGTGTTAAAGTCGTCCTCCGAATCGGAATCCAGTCCCAATGCCATCATGTCCTTGGTGCGGCGAGGCACAGGCGTGGTCATCTTGCAATCCGGTTTATTCTGCCCGACAAACAGTTGAATATCCAATTGCAATCCGAATTCGGGGTTTAAATTTGTTTTTTATTCAAGTGTGACCGAAGTTCAAAATTTAAAACATCCGAAGCGCGCTGAATGGAGTCATTAATATTTGTTAAAACTTAAACTAAAATATAATTAAGTGTTGACAACAAGCAAGCATACAAATTTTAGCATAATTTTAGCAAATTTTAGTATAATATTTAACCATCTGTTAAAAAAATAAACAACATTTTCAAATTATAACTGCAAGCTTATTGTTTACATTTTAGGGTTGTCTTGCTTTTCACCGCATCTGAGAGCTGCCACCCTGAAAAAGTCATATTTTGGTAGTGCTGCCATATCCGAGGAAAATAAGTGTTGTTTTTCTGCCGACTAATAAACAAAGCAGCAATAATTCGAAAACTACGGACTCTAGAGCAGAGCAAATGGAGCAACCAGCAACAGGAGGCGCCGCTGTCCAACCGGGCGTGTCCCCAGCGCACATCCACGACACGGACCAGCTCCTGGACCCCGTACTCTTCTCCAACGACAATGGAAGCTACAAGCTGAATACAGTACCCGCATTTAGGTGAGATTATATGTGGAGTACGGGGGAAAGGGCAAGCCATGTACTCATCGGCCGCCGGCAGTGAATCATCCATGGCGTTTTCAAACGACCGATAATGCACATAACATAATCCATTCCCTGTCCTCCCGTAGCCTTCATCTGGTTATCTCCACTGTTATCTCTATTGTGGGGATCGTACTGGCGGCCTCCTTTCCAACGGACCGGCGTTGCGATGCTTACTTTATAATGCTCTACCTACGGGCCACCTTTTGGGTCATCACATATGTAAGTATATCAATCAGCAGTCCGTCAATCCCGACCTGCCTCAATGTCAACGGTTTTTACAGCTCTTCGATCACTTTGTAAAGAAGCAACACGACAACCTACGCATGCAGGGCTATCACGATTTTCACCGCGAGACTAACATGCAGAAGGGGATTCCCCTCCAGCTGGTATCCCTGTGGAACTCCATGCTGCTTGCTGTCCAGGCTCTGATCCACCACTTCTATGCGGAGAACTTCTGGGAACACTGCGCCGCCGGCTGGTTGTCGCCGGTCAGCTATGTGACCGCCTTCACCGTGGCCGAGAATCTGGTGCTGGCCGTCTCCCACAGCTTATATATTGGTAAGGAAAGAGCATAGTCTAGTCAGTGAGAGTGGGGAAATCTACAAAGTGTCATGTTATGACATTTATTTTGCATGTCAAGAGCTATCACCTTGCATTGTTCTTCTTCCTTTTCACATCTATATATTTCAATGGACTGATGATGAGCAACCTTTTACTCATAATGTTTTAAAGGCTGACAGCTTAGGGAAATGAGCATTTTATATGTATATATAGTGGTTGCGTAGGGTAGGTAAATATTTAAAACTGATTAAGAACTGGCCAGTAATTGTTTCTCTAAGTGATTTGGCTAATTTGCAATAAATGAGTCAGAATCGTTTAGATAAAACAGGTAGGTGAAATTCTAGTGTTTCAATACAACTACTAATTAAGTTCGGACTTGT
Source organism: Drosophila teissieri (assembly GCF_016746235.2). Lineage (NCBI taxonomy): Eukaryota > Metazoa > Arthropoda > Insecta > Diptera > Drosophilidae > Drosophila > Drosophila teissieri. The sequence continues at coordinate 11,674,871 of NC_053032.1, forward strand.
TTGTGGTCCCAAAACAAGAAATTATTGATCAAAATTCTGGTACAATAAATTTCATAGGAATGACTAATACCAATTCTATACCAATTCCAGACAAGGTGCGTAAGTTCAACAGCGCCAAGCTAGCCCCGGATGTTTTGCGCGGTGCGGACCGTGCTGGAGGCTCCCTGGGCCTTATGCAGCCAGGAGGAGACACAGAAGAGCTTCTGGAGAAGCAGGCCGATCTTATCGCCTATCTGCGTGACCACACACACAAGCTCAACCAGAAACTGCACCAAATGCAGACCAACGTGCGACCAGTGAGGGCCCCTCAAATTCCTTAAAGACAAATCAAATCACTACATAATTTTACGTATTATCATAATTTTACTGGATGTTCTCTTTTTATTCGTTTATACTTTGTTCATGGCGAAGAAATATTCTTCAAGTAGATCAATTGCAAAAATGCAATTGGGCGCTAACAGAAAAATGTAATATTCAATTGTAAATACAGAGAACGAATTATAAGTCCGCGATCAAGGACTAAGACCATTAAATTGTATTATACAAACAAGATTGTGTGTAAAAATTATTAAATTAAATCCGATTTATACCAATTATGATACGCGTCTTAATAGCCATTTACCAATGCTGAGGGCACCTCCAGAATCTCCAGCGAGTTATCTTTAGAAGATGTGACGATCTGTAAGATTGCAGTAAAACATTTGAATATTAAACTTGAAAGAATTATAAATGAACTTACCTTATCGCCAGCAACCGAAAGGGCTAAGACCATGCGACCAGCGCCCTCGAAACGACCCACTTGAGTTCCAGTTATCTTGTTCAGGACGTAAATAAAGCCATCGTAGCAGCCGACTAGCAAATAACGCTCTCCATAGGACGCAATAGCAACAGCGCCATTTCCACAGCTAAACTTGGTGACCAAGTTTCCAGTCTAAAACGGAAATATCATCGGAATCAATATTTGGCAACTTAATGTCATATTCTACCACTTACATAAAACTCCAACTGATGTATCTCATTTTTCTGCGTTCCGCAATACATGTGCTTTTCATCTAGAAGCAGACTGTAGATATTTAGGCCCTCTGCAATAAATACGCGACGCAGCAGCAGTCCGTTGCCCGCATCATGCATTTGGACAAAATTTCCTTTGCATCCCAGCACAAGGATCCTCCGAACACCTTGGTTGGTGGCCTTAATGGCAATGATGGATTGGCCGGTTGATACCAAGGGCTGTTCCATCACCTTGTTTGTCTGAAAATAGTGAATTTAGTTTAGTTTAGTTTAATTTTCTGGATCCGTATTTCAATATTGTAGTTAATAGCTAATTCATAATTACATAATATTATAATCTAATCTAATTATCAATTTGGTGATTTATTCGAATTAGAATGTATAATATTAAAAGGGAAGTTATGCTATATAAATTAATTGTTCTTTTAAAGATGTTCTTCTCCTCAATGTTCCAAAAATATTTTATTACGGTTAAAAAAAACCCTTTGGAGATGCGGGGCATCGATCCCCGTACCTCTCACATGCTAAGCGAGCGCTCTACCATCTGAGCTACATCCCCGTCGTGAATACGCCTCTTTTGGTGGCCCTTACAAGGTTTGGTAACATTTACCGACTTTATTTTGCACCTACTGTAGTTACCTACTCATTGAAATGCAAGAAGTGCATTGTCATGACATTAAAAAGAGTCTCGTTAGCAATACGAAGTGGGCAAATGAAACCAATGCGCACTGAATAATTTTTGATCGTATTAATAGACATTGCGTTAGTGGGATGTATGTATGTATTTTTAAACATTTATATATAAGCCTAAATGCGTATGTGAATATACATATATGATTAGATAAGCTACTTATCTATAACTTTTATTGGATGGAGAAAATTATATTGTACCTTCTGTGGGAAAAACATAACTCAAGAAACAATCGAAATATCTTTGTTGCAAATTTAAATGTGTATATTTATTATTTTCAAATTACTAAATTTTAAAAACGTTTCTGTTTGGTCTTTCTGTTTTATTTTTCATTTCAGCGGGGTTATATTGCTTATTTGCCAACCAACTCAGCATTTCCTGTTTATTTTTCACATGCATTAAGTGCCTTAGGCATAGGGATTCGAAGACGGTCTGCTACGAGTATTATAATCGCCTGGTCGTTGACCTTTCAACTCCTCGTGATTTTTGCAGGCAGTACAAATAACGAGAGCTAACATCACAACAACTGTTAGAAACCTCATCTTGGATGACTGATAGATGAAAGTAAAATGCACCCATTTAAATAAGACTTGCATTTAGCGATAATGGCACTAATAGGATTTCCCTCAGGGGAAATTACCTGACCTGTGTGACTTCGGTAATAAGTCTGTGGGAATCACAATGAACCCAATGATAAGATAAGAGAATTCAAAGCTTTAAAGACTAATATAAATAATTTAAATTACAAATGACAATTTAATAGAAATCACTACAAAAAATTTTTTTTAAAAGAATAACTAGACAAGGACTTACATTTTAAAATGTTAAGCTCAAAATGCAAAAGGACTTCATTTTTTATTGTGTTTAAATGCCAATAGCCAACCTTTTTGGTAATTCGGTAGAGACACAAGAAAATCGGGAAATTTTAAGTGGAGACCAAATTTTAATATAAGCAGATCTATACAATCTTAAAAACTACATCTAAGAGGTTGAGAAAAATTCGTTATCTTGTGAATATCTACTTCATGCTATAACTCAATATAATGTGTCTGTAAAAAAAAGAAGAAAATGGGAAGAGTTAAGTGTTATAGACTTCCGAACTAACTAAGAAAACGGGATGGGGCGATGTAGTGCACTTATATCTAATGTTATGTCTTCAGCTATTCGGCAAGATGGCGGCCAGGCGCAGAGTGCAAGACAAGAAAATACAAATCAATTGCTTCTGGGGGGAATACCAGATACACTGAAGTGTGGGGGGAGTTTATTTAGTGGTTGCAGCCTGCAGGAGCTATTCCACTCGCCACACCTACACCAATGGCTATGTGTGCAATTTGCCACGGCGAACAACAATAGGAAAGCTCACATAAACACGTAAAAAGAGTTACAGTCACTGGGGGCACACATAACGGTACAAACAACCAACCCGGGTTGGCCATATCGGCCAATGGGAGAGCGGTACGAGCACACCAACACGCTGACAACAACAAGCCATAGACAGGGCGTCAGTTTCCAGAAACACAACACAACAAAACAGGAGCCAACCAGCAAGAAAAGCCCACGCCACAACAACAACAAAAACAGGAGCTACGAGGACGAAAGAGAAAGAGAGAGCAAAGAGAGGAAAGGAAGCAAGCAACAGGCACGAAGACAATTCCAGTTGCAGCGCCTTGGAAGGCTCTCTCACACTTGCAGCGGAGAGAGAACTTGAGCGAGCGCCGTACCGTTACTCGCCCGAGTCCTGGATAGAAAGAGAGCCAGAAGCTCGTCGGCTTGTATTTTATTTAAAATTGTTTTGAGTAAATAGCATAAAAACATTTTATTTGCTGCTGCCAAAAAACTAACGAATGGCAATAACTATATGCAACTAACAGTGAAGTGCAGCGCAGAAGACATGCGCAGAAAAAAACCAGTGGGAGAGAGAGCGAGCGAGGGAGAATGAATGCCGGCAAAATATACCGTTAACTAAACAGGCACACATAAAAACTTAAATAAACAACAACAGAGAGCACTGGGAAAAAGTAAGAAGGCAAAACTATATGCAACTAACAGTGAAGTGATCAGCATGGAAGAGAGCGCGAGCAAGAAAGCTACATCTTTCTTCCCAATGAGTGTGGGAGCAAGACAGCTTGCTAGTGCTGCAGTTTGCTGTTGTTTGTTGCAACTAACCCCTAGCCCTAGTTCTACATACATACCTATGTACCCAGTCGCTGCAAGGAGGCTATATACTCCCAGGACCCCTAGTCCTCGGCCAAACAACGTGCAGCAAACACGACACAATAAAACACAAAATACCAGGCAAAGCTAAATATCGAGCAATAGCAGCAAGGCTGGCAAAAACTGCAATAGCAGCAACGCCCCCTATATGCTTCCTGCCACATGGGGCGTGGCGTCTTCGCATATTTACCAAATAACCAAAGCTTTGGACTGCACCTACCAAAGACTCGAGGACAGGGCACAACCACTCTTACTACAGACGGTAGTACAGTTGCCTCCATCTGCAATACAATGGCAGGTACAGTTGTCTCTTGCTTAATAAAAAAGTAGTTGTGCTGCACCTCCCCAATGAATAGAAAGTCCCTGGCCTCCACCGCACTATGTGTCAAGTATATTAAAGCACTTACCACACTATAAAGGATTATATTTGAGTTTGGTTATAATTTAGTACAGTTGCCTCTGCCTCAATTATAATTACCCCACTTCCATACATATTAGTTATAAACTTAAAAATAATTTAATAGTAATTAAAAATAGTACCCCTACCAGTTATCTCAGCTACGATGACTTTTTTTCGGTTGTTCCTTCCCTAATCAAGTACAGTTGTGCACAGAACCAATAAACGCAGAATACATTCATGAGTTATCAGCACGTCGCAGCCATAAATCGAATTTCTGCCAGAATTAAGACTTATAGCCTTGCTCTACCCCCAATGTAAAATAATATAATCAAGTACCAACTCAGTCCAAGCGCCCTTTCTACGCGACTTTTCTCCATACTATCCAATTTGTTAAATCCGCGAGAGTACAAAAAATGAAAAATAAATTCGATTTGATTTCCATTGTCTAGACTTTCGTTTTGGCTTTCCTCATTGCCAATTCGTTAACTCCTGGTGTTATTGTTGGCGCGCGAGCAAGGTGTGGACTCATCCTGTGTGTGGTGGCTGTCCTTTTGGCAGGATTCACGAGACGGAGCTCAATATTTTAATTAAAATTGTTCAAGTGTTTGTTGGACAGATAAATATTTAATGAGTCAAATTAAGCGGCGAAAATTTATTGAGAGGCGATTGATTGACTTTCACATTGTCCAATCAGTTATTTGTTGGTCTAAGCAATGTTTTAAGAAAGGGAAACTATATATGTATGTATATTCTAATTAAGAAATTCCTATCTCACTTCTTAACAATACGTCAGTAGATATAAAAACTCATTCCATTTTCTACACGATTTGTACTATAATTAAGTTTAGAAACCTTTTGCACTCACCACTACGTTGAAGGTAGAGATTTGACCCCATCGGCTGCCAATAAAGGCAAATCCCCAGGCGACGTCTAGCGATTGCAAGGGCTCTTTGAGGTACACCGTTTCTATGACCCGCTCCAGATTCTGTATGTGTGTACACGTTTATAACTTATAAAATAACTTATAATCCTATAGAGAATCTTAGTAACTTACCAGGAGCGATGACTTCTTAAAAAAGCCATCCGCTGAGGTGGTGTAGAGAATGGAATCCTCTTCGCTGAGGCACATATTCGTGATAGCCTCGCTGTGCTTGGTGATCTTTCGCTCCAGCTTGTGAGTGACCAGGTGGAACATGTAGATATCCCCATCCTCGGCTGCAGCTATCACGTACTTCCTGTAGATCTTTATTTGGGTAATGGGGCTGCCGACATTTTGCAATTTTCCCTTCGGCACAAAACCTACAGAGCACTTCCCTTCGGAATTCAGATCTGACCACTGGTGACCAGGCTCGTGCAGTGGTTCCTTAAGGAAGGAGCTGCGCGCTTCGTAGGACATGTGGCAGATTGGTTCGGGAGGCGGTGGTGGGGGTGGTAGTGGTGGTATTATAGCCAGTGGCTGGTGGGTCGGATTGACTGTAACACTTGGCTTGCTGAGGCGCGATTGTGCATGTTTGGCGGTGGACGAGGACGAGGAGTCAGCTACTTGGTCACCAGCTGACACATCCAACCGCTCTTCCTTGAAATTTGATTGAATGCTCGTTTCAGAATCCATTTTATTGGTATCTTGTTCAGCAATCTCTTCATGGGATTTCTCCACTAATTCGCCTAATTTACGTTTTTTGGAAACTCGTTTTTGTACCCTGACTTGACGCTTGGGTGCCAGGACCAAGACAGCTCTTCTTAATCTACTTCTAGTTCGCCTGGCTATCCCTCCTTTGCTAAAACTGTCCTCGTGCGTTGATTCCGGAGCAGTTTCAGCCGCAGGTGCTTTGCTTTTGGAGTTAGTGACTTGAGCAGAAGAAGCCTGATTTCTAGAAATCATGGAGTTAATCAGTAGAAGCCTGCTACTCTGTAGTTCTAGATTCACCATCTCGAGTTCAGATTTCTCCTTCTGAAACTTTATTATCATATCATCCAGAATGCTGCGACGATTTTGATTTTCCATCAAACGACGATCGATTTCAACCAAATTCTGCGCCATCATGTCGCCCAAATGTTCAAAAGGTTCGTTTATTTTTGATTCACAAGCTAGGCGCGTATAATTGCATAGTGCGGGATCCATGGCGAGAAATGGAAACCCAACGGGAACGGATTCCAGTTTCGCCGAAGAGGAAGGATTTTCCAGACTAGGAGCAGGGCTTTCAGAAACATCTTCGACTGGTGTCGTTTGGCAGGCAGGTGACGACCGAGTTTTCTGACGAGTTGAACCCTGCTGTGCAGGTGAGTCTTTAGGATCCTCAAGGATGGGCGTTAAAGATTGGCGGGTTGGAGGAGATGGAGTTTTTTGACGGGCTGACATTATTGGGGAGCTCTGCTGAGCAGTGGCGGAAATAGGACTGTGCTGAGTTGGCGGTGGGGACTGACGGACTGGAGAAGAGTGATGTTTCTGAAAGGGAGATACAACTGGCGGAGTTGATTGGCGGACAGGAGAGGATGGATGTGATATAGCTGGAGAACTATCCTGAGCCGTTGGTGGAATAGAACACTGCTGGATTGGACGTAATGTGGACGCCTTAGGGGTTTCCTCAATTATGGATGCTGTTTTTTTGGGGCTTAATAAATTTGTAAGCTTTTGCTCCTCATCCTGCTCCCGACGACGTTGTTTCTGCAGACTCACCACGTTGACAATTTCTTTTAGAAGAAATTCGATAGCTTGGCGATTGTCGGCTGCTTTGAGATTCATTTGCATCTTGGCTACCTCAATTTTGCTAAAGGTTTGTGAATTGTGCTCGGAGCTTGTCACTACGCAGGAGATGAAGTGCAATCGACTCTGCAGGCTACTAGAATGCTGGCGACGATAGCGATCAGTGAGAGCCTCTCGAAGATGAGGAAGGATCAGCTTTTCAAAGCTGTCCACCACATTTTCTGCATCATTTTGAAGCTTTAGCCTGCGTCGCCTTTTCGTGGATTTACTGCTGCTTTGGGAGTTGGTGGAGTTGTCACTATCAACATTTTCCACAGTTGAGGGTTCGGATTGCGTCAAAGCTTCTTTTCGATTTACAATATCACCTTCAAGTTCATCAACGTCCATATGCACCACGCCATGCTCTTCCTGCTCTCCGTCAGATGAGCTTAGCAGATCAATAACTTCCTTGGAAGGCAAAGGACTTACTGATATGGGTGAGCTGCTGGATTCCCTTTTAATTTCCATTTTATTGTGTGTACCGATCCCAGAAAGGGAATCCACTGGAGCAGTTTCCTGATTACTACTTTGGTTAGTTCTATTTAATGCGGATTGACTTGGATTGGAGTGGTTACTCTTTGAATTAGTCCATAAAATCCTTTCACATGGAGGGGTCGGTAGCAAGGGCGGACGATTCTTAGATTGGTGTGTTTGCCCGAAACTGTTGACGTCATCGGCTGTTTTCGGACTTGTCACATGATCTTCGGACCCTTTTAATGATTCACAGTGTTGCAGAGTTGCTATTAGTGCTTCTTGTCTCGGATTCTTTGGCTTATTCCCATTTACTTTAATGGCTTGTTTGCTGCTCTGTTTACTACACTTCTTCTTATTGTTTTCTTGCAAGACCTTTTTACTGACCCCATTCGATGTTACAGAGCCATCATCGCTATCTTGAGGCAATTCACGAAGGGGTTTGCTAAGCTCGTCGGCTTCTGATTGATGATTGTTATCATTACTAGCAATTTCACTTTGAAGCTTTCTAATATTAGTGCTCTGACTCCTATCGTCAACAGTTGCTTTAGTCTTTTTAACTGTGATATCTTTTAAACTTTCTGCGCTGTTACAAGTTCCCTTTGTTTCTTTGGGTTGTTGGACTGGGCTTTCAGCGCCCACGTTGCCCCTTGTTGTACCTTGATGATCTGCTTCAGAATCTTTGGCCGTCTGACCCTGTGATATGTCTATGCCAAAACACTTTTCGATCTCCTCGAGCAGAAATGCGGGCAATTTGATGGAATCGACAATTTCGTCCTCGACTAATTCCTTTACCAGACAATCCTTAGGCTTATCCAACTCAATTGTCTTTAGCTGTCGGCGAATCTCGTCGCGTATACGCCTCCTGGCCTGGAGTTGTAAGTGTGGTTCAAATATAGTGTCGCCATTGTTGATTATGTACTTCAGACTCTCCTTGTCCATGCTAGCGATGCGATCATTGAAAACGGCCTCGCTCTCTGCGGCCTGACCAAGACTTCCAGCATTGTAAATGCAGTTGCTTACGGTTCGGCGACGATTTCTGAGGTTGGGCCTAATGGCCAGACGGCTGGGGTTGGCGGGGAATGCGGATGGAGGGGGACTTAGGAGAGATGTCCTGCACAGATTTTCCTGGGTGACTGCGAAGAGCTCCTGCCTCAGTAGCTCGGTAAGGGGGCGCACTTGGATACGTGGTATCGATTGACTAGCCTGTACACCAGAAGGGTGGTTCTCACTTAACTTGGACACGTTTAATTTTTCCTCCGACGACTGTGCCTCTGATCTTCGATCTGGAAACTGCGATGCCTTAGAGGCGTCGTTTAATTCCTTGCTCGGCTTGTTAGGACACGAGCTCTCTTTCAACCCATTCGTATTTGTATTCTGGTCGTCTTCTGATGCAATTCGATCAGGTTGTTGAGAGATATTAGAACTTTGCTCGTTGGAGCTGGTTCTGTTAGCTTCTTGATCCTTAGTTAGCCCCAACTCAATTTTATTTTCTTCGGTTTGATAGTGATTTACACAACTTTGGTTACCCTCCGTATGTTCAGGTTTACAAGCATCGCTTTTCGGTTCACAGTTGTGTCCGCTACTTCGCTTGATGTCAGATGTGGCTCTGATTAGACTGGAACCACTTTCTTCATTATGATAAGGAGACTTTGGGGAATCTCTGGCACCTTCGTCCCTGTGATAGGATCGCCCCTCACTTCCCCTAGGCTTGTATCTGTGGTAATGGTTCCTACTGTGGTAATCACTATATCTGCCAGAGTGTCTCTCATCGGAGTACCTAGGGTTTCGATCACGAAAATCAGTTCTCTTAGTATAATCTCTCTCCTGTCGTTCCTGGATTGAACCACGGGTGTCAGAATGGTCGCGATTTCCGTAGTTTGCTTGCGGGTAAGGCGTTTGCCTTTGATTATGATTAGACCACTACAACATTTTTGTTGATTATAAAAACCAAGTATTCAATGTTCTTCTTAACTTACCACTCTATTGTTAACGTGACCACTGTAAAAAAAGAAAGAACATGCATTGTAAGTAAAATCTTTTCTAATTAATTACATTTAGACGAATTGCGAAAACATAACTACAAAGACGCCGAGAAAGGTGAAAACTTTTGCAAACAATAAAGGAATAATTAATGTAATCAAGCGACGTGCCCTGAGTTTACTCGTAACTTTCTGGCACGTAAGAAAACGGACTGAGAAACGAAAGAAAGCTGCTGCATTAATTTAACAGATTTAAAATTTATAACCACAGCACCCCTGACCCCATTCGCATTCTCTGGCACTTTTCATCCGCCAAAACTTTGCTCTCGCTATTTGTGTATGCAAAGGTGCGAATTCCGTTGTTCTTTTGGTTTTTTCCTTTCCGAAAAATCTCGTTAAGAAATGCTAAATTATACGACCACAAATCCTTGCCGTTGCCTTTTCGTTAATGTCACTTGTAACATGAACTAATTAAAAAGAAAGGGAGCTTAAGTCCTGTATATCTATACAGAATCGGAATCTGATTTTATTTGGATTGCTAAAGGGAGCTTCAGCCGCTTGCGATTAAATTTTAAAAGTTGTATACAAATTAAAAGCTACATGACATTATACATAACTTTATCCCAACAAAAATCAGGATGCTTACGTTTACAAGGCCAATTAAGGCTTATTTTAAGAAGCAAAATTATATTGAATAAATTAATAAATAATTAAAGAATGTTGAATTTGCAATATTCCATATCTCAAGAAAACCTTAATTGCCACAAATACATACATCTCTCTAAATTGTGTCCTTAAACAGGAATGAGTTTTCCTTCAAAGGTACATTTCAACTTGATATGTTTTGGGCTTTAATTAAAACCAAACAAACAACACGCTTCTTGTCAACGCCAAAACAAAGAGTAAAAGTTGAAAATTACCTCAAGCTGTTGCGCACGAGAAATCGAGGCAAACCCTTCAAGTTTCCCCACTAATTGTTACAGCTCCTGCCCCAAAATCGCGACCTCCCCTTGTTTATCGGGGAAACATTGTGAAAACATGTGGGAAGCGTGGCTGCGCTTAAAAACACATTACAAGTACAAGACAATTAGTTTGTCTCATATAAAACGCGACAAGAGAGTTTTTGGGGATTCCCCCGCGCCGAATTTCGTTTTCAGCCAGCAAGAGTTAAACGTTTTCATATTTATGAGCCTCGTAAAACTCAATGATATACAAAATTAATGACAAAAACGTAGCAAGTGGCGCATCTTCTTAGCTGGTTCCACTCTCTGGCGAATCGTAAAAGAAATGCTACCTCAAAAACTTTTGTCAGCATTTACCTGCCAGCGGAACGCAAGTGGGGTGGAAGTACGACGAAAGTTATTCAAGCGTCGTGTAATTTTAATTTCAAGACAGTCTGCGACTTTTTAGTTCGAGCATTTCAGTTAAAGGACTCTCGTTCCATTCCCACTTCCTTCCATGCCTTTTTCGACTGTCTATCTCCGGGTGTCACGTACAATTTTTGTTCCTTTTTTTAATTGACTTTGGACCTGGGCGAAGTTTATTAGTTGAGGGCGACTTTTTGGCTTGATTTGAGCAGTAGGTTCCCTCCAGTCTACGTGCATTCTTCCTGCTCATTAGAAAGGACTTGTCACACACGCCACCGTGACTTTGAGGACTCTTTCAGGACCTCTTTCTTGGGAACCGTTTCCGGTTCCGATAAGGAGACGTGTTATTGTTGATCCTGCAGGGGTTGAGTTGAGTTGAGTTGGGGACCAAACAAATCAAGTGGCATCCTTTTTCACTCATCACTGCATACATTTTCCCAAGTTTATTTTTTCTTTCCGCTATGCGTTATGCATATTAATTTTTTGCCAAAAGCCAGCATGAAGCACGAAAAGTCTGATTTTTTCCTTCCAGAAGTACATATAAAAACCATTATACGTTTTGATGGTGAGATATATATGTATAATGGTATGCAATAAGGTGATAATAGTAAATAAGAACCAATGGTGTCTGGTTATTTCGAATTTCGATTGAAAACAATTTTTATTATTCTGTAAATACAGTATCAACGCCTGTTTATAAAGCACCTCTTGAACTACGCCACTGTCTTTAATTGAAGCGTGGTCATGTCTTTCGAACGCCACACCCAAAAACCGTTAAGCTGCAAACCAGTTCATAGTTGGCCTATGAAACTGTAACCAGGTCGATTGTCGACTTGCATGCCAATTGAATTAAACTGCGGGTAATTGTCCAGTTTTAGTGGATAAAGCAGTGAATATTGAACCTTTTTTCAGGAATTCACAACACGGGGATGTAGCTCAGATGGTAGAGCGCTCGCTTAGCATGTGAGAGGTACGGGGATCGATGCCCCGCATCTCCAAACTACGTTTTATTTTTGGTATATTTAAAAAAACAACTACAAACTCTTGGCAGTAAAACACTTAAAACAATTAAAATCCTGAAAGTAAATACATAAATTTTACTAACGACACGAAAACAGCAATGGCTTAACTAGCTTACGCTGAAAACTTTGTCCTATGAAGAATTGTGAAAAACAATGCCAAGGTAGGGAAAAAATTAAAACAAAAGCTTTTTCTCATAAATAGCACATCATGTATCATTTACAACACCAAACCCGTCTGACTGAGACTTTAGAGGAGTCCCCAGCAAGTTGCCCGCGGAGTCCTGGGACTGTGTTTTGGCCCATTGACAACTCCAACTCCTGTGCAGATTCAGTTTCACATCCAGATTCCGACTGTGCTGACTGTTCTGACTGCTGCGGCCGTCTGGTTAATTGCTGGCAAAGTTCTCTGCGATGCAGGGAAGTAAACAAACATTGGCATATTGTGCTGATTTATGTGCGACAATGTGTTCTCTCAGCCATTTCCCTCAGCTACACTACACTTGGAAAATTAAAATTATACTTTCTATAAAAGCAATCGAAGATGAACTGTCAAATAAACAATATTGCTCGAATTACTTTTAGCTCATGGAACACAAATTCATTTGGAATTTAGATCAAAAACACATACATACATATTTATACCCATTTCTCCTTCACTAGAAAATAACTTAAAAGGTTAGTAAAAGGTAGCGTTTCCGACTCTAAAAGTATATGTATTGAATCTTGATTAGGAACGCTGTCCTTATAAACGTCTAGATCTCGGGAACTTAAAGAACTTGAATTTTTATATAAAGCCTTATATTTTCGAAAAGTCAATTTTTTACAAGTTTGTTTCTAAAGATTGCCACTATAACGCCACTAAGCCGCAAAAAGCTGGCACGTGCAACATTTTCAAAAATATTTTATTTTTTCTTCGAATTTTTCTTGCTAATTTCTATTGATATGCCAAACCACTTTTATGATTTCTCTTGCATTACCACTAGCTGAGTAAGGGGAGGAACACTACTGTAGCGGACGGACAGACAGATGAACGGACAGACAGATATGGCTAAATCAATTCGGCTAGTGAACCTGTGACATACCTTTCAACGCATCTTCTACATAATTTTACTTTACGAGTAACGGGTATAAATATCAAGTATTTATTATATTTATATTGAAGCTTTTAAGCAAAATTAATAAGTGAAGTAGAACACCTTCTTTTCTGAGTGTAATAATGTGATGAGGGCGCAAATCAAATTACGCGTCTTGATTGTCGAAATGGGGGCGGTTCTAAGGGATGCAGATATGAGACTCCACGAATAATGCTCGCTTGGCAGCTACACAGCAACCTTTGAATATTCATTAGTGGCAACTTCTTACCCCCCAACATATACATAAGTCCCGGAATGCAAAAGACAAAACTGCCGACGTCTGCGTGTTTCACTTGGCAAAAAAGGGAAATAATCCAATTGGAGATGCGGGGCATCGATCCCCGTACCTCTCACATGCTAAGCGAGCGCTCTACCATCTGAGCTACATCCCCCTTGCATTGTGGGCGGCCGAAAGTGTCCGAAAAAGGTGTTTCACTAAAGTGCAAGCCAAGCCAAATTAACATTTGGCCAAGAGAAAGGCCAGTTGTGGTCAGCTTCTGCTCGTTTGGTACCTATTTTCGGCTTGGATTTGTGTTGAAGTTGTGTGGAAGTTATGCCAAGACAAGAGGTTTGTTTCAAAACAAATGCATTTGCTTCACTGGGAATTTGTGAACAAAAGTTGTATTGTAACGCTTAATGAAGCAAATAAAAAAAAACATTTTTTCCCTAAAGTGGAACAAAACAACTTTCACCAATGTTTGCTTACACGATAGCAAATTCAAAATTCATTGTTAACATTCATTCATTGAAAATGGTAGACGTTTGGCGGACAGATGCAGTTATATGTATGTATATCACTTTGGTTTAGGATTATCAAACTAATATCCCACTTCGAAGAGTTGCAAAAAAATCCTTATGACTGATGAATTCATAAGCACAGATTCCTAGATTTTCTATAAAAAAAAAGGTACTTATGTTAAAAGATTATTTACATTCATAATGTTAATTAAAACGGTGCTTGCCTAAAGAAAGAGTTTTTATATATTGAAAAATCATCCTTAGCTAATCAATAACATCAATTGTAGCAGATCTAGTAGGTAAACTCCTTAATCTTTGTTGCCTCCTTAAGTAAGCTTTGTCTTCAACTCAGATATTTACTGTTCACTTACCCTTAACCAAAAAAAAAACAAAACCATTTAAAAATTGCAGCATGCCGAAAAGTTTTTGAAGCTTCCCGCATAATCAACTCTGTGCCTTGGACTTCTTGCAAGGATAAAGACTCCATGAAACAGCAAAAGTACGAAATAACAAACAAACAATAAAATATTGAGCACATTAATGTTTAGTCAGACGTAAAATTACTTTTAAGTCTACTTCCAGCTAAAGGGCCAAGGGAATTTTCTTCTGCTCCTTGGCAAAAACAGAGACAATGCCAGGGGGATTGGGATATAAAGACGTTAGATAAACGTTAGATGCATATTTATGATTTGACACTCCAGCAGTTTGTCGGCAAGCAGCGAAAGAAAATTCTCAATTTGGGGGGCACTTGGTCTTACTGTCGTTTCCTATCGTGCTCGATAATGAAAAATTGTTTACTTTTGCCGCTTTGACAAATGCTCGATAAGGCACAGAAGGAAAGCTGGAGCTCAAGATGATGGGCAACAATAATAAAAGTTTATGCCAGCACTTTGGATTTAATTAAGAATAAGAAAAACGCACAACTTCCAAACTTTTCAATTGCCAGATGCGCCGGCAAGCGTCTCAGCTAATCGGATTTTCACAGAATATTTTTTATGATTATTTCCAAGCGGTGGAAAAGCTTTTGGTTAATTAGAATCGAGCTGTAGGGGATGACGAAATAAGAAAAAATTAAATCGTTGAATTATCTGCTTTTTAATCTGAATACATTATAAATAAAATGAGACTTATCAAATACATATAACACATAATAATATGAGAATTGTGCAGGTAAATTTTGCGAAATTATTGAGGATTGTTTTTGCTTAATCACTAACGTAATATTTCAACGATATGACTTAAAAAGTCTGATAAATTTAAAATAAATATAGGCAATTTCAACAATTTGAGCTTTTAAATAAAATTATATTTTCTACATCATACGGACAGATATTACCCACTCATTATCACCGTTATAAAAATACTTGGACAATATAGTCACCAACTAAACTGCTACGAATCAAATCATTGCGTGATTAACTCGGTCTGCAAAAACAACTCGATTGACCACACACACAAAAAGACTTTCAGAAGTCCGGCAAAGTTTACTCAATCACATTAATTGCATTGGCGTTAAATGGCCTCCTGTTGCGATACATTCACACGCCACTCAAACTCAAAGTGTCACTTAATTGTTTATGAATTGCTCTCTCTGTTTGCCGGCGTGTGCGGGGAAATGTGAATGTGTGGGTGAGCGGTTGTGTGAGTGAAATATAAATCAGCCTGCGTGTTAGGCTATGAATTTTGTTGTTGTCAACATGGTGCGGTCGACCGACCGGAAACGGAAGTTGGTGTGTTGGTCCCCTGCGACTGTTGACGTTTTTCTCCGTTTGACTTTCCCGCGTTTATTACATGTTTGTTTTGAAGTTTTGATTTAAGGCAAGGCTCAATGGTTATTTAATATAATAAACTGAATTCATGGAGACTGAGGATTAAGTTTGATATTGAATTTGAGAACTATTGATTGAAGCGAGCTTCTGAATAATATTTAAAGCGGAGCTTTCTATAAAATTAATTATGAAGACAAACATTTTTATTTTGTTTAACTTCTTTTGTAGCTTGGATTCTAAGGAAATTTGCTTAAAAAAAATCGCAAAACTACTGTTTAACCCTATTATTTTTTAATGGTTTATAATTTTTTTAGTACGGGTTAGTCCTGCATCGAAAACCATTAATTTTTGGTTTGAAATTCAAAAAGATTTTATGGAAATGCAACAAAATTCCATTTATAATGGTTATTTTTTGGAAAAGCGCCACGCAATGGATTTATTTAGCTAAACTTTCTTAATACGTTTTGAAAATATTTTATCAATTCACTTAAATTCACTTCACAAAATTAATGGGGCTTTAAACAGTTTAGAAATTTACCGTTAGGCCAACAACAGCACAATACACAACACTACACAACACAATACTGGGCAGTTCGTTTTGGGGGAAGTGCCGTTAGTAGCTTCGGATACGATTTCGTTGTTTTCCTTTTTCAATTGGGGGCGGGCGAAGCTTAGAGAGCACAAAACACAGCAATGGCAATATAGCTGCAGCGGCAACAACAACAGCAAGTACATAACCAACTATACAACAGGACAACAGCATTCGGGCACACACACACACACACTTACAGAATCGCATGCAGCGAACGAGCGACGAGCCGACGATCATAACGGTACATAACACGAAGTCACGGCCCGAGAGCTGCAGCAAAACAAAACACAGCACAAAACAATGCAAAGTACAGCAACAATAACAAAATGTAACTAAATAGGATGCAGCAGTGGAAGTGGGAGGGGGGAATTAACCCACCCCCAACCATTATTTTCCATCTGCCCCCCTCCCTCCATTCTCTTGCAGTGCTGGCAGAGCGAAGGACGAACGAGCGAGCTGGAAAGACCGAGTGCGACTAACGGTAAACAGGCCAAGAAGGAGCAGAGAAATCCTCGTCGCATCAGCTTCGCCACATCGCCTCTCACGAAGCAGAACCGAGAGAGCGAGAGAGAGTGAGTGAGCAGTGATGGGGGATATAAAATAAAATACAAGCAAAACAACATAAAACCCAACAACAGCAATAATAACAGCAACTGCAGCACGTGCAATTAATAGATGCTCTCCATCTCTCTCTCTCTCTCCGCCATTTGATTTCTCTCTCGCTTCTGCAATGTACCGTTGTACCGTTGCAATCCGAGATGCCTCTCTGGTTGGCTGTTGCATACTTCTCGGCGCCAGGAAGAAGTCTGAGTGTGTGTGTTGGCATTTTTGTTTGGTAAACTGCATATACAACAATACAATAAGCAAGACACCGACTGAGGAATGGGGATCTGGGGTCCTTTACATACCGCTCTATGTAGCATGAATGAAATTTCGGCGCATGCCATTTGATGGCCTCGCTATAAAAGTCAGATAGGCCATGTGCACGGGCTCAGTTGAGTCCCAACTACCAGAGTCCCGACTTCGAGTTTAACTCCATCTCCCAAGAAGTCAGCGAAGCCGCCAAAAAGGAAACAAAAAAACTACGGAAAAATATAGCTGAAGAGTATTTCTACCGCAGCAAGTCGAAATTCCTTGCGTTCCAAAGCGACGGCAATTGGCTGAGCATAAAATTTGGACGCGAGTGTGAGCCCCGCGCTCATCAAGGTAAGTTGCGAAAAAGGTGGATATACAGTGAGTGTGGTGAATACAGTGGTGAAATTCGACCTGGGATCGTTTATAAGAACTGATTAAAGTATCCAATCAAAGCATGGGAAGAGGGTTCCCTTTTAAATACACCTGAATAGTAATATGAACTGTCGAAATAGCTAGCGTACCAATTTAAAAGGTTTTGTGCTAGATTCGGATATAAAATGCATTAGTTATAATTACACAACAAATGGAATAACATTCCTTTTAAAGGTTTTTAAGAATTTTTAATCAATGCCCTTGATGCCATAGCTGATTAGTAACCTTAACCTGAAAATAAAACAAACATTCTTTCAGGAACATCATCCTACCAGAATTCTGAGTTCTAAGCTTCAATATCAAAGCCACTACAACCATTTCATCGCACCATCAGTCAGTTCGCTTGGGTCGAACCTACTGTAAGTAAGACACCATGAGTTCGCCGATGAAAATACAGGTCGCACGATCTCAAACGCAAGGATACAAAAATGATCTCTTAAAGCGGTACAAATCAACGAAATCAAGCCCGAATAGGGCCAAATATCAAATGATAGAAAAATAATGTCATAACCAGCAATAAATCGATATGTAACCAATTGTAGGGCCACTAAGTATGCCGATAGTCAATGTATTAGCCATATCTTCTAGCATTTAGTAAACCATACTTAAACCATCACAAACCAGGGACAATGCATCTAAATAGGCAATTTAGCTCTTAAGATCAATTACAATTAAATAACATTCACTGTAAGACTCCGAATCCGAACAGTTAGGGCTCAAAGAAAGACAACCAATTGATATCGCTCGCACTTAACTTTTTATAAATCCCGCTGCAAGAGCTAAACATTGGCACGATCCGCTTGATCCGGGGCTTGTGATCCGCTCTAAACGCTTCGATTCCACCAAAATTATCCGGGCAATCTATGAGATATGGGTGTCCGAACTTGCTGATCGCGTACGCGGAAAAACTCCCATGAAATGGAGGCCAGGGTCCGGACCCTTGCCGTAGTCGGGTTCTACGAGCCGTGCGTCAAGCGGCAGTCGCCCCTCGCGTCGGTTGGGCGGGTGGTGGGTAACGATTTACCGTTACACGTTGGGAATGCGTTCGCAAAAAATCGTGATTTCAATGAGGCTTACAAATGAGAATTATTTGAATTGTATCTTTCTATAAATTCATTTCTTCCTATTAAGCATTCTGCATGTTACTTATAGATTGAGAGTGCAAACTTTGAAATATACAAAATTTATATTTTCTATTTTATAGAAAAGAATATCTTTTAGTAAAATGTGTCAATATGCATGTCGAATTTACGTAATTTACTCATTTGACATACTTTTATTATAGTAGGATTGGAGATCAGTTTTTTAGTTACGATCGATATTTGTAAGAGTGTAAAAGGATAATTCCTATATGGTGTATATAGTCCTGATCAGATTTACTCAAAGAGACAGTCGTCTATCTCGCATTTTTGGCTTGTCAGGTTTACGTAATGTGGGTTGATTAGATATTTTCTTAAAAACAACTACACAGTTCTGGAGAGTATTCAACAGACTTTCTGGGACGACTGTTGACATTGCCAATCCTTCCCTTTCCCAGATGCAAACCTTGTTAACGCTTCTGGCGACGTCAACGGCGTCCACCCAAGAAATGCATATTTAGTCAAGTGTTAATAATGTGGCTGCCACCGAGGGATCGTCCCTTCGGCAGGATGAGTTTTTCAGCCCGACTTTTGGGTTTGGGTTTGGGTTTTGGTTGGGCGGGAAAGGTGCAAGCGTGCGTTAAGCCAAGGAGCTCACGCAAGGCAAACAAATACGGGGAGACACAAACAAATGGCACAAAGGGATACAAAAATGCAAAACAAAGGAAAAGTGCGGAAAAATAAAAGGGAAAACTTGCCTGTCCAAACGGCCTCGGTGCCAGGGTCGCGAATTATATTTCATTGAGTTGTTCTGTCGCCTGTGGATGTGGGAGAAAACATAAATAAAAAATTAAAATCAAAAGAATGCAGAAAAAAGCAAAAGAAATGCATAACTAAACGAGAGAATAGAGGTTGCAAGTTGGGGCTGGTTAATTTTTTTATTCTAAATGTGCCCTTCTCGGGACTTCAAGAAAGTTGCGACGTTTATTTATTTCCGCACTGCCGAGGTCCTTTCTTTACTTTTCCCTCGACTGTCTTGGGATTCTTTTGTTATCAGTTTTTCGAGGAGTGGCAATGTTGATTTTTATGCTTACGGCCTGCATTTGAGTTGATAATGAAGGCAGACATTATAAACACACCCCTGCCCATTTTCCGCACGGATTTTAATTTAGTGGTCTATAATTAAAAGCATTGCGTTGGGGGCGATGTCAGGTGGCCAATTTGCACACAATAAAAAACGAGAAAAGGAAAGTCACTGTCATTGGAAATCCCGCAGATACAATTTACCTTTCTACGTCACGTAGTTTCAACGTCAATTGCCCAGTTCGCGGCGGCTATTTTGTGGAATGGATGATGGGTCCTGAACATTGAACGCACTCACACGGAAATTACAATGACAGGCAGTCCACAGTCAGGGGCGTAGGCACAAAAAGGGGATTTTTCTACAGGGTAAGAAAACTTTACAAAACCTAAATTACCGGAGTATTATTGTGTATTATCTTCATATTATGAATTATTCGTTTAAGCCGATTAATATACAATCCACTTTATCCTACGCCCTTGTTATACAAAAACTGGCAGTACTAAAAGAATCTCGTGGATAGCCAGCCGCAGGCAATTGGCCACCCACTTGAAAATTTATGTGTTAATTTTAAGGTGCCCGACGCGAGGAGATGGGGAACTTCAGGAGGTATTTTCTCCTTTATACATTTCTTTTTTTCCGCCTTTTTGTATTGGGCAGCATTTTTCAGAAAGTTTTTGCAGGTGCTGCCAGGGTCAGGCGCCTTTTGGTGTGTAATAAATGAGCTAATAATAAGTGAAATGTGCTTTTGAGTGACCCTAAACAATTGCCCCAAAGAGAAAATGGTCGAGGAAGCAAAATTGAGGAGAAAAGGAAAATCCCGTAAAAATTGCTGTGAAATTTCGCTTGGGCAGCGAAAAAATGCGGCAAAGTGTCGGAAATTCCATTGGTGACATGAAAAGATTTGTTTATAATTAATTTTCACCTCGCCAACATTTTCGGCTTTTTCCATTTGTTTTAAGCTTGAAAAGTTGGTTATCGCCAAAGTTCAAGCATGTGTCGCTGAAGCTTATTAATTACATGAATTCCTTTGGCCGGTATTTTTTTGTGGAATATTGGGAAAAAGCTATTTGCAAAAAATTTTTATATAGCATACCTACATATTAGGGTAACAGGAAAAAATTCTCAGTACAGAGGACGTTAAAACTCGAACTTAACATACGCTATCAACCTAAATTAATAGATATTCTATTTTCAATATTTCCTATTTAATCTGAACCATTAGTCTGAACATTTATTTATCTAGCTTTTTCTTGGACTTGGCTATAAAGTTCGTTATATGCACCTCACTTTCGACATTTATGAGTGGTTCAATTCGTTGACTGATATTGAGGAATGTATGGAGAACACCATGAGCAAAATAACAAAAGCCACAAAAGACAAGTGTTGATGTGTCGAAGAGGAAAAAATGCCAAAAAAAAATGATCAGGGAAGTAAAAAAGAGTAGCAGAAATCGAAAAAAACGAGGTGGAGAAAAAATTTGTATCCGCTTGTTGCCAAATTCCAATCAATTTTTGTTGTTCTTACGGGAGAGATGAGGGCGACTCATTTGCCGGAAAATTGAGTAGACATGCATATCCGCAGACGAACGGAAATGGTCAAGATGCAGGCTCGAACAGGGCCATCAATTAGACTTTTTTCGGACTCTGCTGCTCCGCTGTGGGTCCTTTGTCTTGGGCGGTGGAGCTCGGCCTGTTTGGTTAACAAGATGGAGATGACAGAGCCGCAGGTTATGGCTAAGGACCAACGTCATTGAGACAAGCTGGTTGGCCCAGCAAACAAACAAACAAACCGAGTCCCTTTCTCCTCAAAATCTCCTTGTTTGGCAACTTTTGCGGCCAAAATGGAATTTTGCGTTTGCCTAACTGGCAAAAAATTGGCCAAGTAGTTGGGTGGTGGTGGTAAGGATGTCCCGGTGTACTGTTCCTTCTCCATATGCAATGTTTTGATGTGTGGCAAAGTCTGCTGTGAATTGAAAATCGAAGTTAATATGCTCCGCAGACTGTGAAACAAATCATTTTCAAGTTGTTAAAGGAAATCGACACGTTTTTGCCATTTTATATTTATTATGGGCGCTTTTTTCTCGTTTGCCAGCAGATGTTGCCAAAAGTGTCAGGGTGCGAGATGGGTGCTAAATGGCAATAAACCTAATATTTTTGATGATATCTCTGAGGATAATGTCGAAGTGGTGTGGTCTTTCTTTTAAGAAATAAACAAATATAAGTTTATCTAAATCTACACTCTTAGAATACTCGTTTCTTTTTAGAGCACATACCAAATTCTCTTTTGTTTAATAACCTACCCCAATTCGTGTCTAGGGTAATCACCATAACATAGGACCAATATTTTTCCGATTTTACAAAGCATTTACTTCCTTAAGGATCTGTCACATATTCCTTGATGGCAACTTCAAAGCTGCAGAATACACCTACTTGAATATGCAAAACAGGACGAAAAAATTCGTTTAGGTTAGCTATTTAACACGGCTTTAGGGCGGCTGAAAAAATCACGAACTCAACACATTATATGTATTTATGCAATTTGTAAGAAGTGGGGCGTCATAAAATTAGTAAGCACATAAGTGGCCTTGGCTTCATTATCATAATAAAAAATCATGCAAAATTCAGGGATTCCGCGAACGTTGGCAGATTTCTGTGGGGTTTCAACCCCAAACTTACAATTTATGGTGAAGGAATGAAGAACTCTACAGCATATCCCTTTGTTCAAATTATATTAATACAGATTCGAATGCCAGCAATTCAACCTAGGATGTTCAAACTATTATAATATATTATGGTCAAGGTCACAAAAATCGCATAGAATCGAGGTACTTGGAAACTCTAAAGCGGCCGTATGGGATTTTTATATTTGTTGTGAAACTCTAATGATTCAACAATTATAGAGTTTTGGGCATACCCAGATTAACAACTAATTATTCCACGTGGAACAGATTTTGAAATATTTATAGATGTGGGTCAGGCTTAGATGACATCGTATTCTGCATGTCATTTGCGTTAACACGCTTTGCAACCCTAATACACTAAACTTGACAAATCCTGTCATCAATGCAAAGAAAATTTTATTAGAGTTGATGATTATTCGGAGGACTAACTCACCAGTTGTTGGGACTCAGACCACGAGAACCGGTGCTCGAGTGTCCAGATCTTCCGGCGGTGGAGCTCCTTGCCGGCTGATTTGCCGAATCCCTGCCGGTGACTGGCGGAGCTCCTCCTCCCCTGTCTCCCGGTTGCTGCTGTGGTGCACTCATCACGTGGAATGCTTAGCAATCTAATGACATTTCTATTCCGGTAGGAAATGTTTACAACAATTAAGGCATATGCGAATCACAATTGGCCAGTGGACCGCGTTTGTACTGTTAAGGTGCATGAAATCGTACGATTTTGAATCGACAAGTTCCCTGAGAACATCAGTGCGTTCTGGTTTTGATTTTTGGCCACGATATTTCACAGCAAACAAATGAATTCCGAAATAAATAAAATAAAATCCAGAACGTTTATAAAATTTACGAGAGAGCGACACGAACAGCTGACTTGTTATCGATTGCAATTCGAATAAGGAATCGGGTGTCGGTGCTGCCACCCCGTTCCAGAATCTGGCGGTAATTCAAATTGACTGAAGTGACTGCTGGAAAGTGGAGTATTGCAAAACGATACCCTACAATTAATACGGAACGTTTATGCTGAAGGGTCTTAAAAAATGCTGGGATAAATAATGTGCTCAGATTGCGAACTTATTTATTATTCTACCTTACTTAGTTGACCAAATATACATATACCTTTATCCTTATGATTGTACCTACGTAAGATATATAGAATGTACCGCAAACCAAATTTAAAAATGTACACCTAAACGAGAGGAAAAGGGTCTTTAATAATGTTTCCGTTAAGATCTTAAGAAAACTTTAAAATAATCAATATGCATGATGATTTTGCTTGTTCGTTTGTATTGTCTCGAATTTATGCTAATGTGTTGACGCTCAAATTCGTAAAAATGTTCATTTGCTCAGCATCTTGTGTTTACTTTGCGCGTCGATTTTTCATTTTGTTTTATTTGTGCTTGCTCGTGGGTTCTCTTCGAGCCCTCTTTAAAATTTCCATAATTATATGCATCAGCTGGCAGGTGACTGAATGGAGAAGCAAAAGGACGAATCGCAAGAAAGAATGAATCCTGAAAAACAATAAAAAGAAGGACTGGCGAGAACATTTGGGTGGAGTCTGTACATTCGTTATTTTTATGGCAAAATAAACCCAACGTCAAAGTGTAAATATTGACATTTTTAAATTATAATCAAAGTGAATAAATAATAAAGCGAAACAAGAAATAAAGAAAGCAGCTTGTAAAAATTAATTGGGTGGCTGTCATTGCGGACAAGGCATCTCTGGTAGTCAATCCCAAATCGTTCCAGGCATTGATTTCGTTTCAATGCCGAAGAATCAGAAGTGTTTTCGGCGAATCGCGATCACTCGGGGATGTAGCTCAGATGGTAGAGCGCTCGCTTAGCATGTGAGAGGTACGGGGATCGATGCCCCGCATCTCCAAGTCTTTAAAGTCGTGATTTTTTTTTAGGTTAGGAGCATTACAAGTAATTAGAAAAATTATATTTCTTAGCGTGTGGTTATTTTTTGCAGTTAATGATAAAATAACATTTAATTGAATGACAATATAGAATAACAAAATAGTCGACTTCAATTCAACAGCGCTTATTTGGTAACATAAAAAACTTGTCATAGAGTATAAAGTTATTTAAAATATTAGATACCATAAAAAAGGAAACATCCTTGGAGATGCGGGGCATCGATCCCCGTACCTCTCACATGCTAAGCGAGCGCTCTACCATCTGAGCTACATCCCCATATAACGGTACCTGATTATAGGTTTTCGAACAAATGAAGGTTGGTAACTAAGGCTAAGTGCAAGAGATATAATATAAATAGATTAGCTGCTTACTATTCATGACCATGATCACAGGTTTTCGTTTACATATCACGTATAAAGCATTCAATGCAATGACATAGCTTGATTCGAAATCAATTCGACTTCGATGTTTATCTTATATGAAAGTTGCTTCGTATATTTATGCAACTGATCAGGGCAGTTTCTGGGGCGACGTGATATTCTGAAACGTAAGTAACGAAAACTGGTTGAAGAAACTGATTCAAACAAGATTTGATAATATCATCGGCTTATTATATCTGGTAGTCTACGAATAATAGGGTACATAGGGTAGGGTTGAAAAGTATCTAACATGTAGAAGGCAACGATTACGACTCTGTAAAGTAGACACATATATTCTTGATCACTATCACTAGCCGAGTCGAATTTGCCATGTATGTACATCTACAGTAAAGCTAGAAAGTAAAAATTAACCATGTCGATTCTTGAGATTCTCACTTTAACGCTTACAAGCCGTTCAACACTGTAAGGGCACACTTTTTAAAATATTACAATCAATATTATGTAATTCTATAAAAAACAGAATTAACTTAACGAAAAAGCAACTGAAGAATAAGATAATCAAGTCAAGAATAAAAGTTATTTTCTGTGGAAATAAAGTAAATTGAGAATTAAGAAGCAAAAGAAATAAATCGGGCTCAACCGGGATTTGAACCCGGGACCTCTCGCACCCAAAGCGAGAATCATACCCCTAGACCATTGAGCCTCTTAATTTTAGGAGCGCCAAATAGCCCAAACGAAGGAAAATCGATGGCTATAGCTATAAATAGACACGATGAAGTGAATTTTAATTTCCAATGCAGATAACTTGTTTAAATGTCTTTCGTTATCTTCGTGGCCGCTTTTTAAACAAGCTGCCCAGCATAATTAACAAGTGTATCTATGACTACGAGAGCGGTGGGCAATTTTTCACATACCTCTCCGCGGAGGGTGGACTAAGAGGGGATGTAGCTCAGATGGTAGAGCGCTCGCTTAGCATGTGAGAGGTACGGGGATCGATGCCCCGCATCTCCAAGACCACTGTCTTTTTTTTGATTGGATGATTATTTTTTAAAAGGAAACCATTGCTTGATAGCAAATTATGGAATTAAAATGCATTTGTTTTTGTATACCGATTTATTTGATTGGGTTTGTTTTAAGAACTGACTTTTTCCGCTTTGTAACAAATTTTAATAGAAAACGGACATACAAATGCGATATTTTAAAGTTTTATTTCAAACATTTAACGTAATTTTTCATAAATGGTCAGCGGAATTTTCTGCAAGTAAAAAAATTAATACTATTGTGTTATTGTTATCTACGAGGGTCGTTTGATAAGTCCGTGACTTTTTGAATAAAATATATTTTTTTCGTCAAAGAAGCGTTTTATTTCTCAACATAATCTCCTTTTAGCTCTATACATTTAGTCCAGCGTTTTTCCAATTTTTTTATTCCTTCCAAATAATAGGTTTTCTCAAGGCCCTCAAAATAGTCGTTTGTTTCTGTGATGACCTCTTCATTTGACCCGAATCTCTTACCGCCGAGCCATTTCTTCATGTTTGGAAACAAAAAATAGTCACAGGGGGCTAAATCTGGAGAATATGCTGGATGGGGTAGCAGTTCGTAGCCCAATTTATGAAATTTTGCCATGCTGACTACACACGTGTGCACCCGTGCATTGTCCTGATGGACAAAAAAAATTCACGAGATCGTCTGCTTTCAATGCCTATAAAACGCAAACCAAAAAACGCAGCTTTCTCAAAATTTTACAGTCAGCTGTTAATCGATAACTGCTGACAGGAGCAGTGTTGTATTTAGAGCAGGTGCGGCAATACAAAAGTCACGACTTATCAACGACCTCGTATTAACTTACCTCACAAGGTGGGCTGCACATAAAGTTTTTCGGGCAATCTGAGAAAGTCTTGTATTGGAAAGTTGTTAGGGACGGGTCTTGAGGGATGCATTGGTGTGTCCCATCTGGTCCACAAGGCAGATTGAGCTGGATAGTAAAAGTAAATTAAAATTGAAACAAAATTGAACATGTTTAATATCACTTACGTTTTTAACATCGCAGCAAACAAGAGATTCTGAGCATCCCATATACCGGAACGTGCGATTAATGAACGGAACCACCTTGCAATTATTCGGAAGTACGCAATGAGCTCCTCCGTCCGCACTGCAAGAGGAATAAGCTTGGCTTAGTCCCATCAGAGCAGAAGCCACCAAAAATACAGCAAGGGTCCAGTGCTTCATTCTTAAGACACAAGTTGAAACTGATAACACTTCCAAGGCGACGGGCTTTAAATAGGTTTACGAAACATGTGTGTGAGCACATAGATAAGCATCTAGCAGTAAAGGGAGTCTTCCAGCATAAAAAGACTTTTTATTAAATATTTCAGTATTTCCTAAAACTTGTACTTAATTCGGGAACTCATTTATGACATATGGCAAACATGATAAGACCATCACCGACTGATCAAGTATATTTGTTGAAATTTTAGAGCTATCCTTCCCAGCAGGTCCATCGCATCCATCAGCCTAATGGACAAAGCCCGCTGAACAAAGTTCGAGGGTTGCCAACTCCCACAACTCTGTAACCTGCACAAATATTTAATTATTCATAACTTTAAACAATCACGGCGACGTCGGCATCATCCGTGTAACCCCAGGGTCTAGCCCCTTCGCTATCCCCCATTCTGATTTTAACTCAACAAACACAATACAAACACATACAAAATCCGGAGGAAGGTTGCCGCGGGGATTCCCCGACTGCTGCGAACGCTTAGCTGCTGTTCAGACTGCCACCGCTGATGGTAATAACATTGTCGTAAAATCATGTTTGGCTTATCGTGGGACTCCCGGGACGATGATCCTGGGTTTCTGGATTTCTGGTTTTGTGGAGGAAGGTTCCGCGCACGCTGCATTTTAATGCCGGCAACGTCGAGGAACGGCGTGAATTATAGTGGCGTAGGTTAAATGCCGTTAGACAGCCACATAAACTGCGAACCCTTTCTGTTCACCGAGCTGGGCCCACACCAAAAAAAACAATTGATTACTAAATATTGTAAGTAAATATTTTTTTCTGTGGAATGAAATATGAAAAACCCACATATTTTGCACCAATAGGTTATCAACTTCAGTTGATTTGAAAGCAGCGTATTTTTTTTACAGCTTTTTTTAATGGTGTCAAGCTATTTAACAACTGGACCTATTATTTTTTTAGAAAATAAATGTACTCACATAAATGAATATTGTGGCATATATGTATGTATTTTTCAGTGTATATATATCAATTATAAATAAGACAGCTGTGTGCAAGTCAAAAAGTGGTTGGCTTCTGCTTTTAATTTTTGTAAAATTATTTGCATTCGTTCGCACACAAAACCAATGCAAAGAAAGTTCCGACAGCAAGTTGTCCTGGCCTGGCATCCAGAGCCCAACTCCAGCCAATCCTCCTGGCCTCGGCTTGTTTTCTTGTAATTATCGCTTTTGTTTGTTGGCTGAACTTTTGCCAGGTTTTGGCCGCCGGCTAACATACAAAATTAGCGCTTCGCTCACCAAAATGACTATACAATATTTACTATTCCAGGATGCGGGCGATGGTTTTGGTTCCATTTCAGCATCTCGGCCGACGTCTCAAGACGCTGCCAAAGTGGGCAACATATTGTCCTTGTTCGCAGAACAACATAATTTTCTAATTGGCCAAAGTTGCTGCCAAGTTTTCACCCCGGCCAAAACCAGGCAGACCGAGAAAACATTTGTTCTCAGTTTCGGTTTGCTAATTCAATTTTAATGCTTGATTTCATATTAATTGAAAACTGCGTTTTCAAGAAATGTTGAAGAAGTACATATGTATGTATATTGATATGTACGTATAATCAAGATTGCCTGCCCAAACGTATTTATAGGAGCTGTGCTATAAAAACGTCCGAAAACCAAAAACTGATAAGGAACAACTTAGTGAACATTCCATTGCACCGATGCTGGGCAATTCCTAAAAAGGTTCAACTTTCGCCGGGAAACTCCACCCGAGTTGGCATCTTTAGTCGAACCCGAGATGTATTTGCCCAAGGGCTTCTCAAGTCAGTCGAAGGCGTTCATAACAGATGACCTCATATTTGTGGCACCCACACCCCGAGTCCTGGCCAGAAGACGCTTTCTCCTGTCGCCGCTTTTTATGGCATGCACAAAAGCCAAAAGGCAAACACACTCGAGTCATAAAAAGATGCCTGCAGACAAACAAAGCGACACACGAGCATCCAGCAGGGCCAACATAAAGATCAAATGTCAATACAGGGAATCGGGGGTCGAGGATTCGGCTAAATGTGGCCAAAAGGCGGCAGTGGAAAGACAAACAGCAGCGACGGGAAAATGTACAACAAATTTCTAAACGTTGTCATAAAAATGAAATGAAAACAAGCAGAAGGCGGTCAACAAACGGAAAAGCTAAACTTAAGACATTCAATAAGTTCCCTTACGTCGAGCTGAACAGAAGTTAGAAGAATGGGCAGAGGAAGGGGGTTCTGACCTTTTTATCGCTCTAAATATGTTTATGACCAGGTTTTTGGGTGCAAAAGGCCCACCAGCCTGCTTATAAATCTCCAAGCTTTAATGTTTATGAGCACGAAATTGTTTTTAACGACAATGTGTGTCCATGTAAATTATTAGTTTAATAACGTCCCCACGCAGGGCAATTATTATGGCTCTTTGGGGATCATGCTTTATGGGGCTTGACAAATATCAGTAGAATGGATTTTCTCTGGGGAGAAACTCACGGTTGAAATAGATTAGAGGCCAGGACTTCAAGAATGCATGCCCATCGAATACATAATAAAAGATATTTTGGAAACGTCAACTCTCATCCAGCTAAATAGAGTCATTCTGACTAAGGCTATAGCTGAACTCTTACCGCCGAATCAAGTCAATCTCCGGCCAGG
This sequence comes from Drosophila teissieri, assembly GCF_016746235.2. NCBI lineage: Eukaryota > Metazoa > Arthropoda > Insecta > Diptera > Drosophilidae > Drosophila > Drosophila teissieri. Next base: position 11,704,341 of record NC_053032.1, read on the forward strand.
ACATTACCTTCACTCCAGCAGAGCCAACACTCAACGCCTTAATCAAATCACGGCCCTAAGGATACCCTCATAAATATGTCAATTAATGGCCAGCCCCATGCCGCCCACTATCCGTCTGCAGTGTTATCTCAATGAAGACGTAAACGGTCTGATATCAATTTATGTCAATGTAAATGTTTCTTTGTCGCTCGCCGAGATTGGGTATAATGTATGCGAACCTCTGCCATTCCATGGGACATGTGTCGGCGAATCTTAAACGGAGCTTATGAAACTATTAAAAGGCGAGCAGACAAGGCACACATGTCTCGAACAAGCAAACAAACAAACACACGGGATGGTGTCCTTCCAGGGAAGGGGGCGAAATATCCTTGGGTTGGGGGTAATTAGTTTGCTACACGCCCGAGGCGTGCCTTCGTGTCCTGATCCTGTTGGTCCTGGGCCGCCATGAATAATTCTAGGCGGTGGCAAAAACTTTGACCAGCTGCTCGAAAAGGTTGACAAAACCTCAAGCCAGGCTAACCGCAAGACCAAGACGGTGGCTATGCCAGTGATGATGGTGATGATTATGGCGGGGATAATGGGGAGTTCCAAAGAGGAGACCAAGTCACTGAGTAGATTACTCATACGCACGGTTTCCCAGGAACAGTCATTATTTAGTCGGTCTTCTTCATTTCTCTTTTCCGGCTAATGTTAATTGCCTTTGTCTTCGCCACATTTGCATAATTCCGCTCTAAACAATAAAAATCTAATTTGGCCTTGCCTGCATTATAATTTCTTGTTAAATTCATAATTGTTAATTCTGTTGTGCGTCGCCAACACTTGCCGGCATTTTCTTTGGGGCTTAACTTTAATTAAGAGCCAAGTGCCAGGGTGGCTTCAACCGAATGTCCTGCTGCGCTGCGATGTCCTGTTCATAAGGGTGGAAAGATTGAGGAGAATCGTGCATGTGAATGGTCAGTCTGGTCACTGAAGATGCCTTCACAAAGGCTGAAAGTATTGTGGGTGATTTTAATGAACTTGGCACAGAGATTTCATGGCTGGAAAGTAATACTTTTAATTGAGAGTTCTTGTTGCGAATGGCTTAATATTACAAAATTGTATAAAAATTCACTTTTTGAGACCAAATGGCAAATACGAAAGTCTAGAACCAGAATCTCGTTTGAGAATTTGGTAGCAGAATCCTAGTTCAGACCAAAGAATTGTTTTACCATTAATATAGTTGTAATATCAAAACATTCCCTTTATCTTTAATACCTTACATATTTGCAGTTTGCCAGGGTGACGCTGCTAAACGATTGTGTTGTTCCTGCCACAATTAGCTGCCCTTCTCCAATAACAACCACAAAATGTGGACCATTAAGAAGGGGAAACTTTAAGCGGCTCTCCCAGTGAGCTTCCCGTTCCCTTTCTGGGTATTGCCAAGAAACAAAAACCATTAAAACAATTTAATCGCACTCGAGGAAATCTTCGCGGGCCACAAAGTCGAGCATGAAATGCAAAAGTTTTTATTTTGACGCTTGGCGCCTTCACTGCTGGCTCCTGATTGTAAATCGTTATCCTCGCGGGACTCGAGTTCGGAGGTGTTTGCTCCCCGGCCATCCTTACAAGTTAATTTTCACATTGGGACATGACTGACACCCGTTTTCCCGTTTTCCCGTCTTCCCGTTTCCACCACCTCGACTCAACTGAAGTCGCGGTAATTTCCTCGGCACTTTTGTTTAGTTTTTGATTTGACTTTTACTTTTTGCCCGCTGGTTTTTCGGTTTTGCCGGCTAATTATCATCATTTTGGCCAAATGCCTGAAGCGATTTGCCTTGGCCGGTGATTTTAATGCTCCGAAGTTTCGACGGCATCAAGGGGATGTCTTTGGGGAGTTCGGGCCATTATGTAGCCATCAAAATAACTTGTTGTTGCGCGCGAAACTTTTTGCGTTTTGCTGTGATTTTCATAGCCGAAAAACAATCAAAATTTAATGTGCGGCGCCGCATTTTGATTGAAAAATAAAACACTCGGCATAATCAAATAAATGCCCAAGCAACAACAGCCCTTTAAAAAAAACAAAAAACAAAAAACAGCGTGCCAAATAAACTGCTCATCATTTTCCAGGCCTGCAGCTCCAGGTCCCTTAGCAATCCCCAAAACGAGCCCACTCCGAAATGCGATTCCGATTCCACCCGCATTTGCACGATTCGTTAAACAAAGCACACGTTAACAGGAGCGAGCCGAAGGACGTTGGGTGGGCGTTGGGTGGCGTTTCCGTGGGCGGGGCAAGGACAAACAGACATTTCGGGCGGTCAGTTTCACCAGTTGCCCGCCGGCCATCAGGGGGCTAATGTGGGGAACTGGGGGCTCCCAATATCTGGCAGCACATTTGCTTGCGAAGAACTGGGCAATAATGGAGGTACTTCGAATATTTGGGTAGCGATTTCCAAATTTATACATTATGATCAGTAATTAGCTTACTTCAAATAACTTAGTTTTGTATTTACTTTTAGCTTACTACACTTCATTATATTGTATAATTTTGTATTATAGTTGGATATTCAAAGTATTTATAGGGTGGACTATTATCAATATTAAATATGAGGAGAATTATAAGCCAGACTTGAAGTACAAATGTAAGGATTTAAGTCCTAGGACCGTAAAGAGAATACGCGTATTTAGGGAATTTCAACTTCTTCAATCCCGAAAACCTTCTGTGAATCTTTTGTGTGTGGTCCATCAAATGCTTTTAACTTTTATTTGTTTAATACATTTTTCGTTCCTGGCTGCGACAGAGCTGTTGTTCTTCCCGCTTTTGTTAGCTACAACTGTCGTTTTGGGACAAGGTCCAAAAAACAGGAGGTAAAGTCGGAAAAAGTGTACAAAAAACAAGAAGAAACGTTGCAAAATTGTTGGCAAATATTGAACATGCAACATATTCGACTCATATGTCACACCGAAGCGGTGGAAGCTGTCGCGAGTGGCTAACAAAAGGTTTCTGTTTACCAACATTTGCATTTTGTTGGGCAAAAGGGCGGCAGTGCTTACCTTTTTTTTATATTTTGAGTTGCCAAAAAGAGTGTTGACCAGCAGGATGACGAATGACGGTGGCTGTGCGAGAAAAATAGCAAATGCTGCACAGCTGCTGTGCAAATAGTGGGACATTAATATTAATTGTTTCGTCAGAAGGGGAATTTTTGAGTTTTAATTATACTGTGCTATACTTTTGAGGCTCAACTTAGTATACATACTATTTATAAAAACAGTTGGAAATTTAAATAAGATACAAATAATTTAACATCTCATAGTCTCAAACTGTGTCTACTTGTCAGCAAATTGTATGCATTCAAATTGTGTGATAACTACTATTTGCTACCATATAACTTTCCCTTTCTCTTCGTTTCACCTCGAATCCCACACTTCCTCGACAGTTTTAACCCTTTTTGAAAGTGCCCCTTGGGGAAACAATAAAAATGAATATGTATTTAAATAACAGTTGCTATCAACACCGTTGCACGCTGCTCCCAGCATTTGCAACTCACTCACATAACCACTTAAGCACCTCAGTCCGGTCAAAATGTTACGGTCCAAGTAACTATAACATTTAAGCGGCTTTGCGAAAAGTTGTGGGCCACTTGATAGCCTCTGGCTTTAAGGCACTCCATCCTCTGCATTCTATAAAATTGTTTTTCATATGTTGGTCCACAAATAAAATGTATGAGCTTTTTATTTTTATGGCTGACAACCGGCAAGGTTGAGACCAGGACGTCTAAATCATGTAAAGGATTTGCGTTTTATCGTGTCTCGGGCGAGGCTTTTGGGTCTTTCCATCGCCTTTTGGTAGCGACTAACCAGAAGTTGACAGGAAATTGAAAATTTCCCCAATGCCTCATGTGTGCGTTTGCTGGGCCTGAAGTGTCAGCGATCCGATTCCCAAAGAGGCCAATAACATTTACGCTAATTTGATAATCTGTTCACGCACAAGGACCAGACATTTGCATGGAGCCAAAGGATCCTGACCGCCCCTAATTGGCTGCAATGGGACCCCTGGGAGCCCAGAAACTGTTGATGCCCCGTTTCTCTATCTGTATCTTTGTACGGTCAGCGGATGGACCCTTTTGCGTGCTATCAGCGCGTTATCATCGCATTTCCTTTCACTCTTGAGCGAACCGAAACACTTTTGGTCCGTGGTCAGCGAGTTTATTATTTTGTCCTTTATTTTTATGCCCGCTTATCGCTTTGTTGCTGGCCAGAAAGCTGTTTCAACCAGCAAAAAAGTCCGTTTTGGTAATCGCTTTTACACGCTTGACTTCAGATGAAATTAGCTGCGGGTTCGGGATTTGTTTCGGGCTGGTCTAGGGTCAGAGGTTAGCTAAATAAATTAGCAGAATTTGATGTACCAGAATATAATTTTTATTTGGGCGGAAAAGGTACTGCGTAAGCAAAAATATTTATTTGGGGGATACGCTTGAAGCCCATAATAACAGCAGTTCATATTAGGATTAAACCGAATTTGGCTTAACTTAATTTTAAATCAAAGGCTTCTGAGGCCATTAGACCATTTACATCCAAACGCAAGTCTGTCTGCTCTACATCTCGTTCTCATTAGCTGGCGGCTCCCCGCTTAAATTGCCTGGCATCAACGGAAATGTTGGGCCAGCCCACACGGCGTATGAGCAATCTGCTACCCTTCGACACACACAAAAACATACGCCCCGTGGGCATTTCTGGGTGGCATGTGTAGGCATGTGGGTTGATGTCCTGGTGTGCGACAAGATTTATGTGTGTTTTCTTTTTCTGTCGGCGAACATTTTAACGCCTGCAAATTTGCTAATTAATTAGTTTAAATGCTTAATGTAGCGCTTGTGGCAAGACGAATCGGGCGGCAGGCCAGAAAGGCGGTGGCTCCATCTACATGTCGTTCCCGCGTCGAAACAAGGGGCAGACGAAGAAAGTCGGGGGAGGGCTTTAGCATAGGAAGAGGCAACATAGGCAGCTGTCAAATTTCGGCAAATACCGTAGGTTTGGCTGGAGAGAGCGGAGATAGCTTCCCAGCTAGATCAACTCGACGCCAGCTTTCTTTTCCAATTTGGCTGTCCACAAGGTTAGTTCAAAGTTAAACGGAACCAGGAGCAGGCATATACGGGAAAACTGGCGAAAGAATCTTATAAAGGAATACATCTACAGGCAGCGCTGAATCCAGTTTCAGGGTAAGCAAGGCCGTGGAAAAAGCGTGGAGTTTGCGATTGTGCAAGGTGCATTTTTTTTTTTATCTAGGTTTGGCGCTAAATATATAGCGCAAGTGCGAGCCAAACGGACGGCTTAACATCGAGCCAGGTGGCAGACATTTTCCTCGGAGAACGACGGATCGCTCAGCCCAGGGAGAAACGAAACGGCGGCTCGAAACTCCCGTAGCGAGGAGCTGCATTTAGCTGATTACTAATTAATAACCTTTGAGTTAGGCCTCTGAATGGCAGAAAAGGGTTGCAAGCAGGCATAGATACGTCCCAATTAGGAATCGCGGCAGCACACAATTTCTTTTCCATTTCGGCGGACTCTTATTTTTGGTTAATTACTCTTAGAGAGCCATCGATGACGTAGAAAGCTCCACGTTCCATTTTGTCGCCATGTTCCCCGTGCGCACTTAAAGAAGGGAACGAGAAGAGGAGGAACGAAAAGGAGAGGGGAGAATAACCAAGTCCAGCAGTTGCAATCGCGGTTTCTTGTTCGGCGGGCGAGCAAAAGTTTTGTCGCGCGTTCTGGCCGTAATTTGGTGAATCCGACCAGAGGAAAATCCGCTGATCGACGGCGCGGGAAAAACCCCCTTAGTGAGCGAGAAGGCCGGAAAATAGTGGAGAGATTTTTTTTGTATAGTGGAATAAGTTATTATGTAAGTGAAAAGTGGCAGTGCGAAGGAGAGAGGGAAAAAATAAGGAAAAGAGTCCATCATTTTTTTTAGTGTCCCTTATGTGCTCCGTCTTCTTCTTCCTTTTTTTTTGTTTCTTTTGTTCAGTTTTAGCAAGCCTATGATTAAGCAATAAGGCACAGTGGGTCAAAGACCAATACAGAGAGTGAAAAAATATTTAAGTTTCCCACAGGTGCGGCAGACTCCAACGGAAGCGCTTTCGTCGGTGGAACTCCGGATTGTTGGTGAGTGATTAAATCACGTAATTGCAATGGCAATGATCAATGAGGTATACATAATTTGGTGAAAAAGAAAGAAAGTAATTACGTCTGAATTGTCGATTCCTTGTCCCACTGTCCGCCGCGAGCGAAATTAGGTCGAAGTTTTAGAGCCTCTGAAGAAAAGGAAGAGGAGGTATGCGAATTCAAGGCCAAGGCCAAGAGTGGAATGTCGGAATTAGAATCTGATTTTTTTCTGTTTGTCCGTCTCTCTTTAACTCTCGCACATATGTATGTTGTTTTTGCCACCAGAGCAGCAATCGCTCTCTTTATTTGATTTGTTTAATTTTAATATTCTTAAGTTCCATTTGGGTGCCTATGGCACACTCGAAATTAGTGGAGGTCTAAATATCGAAATTTTCTCTATTATTCGACTCGCATACAATTCTGATAGTTATTTAAGGTCCCACATTTTTTCTCGCATGCGATTTTTACTCATTTTTGTTTACGTTTTGTTACTGGCGCATGCACTTGTTGCTAGCCTCCATGCTGAATTACCCATTTGTTAGCTGTAAGAAAATTCTCTTAGTGTGTTAAGAATAAAATTTATAATGTGCTAGAAAGCTTTTCGTTTGCCTATGGCTAGGATAACTCCCGTGTGAATATGTGTTAGTGATCTTAAAAGGGGCCGTCCGAGTATATTGTGCAATGCAGATTTTTGGAGAAAGGCGGCCGAGGCAGGGCGGGCATTAGCGACCTCGAGGCCATCAGAGGATCGCAAGGAAGATGGGGAAAAGTAGTTGTCGTCCGATTTTCTGTTTTATGTTGAACTCTTTCAGCCCTCAACCAATTCTTGTCGCTGCACGCGAAGTTATTTGAATATTTAGAGGAAGATCAGGCTGAGGTATAGGGACAAGACCACCACCCCAAATAGCCGACAAGGAGCAGCTGGACCATTGCGCGTGCGTCCCAAATACCTCCCATCACCACCCAAGCCGAGTAGCAATCCGTTACAGTAATAATTATCTTTCTAAATAATCTGGCGCCCAACAATGGAGCTTGAAAGTCGTTTTCACTAGTCGAAAAACATTGGTATCAACACCAAAACACCAACACATGCAGAAAATTCGTCTATTCATCATTTTCTTAAATTTTTGGGAGGACAGTAGGATCACGGTGGGCTGAAACTGGTGTTGACTCCAATTTGTTTACGGTCGAACGGCGTCGCGTTTGTGAGGTGAATAGGAGTCACAGTTGGTTTTTCTTTTAAAAGAAAGCTACTGGCCACGCTTCACAACGAAAACGATGTACCGATTCGCCAAAGTAGGGTATATTTCTGCTAATTGAATCTGAGTTTGGCTGGCAATATATTTGTTGTCGTTATCGCAGTTTAGCAAAACATAGCCAATTAACTCTGCATAAGCAGCAAATTTCTAATCTCTTTTCAGCTATCTTTTACCCAATCTTCCGAAAGTTGCTAACATTATTTTTGCGGGGAGCAAACCTATGCCAAAAGGCAAATTTTATTTATGATATATCAAATCTCGTTTTATCGCTCAAAAATCTTTTAAATACTTTATATCTGTTTAATCTTTTAATATTATTAGGGATAAAATATCCAAGTTAAAAGCAATCGTTATCTTAGTCTTTATTATAATATTTCTTAAGCCCAAACTAAAGTATTTTTTTTTACTGGAAGCAATGGCCGATTCCGAGGGAGCAGCCGCAACAAGGTGTCCCCTATGTGAAGTTAGTTTAGAAGGTGGGAAAATTTACCGAACCAAATGTGGACACGAGTTCCATCAGTCTTGCATAGAAGCACATTCAAAAAATAAAACTACCTGTCCCACGTGCAACACGGTGTGTTTTGAAAAAGCGGCCACACCATCTCAGAACACCAGAGGTCAGAAAACACAAGTTTTAGTAGCAAGCGAGCAGACTCGGAGTGGCTCTTCAAACTCAGCAGGGTTGGGAAAGGCTCAAACAGAGTTGATCCAAAGCGCGGTGGTCAACGCTGTCCAGTCCATGCAAAACGATTTGCTCGTGCAGTTATCGGAAAAAATGTCCGAATTAATTCAGGCAAATCTATCTGCCCAATTTCAGGCCACTGCGGGCGAGAGTCAAGAAAGGGATTTGAGAAATAATTCTTTTGGGGATATAGTATTGGACCAGTTGGGTGGCCAAGCAGGCTCGAGACGCGAAACGCCAAGGAGCAACCATTCGGACCTCAGCCAAAGGCCAGATAAGGTTGGCCATATCGTAAACAGTTGGAAGCTTCGGTTTAGTGGGAATCCGGAAGGAATTAGTGTCGACAATTTTATTTATCGGGTAGAGGCGCTGACTGGCCAAACTTTGGATGGTAATTTCTCAGTACTAAGCAGCAACGCTAGCCTTTTGTTCGAAGGGAAAGCGCGAGATTTCTACTGGAGATGCCACAAACAAACCCAGAATCTCAGATGGGAATCTTTGTGTATGGCGTTGCGGAAGCAATTCAGAGATGCACGCACTGATCTGGATATCCGTGAAGCTATTCGTGATCGGAAGCAGCGGGATAAGGAAGGCTTCGATTCTTTTTGCAGTGCTATAGAGGATATGGGTGATAGCTTGGATATGCCGTTAACCGAGATGGAAATGGTTGAGATATTAAAAAGAAATTTAAGGCCAGAAATTCGACATGAACTTCTTAATCTCCCCATCCGCACAGTGGAAAAACTGAGGGAAGTATGCCGGCGTAGGGAAAGCTTTTTAGAAGACGTACGGAAATCCCAAGGGTATCAGAAGGCTGTTCCATACCGAAAACAAGTTTGTGAGCTGTTGGAAGAGCAATTGTCCGACAATGCGTCCGAGTTTTCCGAGGCGGAGGGCGAAGCAGAAATTGGAGCTATGGCTTTGCTCTGCTGGAATTGCCACAAGGAGGGTCATCGCTACCACGACTGTGAAGCGAAGCGCAAAATATTTTGTTATGGTTGTGGGAAACCAAATACGTACAAACCTTCGTGCCCTAAATGTCAAAAAAACTCGAAAGGGAACACACAACCGAGGCCATCGTTGTGTGTTCAACGCCAACGCTCGTCGAGCCCAAAATCAAACCCATAGATTGTTCCAATGCAGCTGCACAATCCAGTTCAACGATGGTGTGGCCAAGTTTAGTAGATTTAAGTTCAAATTCCCCAAATATGCAGCCGTATCTAGAGCGTCAAAAGTCTCATTCAAGGAATGCTCAGCGCATGAGAAATTACTGGGCAGCCCTCAAATCAATTAATGCAATCAGGTTCAAAGATAAGGATAAACGCCCATATGCCGAGGTGCGAGTTTTAGATCGCATCGTCTTGGGTTTATTGGATACAGGAGCAGCAGTAAGCGTAATAGGTGGTAGTTTAGCACAGCAGATAATTAGTAATCGAGTATCTTTTAAGCGCGGATTATTTTCGATAAGTACTGCAGATGGGAAAAAGCAGGAAGTGTTAGGACGAATAAATACTCCGGTCCGATATAAAACTCAGGAAAGAAATCTTGAGCTTCACCTAGCACCATCTCTTAGCCAAGATTTAATTTTAGGCATTGACTTTTGGTCTAAATTCGATTTACTGCCGCCAGAGATGCAAGTTTCTGAAATAGAATCTACAACACATGATCTTACTGTTTTTCAGCGCGAGAGTTTACAAAAAGTCATAGGCAAGTTTCCATCTTTTGCTGAAGTCGGTTTAGGTAGAACTTCTATTCTCTCGCATTCAATTGATGTGGGGGATGCCAAGCCGGTAAAGCAACGGCATTTTCCGGTCTCACCGGCTGTAGAAAAACTCCTGTACGCAGAGGTGGATCGCATGCTAAAGCTCGGGGTCATTGAGGAGTCCGACAGTGCTTGGTCCTCCCCAGTAGTTTTAGTGCAAAAGCCCGGAAAGGTTCGGCTTTGCCTGGACAGTAGAAAGGTCAATGCGGTGACCAAAAAGGATGCTTATCCGCTCCCGCAGATAGATGGAATTTTGGGTCGACTTCCAAAGGCTATGTACATATCCAGCCTAGACCTTAAAGATGCCTATTGGCAAGTACCGCTCGACCCAGATTCTCGCGAAAAGACGGCATTTACAATACCTGGAAAGCCACTTTATCAATACAAAGTTATGCCCTTCGGACTGACCAATGCTTCGCAAACAATGACGCGACTAATGGACAAAGTCATTCCAGCGGAATTGCGAAATGAGGTTTTGGTCTATTTGGACGATTTATTGATCGTGTCGGACAGCTTTGAATCGCATTTGAAGGTATTAGAGGTTGTTGCAGGGCATGTAAAGGCGGCTGGACTCACGTTGAACGTAGAAAAGAGTAAATTCTGCATGCGCTCCGTGAGGTATCTTGGACATATTGTCGGAGAAGGGGTCATAAAAACCGATCCCGACAAAGTATCAGCCATGACCGATTTCCCTCTGCCAAACTCTCTTAAAAGTCTCCGGAGATTCTTGGGCATGGTCGGCTGGTACAGAAAATTTATCCAGAATTTTGCGTCAGTAGCTTCGCCTCTGACCGATTTGTTGAAGCCAAGACAGAAATTCGTTATGACCGCGGAAGGAAGGCAGGCATTCGAGCAGTTAAAAACAATGTTATGTTCAGCTCCGGTTCTGCGCAGTCCGGATTTCGAAAAACCTTTCTTTGTGCAGTGTGACGCAAGTAAGACTGGTGTCGGCGGAGTCTTGGTGCAGAAAACTTCCGATGGCGACGAATATCCGATAGCGTTCGTATCCAAGAAGCTAAATAAAGCTCAACGCAATTACTCTGTGACAGAGCAGGAGTGTTTGGCGGCGATAGTCTGTATTAACAGGTTCAGGGCTTATGTGGAAGGCCACGAGTTTACGGTCATTACAGACCATGCCTCCCTCAAATGGCTGATGTCTCAGCCGGACTTACACTCGCGGTTGGCTCGTTGGGCTCTGAAGTTGCAGCGGTTTAACTTTAAAATCGAGCATCGCAGTGGCAAACTAAATGTCGTGCCAGATGCACTTTCCAGAGTAAATGAGGAGGTCGAGGCATTGGAAGGTAATAGTGGTTCTCTGGTCGATTTGGACTCAGAGGTGTTTAAGTCAGCAGAATATGTGCATTTTGTAGATCGGCTCAAAGCGAATTTGGATAAATTACCCGATATAAAAGTAGTCGATGGCTTGGCGTATAAGAAAACAGAGCATGCTACGGGGGATTCCCTGAACGATCAGTTCATCTGGAAGTTGTGGATTCCGAAGGATTTGGTCCAGGATGTTTTAAAGAATGCCCACGATCATCCTATGGCTTCACACGGGGGAATTCACAAAACGCTAGAGCGAGTTCGGAGGCATTGTTATTGGCCTGGGTTAATAAAAGACGTAAAATCATATGTTCTAGCTTGTGATACCTGCAAGATGACAAAAGCTCCTAACACAGTTCAGAGACCGCCAATAGGGGTTCCTCCAGAGTCGGAAAGATTCTTCCAAAGATTATATATAGATTTCTTGGGCCCGTATCCCCGCTCTAGAAGCGGGAATATTGGAATTTTCATCGTTTTAGACCATTACTCAAAGTTCGTTTTTCTCAAGGCAGTCAAAAAGCTGTCAGCCGAGGTGGTTATAAAATACCTGCAACAGGAACTATTTCACACGTATGGGGTGCCGGAGACGATTATTTCAGACAACGGTTCACAGTTTAAGTCAGACCTATTCCAGAAGTTTATGCGTGAGTACAGAGTCAGTCATATTCGCACAGCAGTGTATTCCCCGCAATCAAATGCGTCTGAAAGGGTAAACAGATCGGTGATAGCGGCCATAAGATCCTATGTTCGGCCTGATCAAAAAAACTGGGACGAAGAGCTAAGTAGTATTTGTTGTGCTCTACGATCGGCGATTCATTCCAGCTTGGGTACTACGCCCTATTACATGGTGTTCGGCCAGCATTTTGTCGGATCTGGGTCCACCTATAAGTTGTTGAAAGCCTTGGGTTTGCTGCAAGACCATTCGGCAGTGTTCTCAAGGGAAGATTCCTTAGAGTTAGTGCGCAGCAAAGCTATCGAGGTGATGAAGAAGCAGAACGAAAAGAACGAACGAAATTACAATCTTCGGTCCAGAGAAGTTTCCTACAAAGTTGGCCAGGAAGTGTTCTACAAGAACCACAAGCAGAGTAATTTCCAGGCAGGATATAATGCCAAGTTAGGCCCCAGCTACCTCAAAGCCAGGGTGCGGAAAAAGCTAGGTAATGCCTATTACGATATAGAGGATCTGCAGGGACATTTGGTTGGACGATACCATGCCAAGGATCTGAGGCAATAATTAATTGCCCCAAGCTTGGTGTGATCAGCCTTGGGAGTGTCACCCCCAAGTCCGATCTTGTGGAGGGGGCAATTTGTAGCGCTTGTGGCAAGACGAATCGGGCGGCAGGCCAGAAAGGCGGTGGCTCCATCTACATGTCGTTCCCGCGTCGAAACAAGGGGCAGACGAAGAAAGTCGGGGGAGAGCTTTAGCATAGGAAGAGGCAACATAGGCAGCTGTCAAATTTCGGCAAATACCGTAGGTTTGGCTGGAGAGAGCGGAGATAGCTTCCCAGCTAGATCAACTCGACGCCAGCTTTCTTTTCCAATTTGGCTGTCCACAAGGTTAGTTCAAAGTTAAACGGAACCAGGAGCAGGCATATACGGGAAAACTGGCGAAAGAATCTTATAAAGGAATACATCTACAGGCAGCGCTGAATCCAGTTTCAGGGTAAGCAAGGCCGTGGAAAAAGCGTGGAGTTTGCGATTGTGCAAGGTGCATTTTTTTTTTTATCTAGGTTTGGCGCTAAATATATAGCGCAAGTGCGAGCCAAACGGACGGCTTAACATCGAGCCAGGTGGCAGACATTTTCCTCGGAGAACGACGGATCGCTCAGCCCAGGGAGAAACGAAACGGCGGCTCGAAACTCCCGTAGCGAGGAGCTGCATTTAGCTGATTACTAATTAATAACCTTTGAGTTAGGCCTCTGAATGGCAGAAAAGGGTTGCAAGCAGGCATAGATACGTCCCAATTAGGAATCGCGGCAGCACACAATTTCTTTTCCATTTCGGCGGACTCTTATTTTTGGTTAATTACTCTTAGAGAGCCATCGATGACGTAGAAAGCTCCACGTTCCATTTTGTCGCCATGTTCCCCGTGCGCACTTAAAGAAGGGAACGAGAAGAGGAGGAACGAAAAGGAGAGGGGAGAATAACCAAGTCCAGCAGTTGCAATCGCGGTTTCTTGTTCGGCGGGCGAGCAAAAGTTTTGTCGCGCGTTCTGGCCGTAATTTGGTGAATCCGACCAGAGGAAAATCCGCTGATCGACGGCGCGGGAAAAACCCCCTTAGTGAGCGAGAAGGCCGGAAAATAGTGGAGAGATTTTTTTTTGTATAGTGGAATAAGTTATTATGTAAGTGAAAAGTGGCAGTGCGAAGGAGAGAGGGAAAAAATAAGGAAAAGAGTCCATCATTTTTTTTAGTGTCCCTTATGTGCTCCGTCTTCTTCTTCCTTTTTTTTTGTTTCTTTTGTTCAGTTTTAGCAAGCCTATGATTAAGCAATAAGGCACAGTGGGTCAAAGACCAATACAGAGAGTGAAAAAATATTTAAGTTTCCCACAGGTGCGGCAGACTCCAACGGAAGCGCTTTCGTCGGTGGAACTCCGGATTGTTGGTGAGTGATTAAATCACGTAATTGCAATGGCAATGATCAATGAGGTATACATAATTTGGTGAAAAAGAAAGAAAGTAATTACGTCTGAATTGTCGATTCCTTGTCCCACTGTCCGCCGCGAGCGAAATTAGGTCGAAGTTTTAGAGCCTCTGAAGAAAAGGAAGAGGAGGTATGCGAATTCAAGGCCAAGGCCAAGAGTGGAATGTCGGAATTAGAATCTGATTTTTTTCTGTTTGTCCGTCTCTCTTTAACTCTCGCACATATGTATGTTGTTTTTGCCACCAGAGCAGCAATCGCTCTCTTTATTTGATTTGTTTAATTTTAATATTCTTAAGTTCCATTTGGGTGCCTATGGCACACTCGAAATTAGTGGAGGTCTAAATATCGAAATTTTCTCTATTATTCGACTCGCATACAATTCTGATAGTTATTTAAGGTCCCACATTTTTTCTCGCATGCGATTTTTACTCATTTTTGTTTACGTTTTGTTACTGGCGCATGCACTTGTTGCTAGCCTCCATGCTGAATTACCCATTTGTTAGCTGTAAGAAAATTCTCTTAGTGTGTTAAGAATAAAATTTATAATGTGCTAGAAAGCTTTTCGTTTGCCTATGGCTAGGATAACTCCCGTGTGAATATGTGTTAGTGATCTTAAAAGGGGCCGTCCGAGTATATTGTGCAATGCAGATTTTTGGAGAAAGGCGGCCGAGGCAGGGCGGGCATTAGCGACCTCGAGGCCATCAGAGGATCGCAAGGAAGATGGGGAAAAGTAGTTGTCGTCCGATTTTCTGTTTTATGTTGAACTCTTTCAGCCCTCAACCAATTCTTGTCGCTGCACGCGAAGTTATTTGAATATTTAGAGGAAGATCAGGCTGAGGTATAGGGACAAGACCACCACCCCAAATAGCCGACAAGGAGCAGCTGGACCATTGCGCGTGCGTCCCAAATACCTCCCATCACCACCCAAGCCGAGTAGCAATCCGTTACATTAAGGAGAGACGACCAAAGATGTAATTATAATGGAAATCGAGTTTGGTGCCGCACATATATCAGTTTCAGTTCCTTCACCAGGGATATATAGTACCTTGTAACATCCCCAACATAAAGCGTTTATGAGTGACTCACACAGCGGCGGCTAAAAATGCCAAAAAAACTGACGAGGGAAAACACGCGCGCGTTTTTACACGCATGTAATTTGTGGGAAATTTGTTCAACCCTTTTCTGCACTTTTCGCATACTTTTGCGGCAAATAAAGGGAAAATTAATTTAACGCGTGTTTTTGCTTGGTCCCTGCATAATGGAATTGATTTAAGGTTATTAATATGAGCACTCTGGGCACCCACAAAACGAAAAAATAGAGTAACACGGGAAAAGCAAGAATTCCGGGAGATGCCTAAGTAAATGTTTTTAGCTGCTGTTGCTACTGCGGCTGTTTGGTAACCTTTAACGTCAATTTTATGCAAATTATGTTGTTTCGGTTGGAGATTTCCTCTGGGGAGGAAATGGTAGGATGGCAGGATGGATGTCTCGCTGAGTGCGAGGGGGCGTGGCACTTTCGAAACGACGGGGCGTCGCTCGAAAGTTTTGGAGTGCTGGGGAGTGTTGTTATTGAAGTTTCCCGAGGTGGCGTCTGTCGACTGCTCACTGCTGACTTATTCAATAAGCCAAGTTGAAGTATGCTCCATTATATATTTGTTGGTGGCTGTGGCCGGAGCTGCTTAAGCAAATACCGTGTGCTCGTGTATGCAAAAAGTGCAAATAATAATAATAAAGAGTACTTATTGTTTGATTTATGTGTCTGTGTATGCACAATCCTGGTCGAGGCGAAGGATGAGCTAGGTTTGGGTTCAGGTTGAAAGGGCGATCCTTTCTCAGCGCCGATAGTGGATCCATGCTTGGCTTAATTAAGTTGGAAAGATGGTATATTTTCATCTAATTGATATTTAAGAGTGCTACAGAATCGGTAAATTGGCTAAATTACATCTACCTTAAAAGTATAATAGTTCTCCACTTGCTGTACTACTTAATTAACACGTAGTTACTTAGAGAATTTCACTACAACCTGCTAAATCTTTTTGTAATCTATGTTCTATATTCAAAATTGACATTATTTAAGAAATTATTTATAACTTTAAATAAAATATATATAGACTTTTTTCAGTATATGTCCAATAACTCATCTTTAGACCGCCGCCCGTTTTGAGTCCCGTTTTTGCCCCTGCTTAATTTGGCAACCTTCCTCAGGCTCCACAACTTTCCCTGGCTAATCCGCCACCATCAGTTTTCCCCGCTAAGCAACAACAGGCAGCAATGAAAATCCCCCGATAAAGTCACCTTTATTTGTCAGTCTTAGGCTCCCCCGAGTCAACTGTCAAGTCCTGCTATACCGGGCACGTTCCTCTGCCTTTCACGCAATCCTGAAGCGTTAAACCGCACACACCTATCACGATGATGATGATGTTCCCTTTCTAGTACCTTTTCGATTTTTTCTTTTTGAGCTGTTTTTGTTGTCCCACCGTGCGAATGGCTAAGTGAGCCATTTATCTTCGCTGGAACCTCAAGCGCGACATAGCAGCAATAGCAACAACGTGGGGCTACAACAATCACTTCCTACAGGCGTCATCCAATCCTCAATAATACCGCTTTGGAAATAAAACGATTTATATGGCGCCCAACAGCAAGAATCCAATAGAGGTGCACACAAAGTTCAGAGATCGAAGAGGCATGCAGAAAAATTCCCTTAAAAAACCTGTAACAATTCTTAATAGGAACAAATTTCTTAAAAGAGTGTTTAAAACAAAGGGATTTATTGGAAAGCATTTTTATTCACTTTAAAAATACGTATATAACCAAATATATTTGAAACTTATTTTAATTTCAGTGTAGTCATCACTATAAGGCGAGTCCTGTCGCATTTTCGTTTTATGCGGCCTTATCCAGACCAACATCAATCGCACAGCCGCAACAGCAAGAACAAGTAGTAAATGAAACCCCTGTATAAAAAAATCGAAACCAAAAAGAAAACCGAAGTAAAATCGAAGATTGCTATCTTTGACGGCTTGTTTTCCTGCCCATCCTGCCTGGGCGTGGGCACGGTGTGGGGGGCGTGGCAGCTATTATGTATTGGCGTTGAAACAATTTGAACAACAGTAGTCGGCGTCTCCGAAGGAGGGAGGAAAAAAAACAAATGAAAGGAAGTCGTTTAAAAGTACAAACGGACATTATTTATCGCTCAAACCATTTAGCCGCAGAAACTACCCGAAGACGAGCCAAATAAAAAAGGCCAGGAGGAGCGGAAAGAGCAAATCCGAGTGCGAGTCCCAATCCGAGTCCTTAAGACACCCACCCCACCCACGTGTCCACCTCGTGTTGTTGTGTCTACTTAGTTGTAATAAATGGAAAAACGCAAAGGACCACGAGAGTCCTGGCCACAATGCCTTGCATATAATTTCTATGCGGATTTCGGATTTCGGGGGCTTGGATGGAGGATGGTGGAGTAGCCGGTCTAGCAATTGGATTTTAGGATAGCTACTAAGGGAAATCGATTGATTTCTGCTTGCTCAAGCAGTTTACCCAATAAGTAATTTACAGTTGTCATTAAGTGGGAAAACTTCGGGGTTGTGGATGGGAAGTGCGTGCGAGGAGTTATTCGAAATGAGTTTTGTGTTTTCGAGTGGTAGTACTTGGAAAACATGTGCTTCCTTACATGAAGTTTGGAAACACTTCTTTTAAAAATAGTTTATATATATTATATAGAGCTGTGATTCCTTGAAAGATATTACTGCATAACTCAGACACTTCAGGAAAAAAGTACTCTTGGTATGCAAAACAGAATATTTGAACTCGTCTGCACAAACACCTTTCTATTAGCACATCCATCCTGGTGGCAAACTCCCCGTCCATTCCCTTCGAACTTGTCATATGGAGCAGCGCGGCGGAATCCTCGTCCAGATCCGTAGCTTACCCCCAAACTCAGAGTTCTGCTGACGGCCAGAGAAGTGGGGATCCAGTGGCAGAAGATTGAGCAGCAGGAGATGGGAGCAGTCAGCTAGCCACGGGCATCTTATCGCCCTAAACCACTTTAGTGTCAGTCCCGCTGACAGCGGTCCAGCTCCATTGCCTCGACTCGTGGACATTGTCGCCTTTTTGTTTGGTTGCCCGGGAGGATTGGGATTGGGGACTGGGGATGGAGGAGTAGTCAGGGACTGGAGTCCACTGTTGTCTCTTAACATGGCCAGTGGTCTTGTCGACATTGCGATAACAAAACACACACACACACAAAAAAGATGGGCGGGAAAAAAAGGAATTTTACGCTCTTGGCCATAATGAGGGTGATTTTCGTATTTGTGGTAGATTTGTCCACTTAGCAGGAATGACCAGGCCGAGGACCAAAGCTGTTGCAATTTGCTGGCAAATCATTTGTACATTTCCACAGTGGATTACGGTTTTGGCCGACTTCAGCGCCCTGACCACCGACTTGATTCCTGATGATAATGCTCATAATTTGCGAGGCCTGCATATATTTTGAGCCACTTTTTTCCATTTTAGGCCATGATATATGCGCCAGCATGCTTCAGCAATGATTTGTGCTAATGAGTTAAAGTCTGTGGGGTGGTTTCTACGTCTAGGATTTCATGGGAAAAATTCGAAACCAAAGCTGGACAGATTCTTGCATTTAATTGGCATTTTTACGCCCGGGGTGTGGGTGAAAGTTTTTTAATAAAGACCCAGTCGACATACAACCGAACCTCTCTTCATTCCAACTCAGTTGATTTTCATTTTCATTTTCGTTTTCATTTGCCATTTAGTCAGCGACCTCAAGTGCGGGTTTCGACCGGCATTTCGGCATTCCGGCATTTTGTCTCCCTCGGTGTGCACACAATTGTCTACGGATTTTCAATATTATTTGCTGCGGTCTTCCGATATACAAAAATCCCCCGTCCGACTACCATCTGCTGCCATCATCATCTTGGGGTTCCATTGTGGGTGTGAAATCGTGGACACTGCGGACGCTGACTGACTGCCACTGTCAACGGAGCCGAACTCATTGTAGCCGCTTTCAATTGGGCATTTTATTTTATATTTGAATTTTAAAATTCCTTCCGCTCCGGCAAAGGACGACGGGACACGGGCCACGGGCCACGAGCCACAGGAAAATGGACAATTTGTGTTTGTGGCAATTGATTGGCAAATATTGTCCGGCCAAATGGTTAAGGCGAAAAGGTTTGCTGATTAATACGCAGTGACAGCAAGTCAGGTTGCTCGTAAAAGAAAAAAGGGACCTTCCACAAGTGCAAAACAGAAATCACTGAATGGATCTTAGAAGAAATGCTTTCAAGTAAATTTAAGGTTGAAATAAAGTGGAGGATTATCGAGTAACTATAGTTTGATCGGTAAAATAAAACAATGCATTTATTCAGATACACATATGAATGTAAGGAGATATAGCACCGCTTAGGTTGAATCATCCCTGGCGATCGAACTTTGTACTTAGCATTCCTCAACTCCTTGCGGCAATTCATCCATAGCTGCACGCTCCATTTGAGCGTCTTAAAGTCGGCGATAAAAGGAAAAAACTTAGTCAATGCCAACTTGCATGCAAATTACAAGCAATAAAACGTGGCACATTCGAATGCTTAGGCAAACTTCTGCTACAAGACTCCAGAGCCCGAGGAGATTATTCTTTATTGTTTGGAGAATGGCGAATGGCAAATGGCAAAAGCAACGAGCAGGACGAGAGTCCTTGTGGCAATTCGCACATCATGCGATTGGCATTGAGATTGCGACTTGGTATCGGGCAATTCCCAGGACTGTCATATGCGGGGACAACAAACACACGAGACTCGAGGGATATGCAAATTTGTCATCCAGTAAACCAAACAGAAAACACATATAAGGGAGTGAAATAATCATAAAAACGTCAGGCTCCGATGTTGGCGGGGGTGAAACAATCCTGAATTGAATTTTTATCTATTGTATTGGCAATAAAGTCACATTGTCACAGCATGTATAAAATGATTATTGTTTACTCTTACTCCCCCTCCATCACGGCCTATATATTCTCCTTAGAATCCTTGGGGAGAAAAAAAGAGAGCAAAAATGTGAAACTGGGCTCAACCGGGATTTGAACCCGGGACCTCTCGCACCCAAAGCGAGAATCATACCCCTAGACCATTGAGCCGCCTATGATAACGGGTTAAATTTTTGGTTTCTTAAGCTTAAAGCGATGATGAATTTACGTCTGCTTTTGCACGTCTAAAGATATATTTCCGACATGCATATTAAGTTAATTCGTGGCACTAAAATCGGGGTCAACCAGTTTCACTCGTTTTCTTTACACGAGCTGCATGCCATGCATATTTTGGTTCGATAATATTTAACCCATTCGAATAGATTTGGAAACCTAAACAAGGGCTAAACCATTTTTATCTCACCCAATCTTTGGTAGTATCATAATCATTGTCTATTTTAGCATGGAACACTTGCAAGTTGTTACAATTGATAAATTAAATTCAAAAATATTTTTATAAACTTATTTACATATTGTTCAATTGTTGAATACTTTGTTAGTGCAGTCTTATATTTTTACATAAAAATTAAAAAATGATGAACAAATTCTAGCAATGTAAGCATTTTATACTTGCTTTACGATAAGTAACCTATCAAAACCTAAAATTAACCATTTTTAGTCAATATAACTATTTTAGCATTCAAAGGGTTAAACAACATACAACTATTTAACTGCGAAGTTTTTCACTTCAAGCCCTCGAAAACGCCAAAAATCACCGAGGGGATGTAGCTCAGATGGTAGAGCGCTCGCTTAGCATGTGAGAGGTACGGGGATCGATGCCCCGCATCTCCAGTTGGTTTTTTCTTTCATCAGATAGCCATTTTATTTTTATTTAATTAGAGTTGAAGAAGCGATTGTACGGCAACTTACCCTCATCACTGGATCGCTGATTTATTGACTTTTAAACACTGCAGTTGGCTCTTATTATTTTTCGTAGCACGGCAGCTGACTCATCAAAATTTGTTTTGTCTCCGGCGCGTTCGGCATGCTTTTAATTTAATTTGAAAAGTTTTGCATGCCCATTTGGTACATTTAACCCCTTGCCTTGGGCCAAGCACAAAAAATAGAGAAAAAATGGAAAGGAATATCATAAATAATGATGATAGCTGTCTAAAGTTTTCGGGGCATGCTATGGTACAAATAGCCACACCCGGCGCCCACACCAAATGCAATTAACTGGACAGAGGGCTAAAACCGAGAAGAAAAATATGACAATTAGGGGAAGAACTAATTGATGTTGGCAGGGGCCAATTTAAGGGATTAGAAAGGAAAAGAAATAATAAGATTTAAATTGGATATTTGCAGGCGTCAGAGATTTTTCCACGATGACTTAAGATTAACTAAATAAAGTATGTTCCTTTAGCAAAGTCTTTAAAACCAAATTTATATCAAATTTAAATTCTACATTAGTTTATATTGAAGTAGTTCAAATTCAAGTGCAGATGCGTTTTTAAATTTTTTTTTTATCTTAAAGCCCACTTCTATCTTCATCCCACAAGCTATTTCTTTCCAAGAGACTTTTCATTGTTCGGCTGGCTCAAGTTTTTGGCTCGTTATAAATCACTGGACTGAATCCATTGAAGATTTATGAGCTGCTAAATATGCTGGCGAAACACAGGCGACTTTGGTGGCCTGGACATTTTAGCCAAAAAACTTTATCCACATATCAAACTTTAAAACGCAATTATCATATATGTATGGTAGATGGATGTATCCTGCCGCACAGTCTGAATTGCTCTTCTGTGTTGTTTTTTACTTGCGCAGATAAACAAAACAAGGTCCTAAATAAACAAAATGAGAAAAAGAATAAGCACAAAATGAGTAAAAAGTTGCACGAGACAAAAGTACAATTTGGTTTTAATTGAAAAATAGCAACAACAGCATAAACAAGCCCGAAAATTGAAACCAAAGGTGCAGGTTGGAATACGGGGTTGGATATGTTAGAAAATAGAAAGGTGGAATACTCGATTAATTAGAATTGTTTTTAAGTTTTGTTACCACCATTTTTAAGTGTCACCTTTTACTTCCGAGCTATTGGGAAATAATCTTATTAATGGCAAAATTCATCTATAAAGCCTTAACTCCTTTTCACACCTTTGAATCCTTAACCCAACCGCACTTAAAATGCCATTAACAAAAGCACAAGCAATTTTTACACTTTGCGTGCCAACAAGAGCAACCGAACCAATAACAAACAACAAACTAGCTGGCAAAAACAAGAGCAAGCCAAATAACAACAACACCCACTAAAATAGCATCAAACTGAGTTTTCTTTTTATTTATTTTCTCAACAACTTTTAACCTTTTTTCCAACTCATTTTCAAGTGTTTCCACTTAGTTGGTTGTTGTTCTTGTCATTGCTGCTGGCCAGGCCATTAGAAAAGGACAGATGGGTTCGGAGAGTTGGGTCCTTGGCAATCTTGATGGGGTTACCATTGTTTTTGTTGGCTTAAGTCAACAAGGTCGAGGGTTAATGAAAGTTGGCTTGAAAGCTCCGAGGTAGGTGGCTTCACGGTTTGCTGCTTAAGTTGTTGCAATACCTTCGGGAGGAGAGAGGGTTGGAGGCATAACAGTGTACACTTTTTAAATTATTTCCTATAATTAATTTTAAAAGTTGGTGCTCTTATATCTAATATAGTTCACTACCTTATCTTAAATTGTCTAGGAGGAAAGCGTTCGTCATCTGAGTTTCCGTGGTGTAGTGGTTATCACATCCGCCTAACACGCGGAAGGCCCCCGGTTCAATCCCGGGCGGAAACAGTTGGAATTTCTTTTGATTTCTACATATTTAAGAAATATTTTATTTATAATACCCATTAATTATAATATATATAGACTTTCGACTGATATTTAATAGTATTTATAGCTGCATCATGGCCTTAAACTTATCTCGTTGCTTCTGCTTCAAGGCCTCGTGCTTTTTGCGATCCACATTTTTAACCATGAAATCTTGAAATTTCCTGCGCATATCTAGCGATAGACCTGTATTCCGAAGGTCCAACCTCTCAAGAACCTTGTTGCAGCCAATTATCTTGATCAAGTGTTTGCCAAAGTCCTCTCCCAAAGAATTATTCGACAGATCTATTTCCAGCAGGGTTGTGTGTTGGCAGATCAGCATCATGAACAGTTTGGTAATCGTTTCTGTAATACCACAAGTTCCCAGGTCCAGCTCCTTGATGGGCATGACCTGAAGGGTGTTGAAGATGGCGGCAGCTCCGTCACTTTGGATGGGATTTAGCCGAAGCACCAGTTTCTTGAGTGGAACGTGCCGCAGGGTGCGACTAAGAATGTAAGCCCCTTCCTCAGCTGGATGAGAAATATTGTATTGAGCAAGAAATGAAACGAAAATTATTTATATACCTACTGATCTTGTTGTTGGTCAGATCGAGGACGGTAAGAGTGCCGAAGGACTCCTTGCCGCACGTCTCCAAGAAGCAGCGGATTCCCGCATCCCCCACTGCACAGTGCAGCAAGGACATCTCGGTCAGATGGTGACATCCTTTATCCAAGCTGTGAGCCAGGAATCGTAACTGATATGGCATTAACTTCGTGTTGTGCAGGCTGAAACTCAAAAGAATTGCAGGGGGGACTTTTGCGGGGAAGCCGGTCCTCACCAGAACTTCCGCAACTCGTGGCACTGACTGAGTCCCTTGGTCAAGTGTAGAATATCCCTGACAGTCAGTTGGTTGCAGCCCATTTGGTAATTGCAACCCACCGTCTTGGTGCTGTAACTCAGTCGCAGTTGGCGTAAATCCGGCAGATTGCTCAGTAGGTAATCAAGCGGAATGTGATCTGTAGATGGGTGGGAAACAGCGAAGTTTTCATACCCTCGGATATTTGATAAAAACTCCCAAATAAACTTTAAGAAAGTTGAGAAAATGCAATCAATGCTTAATGCTGGAAGTATAAATGCCATGCGTCCAAGTAGCATCCTAGTTCTAAGTAATCCCAGGGTACTTCCCATTCGTGACTCACCATTCGCGTCGGTTGTGGGCGGGGCGGGCTGAAGGAAACTTATATCCAACTGATTTATGTACGCCGCACAGATGTCCAGGACGACCTGAACGTTGCCCTCCTGCTCGTAGTCGCCCGTCGGCATGTTTTCAATAAACTCCTGCACATGTCGCTCCATGTAGATGTTGATCCAGGGCCGCTCCCTGCCCCGCGCCTGAAGTGGGGCGCTCCTCCAGCGCTGGCCGTAGCAGCGCTGCCAGAAGAAGTCCTCGCGGATGTGGGCGCTGAGCAGCTGCAGCGGCAGCTGCGTGTCCAGATGGCTAAGGAGGTAGTTGCGGTCCTCGCGACGACCCAGCTGCCGGTACAGCGGCAACTCTGCGGATGAGCAATGTCTGGATCTTATCAGCTCGGTAAGGACTGCCGGACTGGCTACTTTCTGGGTAAACTTATCTAAGCACTAGCTCATGGGAAATACAAAAATAATATTTGACACACACAAAATCAAACATATCCATGCAACCTACAAAAAAACCAATCTTAAAGCTATTGGTCTTCAAAGGTTCTAAAATCGAATGGCCAATTTCGGAGTTTTTCTGTCAAGTTTATAGTCAAATGCTCACCACTCCAATTCTCGACGATGGCATCGAGTACAAGATGTCGCAGACTTTTCGCTTGATTGGTCTGGTCCTCCTGGTCTTCGCTGGGGATCTGGATGGTGTCCACTGATTTATCGCCGACTTTGGGCAACTTGACATCGGTGAGATTGAAGTAGGCCTTGAAGGTGTCAATGGAAACGGTGCTGGGGAACTCGCAGTACGTGAAATCCATTTTAACAAATGTCGTTTCTCGAAATATGCAAACTCCAGTTACTGATATAGTTTATTAGTTCGGCTTTTTGGCTGCCAGGAAACGGTTGTCAACGAAGGCGCTTTATTGATATTCCACTATTACAAAAGGTTGCAATGGGGAGTGGACTCTTTCCGAATAATATTGTGAGTATAAATGGTGTTTAAAGTTAAAATCAAAAGAAGACCAAATTATTAGGTTACCCAAAAAACATCACAATTAAAGATGACTTAAAGTCAGGGCAATTTCCGTCTTATTTTCCTAGACTATCTTTGCTTTTCCAACTGAAATATTAGCATAACAAAGTCGTTTTGGGCTGCGGGATAAAACCTCAAGTGGCAAGCCGATTATGACCCTAATTACATGACATTACAAGTCAGCGTTTATCCCACTCAACACTCACCACTCACCACTCACCACCGCCCACGAGCCCCACAGGACCCTTGGGAGTATCAAAAGTATTGACTTGGCATCTTTCATTGCGGCCAATCAAGGCGGATATCTACCTGGGGATTAGGCCAGCTGACATGACTTGCCTTGGTCCTTCGCGGAAGTCAAAGTCAGGGCTTCTTGGCTGGCTGGTGTAATTTTTACGGCTTAACTAGGACTCCGCCGTGTCTGCGAAAAATGCAAAGTATATTCACGCATAAAACGCGTTATTTATGTCTCGGCCTCGACAACGCGTCGACCGAGAATTAATAACCAACCCCGCGATGGATGCTGCCATGATGCGCATTATTATGGCCAAATTATACACCTTATAAAACAGTTGGGCGCGCTTCTCTGCCGAAACCAAATTTTTATGTAAAGCAATTTATTTTGAATTATTTTTATGGCACTTAGCGGTTGCGGTGCTTGCACACATTGCTGGAAAAAAACACATTGGCCAAAAGGCTGACTAGTCAAAAATTTGTTTCTCATGGCCTACGTTTGTCTGTAGATGGGTCTTCGAACCCCAAAGGATTTCCCAAGTGGTTCGGTTATTGTGTAAATTTCGCTCAATGAAATATGGGAAATCGATGGGCACTTTGACAGGAGGATGAGCAGTTGAATGATTTTGCGTGTTACTAAGTAGAAACCGATTTTAATAATTCAAGCTTCGACATTTCACATTTCTAGACTATATTTTAGTCTTTTATTATGCAAGTACTAAAAGTACATATGAGTAGTAAGACTGATAAAGAATCAAAAATTATATCTCAAGTTAACTCCGGTGCCGAAATCGGACTTTCCGCGCATCGGTCCCCTCAAGTGATGATTGGCACTTCCGGTGGCGTTGAGATTGAGGTTTCCACTTGGAGAGGTATACAGATTCGCAGTGCCAGAAGCCTGGACGGCGGTCATACCAAACTGCGGCACCCTAGTAACCCCCACTGCCGCCTGGTGACCCGCTCCAGTTTGCAAATTGAGTCCACCACCAAACTGATCGTGTGATCGACTATGACTGTGGAAGGCAGTGGCATTCAGGGCGGCGTTGTTGCTCTGGAAGAGATTGGCTTGGGCTGCGGCAGTGGTGGTGCTGCCCATGCCCTCGATGTGGCCATGCTGCAGCGATAGAGCATGGCCATTGCTGTGGGGTGAGAAAATAGGTTATAACATTATTATATTTAGGTATATGGACATTCTTAACAACCTTTCGGGAGTTAATTAAGAAACATTTGTTCTAGGCATAAAGTGGACTTACGCGTTGACCGCTCCATAAACTCCCTTGGTGACTGGACCACCAGCGCCTGGAGTGGAGGCGAATACTCCGGCCCGAGCGCTGGCAAGATCATCCCCGACCCTCAATCCGCACTGGGCGGTTGCCTCTCCGGTTTTCGGGTTTCCTGTAGCTTGGCACTCCATTTAAAAGGATTCCTTGATTTCGTCTTTCTGCTTGGGCTATATTTCGTAGTTTGAATGACTGCATATTCCCGACGGTCGCTTTTATAGTCCGATGTCTTTTGTCGGAAAAGTTCCCCCATGCTTCTTTGGTGACTTCCCCGTGACTTTTCTCTTGTCTGTTAATCATTCTATAATACACAGCTATATGCAATTGTTTTTCCCCTTTAGATATTGTGAATAATCTCAGTGGGACTCCCAAATGCCGCAAATTTAAACATCAGAAGATAAAAACAAACCAAAAATTTAAAATGGTTCTTCCCAATCAAAAAACACGAAAATAAGTTCACATAAATTGTTTTCTTTTGATTGAGTTCCCCCTTAAGATCTTCTATTTGAAGAGCATATAATTTAGGCTACCCTATTTTAAATTAGAATTGGGCGAGGCAATTATGAGAAATTTGTCAGTCTTATGTCGCATGGCGCCGTGGCTTAGTTGGTTAAAGCGCCTGTCTAGTAAACAGGAGATCGTGAGTTCGAATCTCGCCGGGGCCTACACAAGAAGTTTGTGTCACTACTTTTTGTTTTTGATATCTTTTTAATCAAGTATTTTATCTGTATTGTACATTTTAAAATCAATACTTGACCTTGAACTTATTTTTAATGATCCATGATACCTTCAACCACCCACCAGTGAAGTTTCCAAATTTTCAAACTCAGTGCAAGTGGCGCCGTGGCTTAGTTGGTTAAAGCGCCTGTCTAGTAAACAGGAGATCGTGAGTTCGAATCTCGCCGGGGCCTTCTCAAACGCGAATTGTGTTGTGGATGTTTTTTTTCCTGCGGGGTATTCAGCGCAGTACGTTGCAGCTGTCAGTCTTTTGGAATCAGAATAAAGGGAAAGCCCTGGTTTTTCTTTTGCACGTCTGCCCCGATGACAGCTGACAAAAAGTTTGGTCGGCGTAAACAGTGGCCACGCACTCAGAATCACCACCACCTCGCACATCCTTCTCGACATCAACCTGTTGTTGTCCTTGCAGTGGCGTTGCATAACGGAAGCCGTCCGGCGGAAATGTTCGACAGCATGTTGCGATGTTGTCCACCGCAAGGTGAAAAAAAAGACCGGAGGTCCGGGGCCTCGTATATTTGCCTTGCAAATGGAACGAACGGCTTTTCAATTTCACCCGCTTTTTGCGATAAAGGGGACTCCCAGCAATTAGCCGGCAGTCCGCAGCCAGCTTATTTGTTTCAATTTATTTACATGCACTCGCTACTGGCTTATCTTGCTTTTTTTATACACAAGCGCACTCAAGCCCACCGATAACTCCGGGCCATATAATTATGTAACAATGAAGGGAAAACAAACTTCTGACAAGCCGAACAATGCTATTTTATATTTATAAATTTCATTTACAGCGTCCTTTCTGCTTGTAAATCGGATACAGCAATGTCCTCTTCTAATTTCCCCCCGAGAATTAATATCTCGGTGTCTGCTGCGGGATTTCACTTATCGGATACAAAAGTTAGGTGAACGATTCCCTTTTGATGATCTCAAAGTTTGGCCATCTCCACTGAAATATCCCCCAATATTTGCCCAGACCGCATAAGCCCAGTTGCTGGCCCCCAACAACATGTGTTCAAACATATATCATTCGCAATGCTCTAACGCCCACCCCAAAAAAGCTGATCCAAGCCTCATCGTCACCAGAGATTTTTAGCAATTGTCAGCAATTTTCTCAATGGAAGGACAGCCCAGAAACTATCGCACAAAACCACTAAGCAAATGTCCCTCGTCCAGGACGATGTGTGCTGTGTATTTTTCTGATTATCCTGGACGGTCAGTCCGGCCGAAGTCGCACACAGTGGGCGTGTACATAGCTAAGGCATTAACATAATTTATGTGGTTCCGCCGGATTTGGCATTGTCGTAAAAAAGGACACTCCATTGTCCGTTTCGAGCTTCTAGCTTTGAGCTTCGATAACAAAGGCAAAGCCCGGCCGAGGATTGTGGTTTTTATTGTTTTGATGGCAACAAAGTTTGTGGAAAGTTTCCCTAGACTCTAATTTCGTTTGTAGTTTTTCTGTTGACTTTGCGTATTTTTTTAATTAAATGAATTTCGGGTTGGAGAAATCAAATAGTTGCCAGCTAATCTATGCAGCCATAACTCAAATTTTCGAAGGATATTTGGCGGGGTGTATGAAGTTCATGGTCCGTAAAAACGTGCGAAATTTTCATGGGCGCGTGAATTTTCACAGCCTTTGGTGGTTTTTGTTTTTGTTTTTCCAGACACGGACGTGCGCCACCTCCTTTTTTACCTCTTACTGATTGTTGTCACCTGTTTTTTGCACATTTTATTCGCAGGCCACCTGCTAAAAGTTGGGTATGCATGGCTTACAAGTTGGTGTTTTTCTTGATTCAATGAGTAGTGTGTCCAGAGCTGCACAGCATTACAGGGTGTTTATGCGACGCATTATCTTCAATTGCCTAAAATGTTAGTACACCTGGCACGCAGAACTCATAACTCAAAACGTTTTTGTTGCCCTACACAAAAAGCTTGTAATGCGGAAAAATAAAATCAAGCAGCAAAAGTCAAAAACTTCAAGTTTTTCTTAACATTTAATAATGAAAGATTGCTCGTACGTGCGGTTTGCGAGTATTTACGTGGGAAAGGATAAAATGTGTATACACTGCAACTGCTATATACAAATATTTGTTATACTTAAATGTTTTTTAACATATAGTATGTACATTTGATTCGAATAATAAAAAAGTAATCCTTCTGGAGATGCGGGGCATCGATCCCCGTACCTCTCACATGCTAAGCGAGCGCTCTACCATCTGAGCTACATCCCCGATGTGGGCGGCAATAACTTCTTTTGACCGTATGTATGAAGAATAAGTGGTATAGAGTTTTATTTAAATTGATTTTGTATTATTTGCTTTAGTTTTAATTTTATCAAAAGTTATTTTTGGATTTCATATAAATGTTTCCAATTTTAGGTTATATACATATAACATCAGCAAGAAATAATGCCTAAACAAAGAAATCGTTTTAAATTATTTTCATTCGAATACTGATATCTGTTTAATTTAAGAAATAAATGCATTTTAGTACTTGTAGAGATTTCCGTGGGTAACTAGGGCAGCCTTGAAAGCTATTGTATTAATAAAATTTCACGGTTTGTTCGCTCTGACGAAGTTACAGCACTTGAATATTCATTACAAGGCCCATTAGGCAGCCTGTCTTCGTGGGACTCCATGAGTTGGAGTTGAGATCCGACGCAGCAGTTCACCCAGAGATTTCAGTAGATGCAGTTGGGAAAATGTCTGTGCTTCAGATTGTATTTTTGCTGATCCTGGTCAATAGCAACGGATCTCAGAAAACCGAAATGGACGTGGATGAGGATGGAGACCCAGATCAGTTAGGACCAGAACCCATCGACGGACGATCGTTTTTCTTTCTGGGCACCTTGTTTCGGCGCTGGCGTAACCGTTGGATGGCCTATCACAATCCGGACCCCATTTTCGCCGGCCCCGCTTATCCCATATCTGGGTATTACAATTGCCCCGTATATGGCTGCAACCCGGCGGCTATTGGTCCACAACCAGGTTACTACGCTACACCCGCCGGATTTTACACCATGCCCCTGAATCAGCAGCAGGCTCAGGGGAACAGCAATGTCTATATCTATCAGAGTGATCAAAATTCTGCATCGGCTGGAACTCCCATTGGATATGGGTATCTCAGTGGGACATCGCCCATAAGACCAGCTCCGCCTTTTCCTCCACCACCAACTGGTATGCCACCGCCTTCATCCGTTGGTACGGTAACGGCGACCGCAGGTGTGTATTCTGGACCAGGAGCAGGACCTGGACAACGGCCAGGACCGTTTCCAATACCCCTACCTCAGCTGGGGTGAATGGGAATAACAAGTAGCTGGAGGAAGCGCTCGCCCAAGTAAACAGAGCAGACAAAGTAAAAGAAAACAATACAATTTTAATTGAAATGTGTGTGTCAAAAAAAGTTAAGTAAGAAGAGATAAAATTAAGTTTTCGAATCCAAAAACGCAACCTATAGCTTCAACTCAGACATGAAAACTCCAATATCCTACAAACTTAAGTATTTCAGTGCTTAACAATAATGAACTATAAGAGAAGGGTATTTAACTATTTAATTACAAAACCCTTAAAATGAAATGTTCCCATTGCCTGGTATCAATAAATTTAAATGAAAAGCGTTCATCTGTGCAATTAAAATCATTTTGTTTACATTACCAACTAGATTGCGAAAGTGGCGCAGCTCCCCGGAAAAATCCTCAAAAAGGGTTACCCACGCACACACTCACACGTCCATTTATCCATTAACGCCAAAGGAAAAACTCCACAAGCAATCTGCATAAACAAACTCATCATCATCCTCACCAACTGAAGGATGAGCTCGAAGTTCCGAACGAGCCAAGCTGAGCTCCGATGCTCTGGCATTTGTTTTGATTCCATCATAAACCATAAGATAGCTGCAGACGAGGATGGCTGATGAAGTGGTTGCAAGCTGCCCAAGGAGCTGGGGAGAGATTCAATTGTTTGGCAAATAAATGCCCGGCAGCATAATGGATGGCCATCCATTGGCCCGGTCAGCTCCGTGTCCGCTCCTGTTATTATTTTTATATAACTTGCGAAAATAATAATAGAGCTTGCCCATGCCCAAGGGCGTGGCAGAGCAAACAACCAAGCGACAGTTGAATAAACAGAAGTGTGAAAGTGCAGATAGTGAAGGGATCTGACCACCGGAATCTGTTTTTCCACATATTGAGGCGTTGCTTGACTCCTGTCCAATTCTCTGCTTCTTCATATGCATTCGTCCTGGAGTTTATTTATGTTTGTTCTAGGACAACGAGAAAAAGCAAGTGGGAGCTCTCCTTCCAGACTTAATTGACAGGTGTTTGTGCTTTCTTTCAAACAACTTTCACTGACCGGAAACGGAAATGAAATGCATAAGTTTGCTTCAAAGAGTCCGCATTGCTCAATTCTTATCTATTTCCAAGCATTCAAGGCTAAAACGAGATATCACGACCAAGAAACAAGTTATGTGGGCAATCACCAAATGAATTGTCCAAAATATATGAATTTAAACAGCAGCGCTGCCTAGTTAGACATTTAGACACAACTATTCGCAACGGGGATGTAGCTCAGATGGTAGAGCGCTCGCTTAGCATGTGAGAGGTACGGGGATCGATGCCCCGCATCTCCAGTCGGTAAATCGATTTTTTATCAAAATTATATATTAAAAAAATTTATTTTTTTTATGTATAAATTATAAATTTAATTAACATAAAAATATATTACCTTTCAAAAAGTTCAGACGGGCTCAACCGGGATTTGAACCCGGGACCTCTCGCACCCAAAGCGAGAATCATACCCCTAGACCATTGAGCCGCTTGTCCGCAGGGCTCCTAACTACGCATTTTAGTTTATATCGCTATGCAAACGAGTAAATACTTTGTGACAACAAAAATACGGTTGCAAAGAAACAAGCAAAACCACTTTAATTAAGAAAAAGATAAAATAACATTCGATTGGGAAAAAAGAAACTATCAGTTGGAGATGCGGGGCATCGATCCCCGTACCTCTCACATGCTAAGCGAGCGCTCTACCATCTGAGCTACATCCCCTTGTGTTGATTAGGCAGCCAATATAATAACATGGCCGGCTTGTGTTTTTCTCGTGAATTTTTATTTAATACTCAATGTCAACAACTTATAAATCAAATAATACTTTTGGAGGTACAAAAATTGTGGTCTTAGCCATAATATCCACCGTACGGATTGCCGTAGCCGCCTCCGAAGCCTCCGCCAAAGCCACCTGGATAACCACCAGGAAGACCGCCCGTATATCCGCCTCCTCCAATTGGGTATCCACCGCCGAATCCGCCCCCATATGCGGGAACTGGCACTGGGTAGGGCTGGGGTTGCGGACGATTGCCACCCAAAAGGCCGCCTAACAAATTACCGAATAGTCCTCCACCGCCACCGCCACCGCCTCCTCCAAGGAGTCCTCCTCCTCCACCGAGGAGATTTCCAAGGATGCGATTGTCTACTTGGCCACCTGTAGGCTGAGCTCCAGTTCCAGGCGAAGGCCGCTGCTGTGGATATTCATATTGAGCGTATGAACAAGCGCAAAGCGAAAGGAGCACCACCAGCTTTTAAAAAGGGAAAATATTCCATTAGAAAATGTTTGATCTTCTGTATAATAAGACGCTACTCACCGAACAGCTAATCTTGACCATGTTTCTAGTTCGTCTTAAATGTGACTGACTTGCTTAGCCACCGATTGTTTCAGTTTTTATAGCAATGTTCTAAAAAACTTACGCCCACATTACTCCGGAACACGACCAATAGGCGACCTTCAACCCATCTAAACTTAACCGACTTCAATGTTTTTCACACGGTTTCTTATACATTGCTGTTAGATGCTGCGACTAAGTTTTGGCACAATAAAAATTGATGGGTTCGATAAACTGGTTATGAATCAAGTTTTTGCAAGTTCTTTGAACTACGCACG